>NW_006796432.1:1167510-1194580 GCF_000442215.2 Lipotes vexillifer | reverse complement strand
TCCTGCTGAGAAAATGAAACTGGGAAGAACTAAGGTTGAAGCAACAGATATGAGGGTGGAGTTCTCTGAGCCACCCTGGGCACTCAGCATCGTGGTCAGGTGCCCTAGCCCCACCAGGGGGTGCAGTTATTTTTTTCGTTTTTATTAACTTTTATTGGAGTGTAGTTGCTTTACAGTGTTGGGTGGGGTGCAGTTTGATGTACTACCTGCCTTCCACCCTCCCAGCCACATGGGGTTTCAGCCTTTGTCCTGTATCAGGGCTCCTTTCTCTCTCTGTTCATATTTCCGAGCAGTTTGAGAGCCTTACCAAAATAAGGTGCCCCTAAAAAATGGGGAGATCACGTTGGGTGGGCCAAAAAGTACCTTCGGTTTTCAAGTAAAAAGAAAAGACCCATTTTTCATTTTTACCAAGAACTTTATTGAACAACGTAATCACCCTTTTGTTCCACTACCTTCTTCCATTTTTCAGGCAACTTCATAATTCCATCTTTCCAAAACTTTTTATCTTTTTGAGCAAAGAACTGTTCCAGGTGCGAACCCGCACCCCCTGCACTGGAAAGCGAAGTCTTAACCACTGGACCGCCAGGGAAGTCCCTGTCCTTTATTTTTGCTCAGCATTTGATACCTTTCAAATCCCCTTTTGTGTCTCTTCTTTCAGATTATCCTCAGAAGCAGTTCTGTGAGTGAGAAAAGTTTGCCCTCTCTACAGATTGGGACATTGAGGCATGCCCAGTTACACTCGTGTTCAAAGCTGCACAGCTAGGGACAGCTCGCAATTTTTCTATCGACTTAAAAATGCATTAAGAAATAGTCTATTAATCAAAAAGTAAAACCATTATAGTCATGCCATTAAAAAAGAGAGAGAGAAAAAAATTATGTTTGTGTGTATGTGTGTGTTAACCTAGAAAAACATCTGAAAAGATCTGCACCAAAGTAGTTGTAGTCTTTCAGGTTTAGGATCAGGGATGGACTTTATGCTTTAGGATTTTTCTGACCATTTCTGTTTGCAATGTACATGTACTGCTGCAAAAATCACAGGAGACTATAAAACAATTTTGTCAGCAACGAAAAAAGAGGAAAAGGAAACCAAAAGTGTGTTTTTACTCATGATTACTCTTGGGTGAAGTACTCTTAAAAAGTACCTTTTCAGAGTACAGTCTGAAGAAAGACCAGATGTTGTAGGTTGCCTGTTAAAGGCGGGGAGTAATTCTGGAATACGGGAGGAAAGAGCTGGGAGACTGAACAGGGTTCAGAATCAAAGGAATGTTTGATTTACTGAGAGAGAAAGACTCAGGCAAAGCTCCTCCCTTCCAAGGAAACGAAACCAACAGCAGCCCAGACTCAGGGCACACCTCTTCCCTTCCGATGAAATGAAACTAACAGCTTCCTGGACCCAGGCAGCAGAAGAAATAGAAGCTAAAAGGTTTTCCCCGCCAGCTCTGCCCCCTCTGGCTCTCCTGTCCCAGCATCATGATGGAGCTCAGTGATACCCCAGCCAAGTCTCTAGACAAGTTCATCGAAGACCACCTCCTGCCAGACGAGGATTTCTACACACAGGTCAATGAAGCCATCCACATCATCTGCAGTTTCCTGAAGGAGAGGTGTTTCCGATGGGCCCCCCACCCTGTTCGGGTGTCCAAAGTTGTGAAGGTGAGTCCAGAACTGCCTGGCTGGGGAGAAGGAGGCTAAATGAGCAAGTGTTTCCACAGAGACAGAGAGCAAAAGGTTGAGGTCTCTGGGGCTGGTGGTTTCTGATTTATCCATGCCCAAACTATAACCACAGCTTGTGAAAGTAGCTTCTGGGGTGAGGGCCTCCACCTGTAAGTTTTTAACAAATGCCCAGGTCAAGTTTATAAACCACCTATGTCACGTCCACTACAGAGATAGGCAAACTGAAGCCCAGCTGTATCAACAATCTGCTAATCATCGACCAGGCTGGGGACTCACCATTCCTGCAGACTCATGAGCTGGTTAAGAGTATAAGTTTTGAAAGCAGATAGCACCTGCTGCTGTGAAATCTTGGGCGAGTCACTTAACCTCTCTGTGCCTCAATTTCATCATCCATAATTCCCAGTACTTTGCAGGGCTTGCAGATCAAGTAAAATAAGCCGTGGGCCAGTTTACAGTATTAATTATATAAGGTCATAAAGAACAGGGAGTAAAGAACACAGACTGAATTGCATCTCTGCCACCTACTAGCTGTGTGATTGGGCTGATACATAATCTCTCTCAGCATCTGTTTCCCCATCTGGAAAATGGGAACAGATAATAATAGTAGCTAAATCACAGAATTCTTGTGAGCATTCTAGGAGTTAAGACTGGTAATGCCTTCAGAACAGTGGCTAGCACTCAGAATGTTAGTGATTGTTCTCAGCATTTTATTTAGGGAGGCTCTTCTCAATGATAAATATCAGTTCTCATTCTCATCACCTTTTTCAGGGTGGCTCCTCAGGCAAAGGCACAACCCTCAGGGGCCGATCAGATGCTGACCTCGTCATCTTCCTCACCAATCTTAAAAGTTTTCAGGAACAACTTCAGCGCCGAGGAGAATTCATCGAGGAAATTAGGAGACAGCTGGAAGCCTGTCAAAGGGAGGAAACATTTGAAGTGAAATTTGAGGTCCAGAAACAGCAATGGAAGAATCCCCGTGCTCTCAGCTTCGTGCTTAGATCCCCTCAGCTCCACGAGTGGGTGGAGTTTGATGTCCTGCCCGCTTTTGATGCCCTGGGTGAGCACTCTCAGCCACAAGGTGTTTCAGCCTTTGTCCTATGTCAGGGCTTCTTCTGCTCTCTTTTCATGTTTCTGAGCAGAAATCTCTCTCACTTTGAGAGTCTTATTAAACAGGGCATCCCTTCAAGTGCGGAGGAGATCCTAGCATCTCTTCGGGGGCAAGAATGTTTAGGGTCATACTGAGCCACTGCAGTGACATTAACAACAAATTGGTACAGTTTGGGAGCAGTATATTTTTATAGAACACCTGACAAGCTTACTAGTTTTACTCTTGGCAAAGTGTGTGAATCTTCTCTTTCTAAAAATGAGGCAGCGTATATCTGGTGTAAACACAGTATGTTAATTTCATCTTTTATCCAGAGCATAAGGAAATATCATCAAATTTATCTGAGGGTTGGAATCTGTAGACAATCTGCAGGATCATTGGGACAAGAAGCAGTACATCTCTGAGGCTCAATTTCCACTGAGTACCTTCCATGTGCAAGGGACTGTTCTATGGCCATAAATGAGACAGACAGGGAACTTCTCTCCAGGAGCCTGACAATAATAATTTAAATACCATAAATGAAAGGATAACTTGTTGTGACAAAAACTAAATATGGTGACTCAAAAGAGAATGATGGGGCTTAGAGGGAGTTTTTAGACAGGGCAACAAGGGAGGTGACCGCTGACCCGAGGCCGGAGGGATGAGAGGAAGCCAAACCTGGGAAGATCTGGGGGCTCCAGGAAGAGGAAACAGCAAGTGCAAAGGCCCTGAGACAGGAATGAGCTTGGCATATTTGAAGAAGTGAAATGACCAGGGGAGTAAGTAGCAAAGGGATCAAGGCAAGAGGTGAGATGGCAGAGGTGGCAGGAGACAGGTCACACCAAACCTCCTGGGCCACTGCGAGGACTTTGGATTTTATTCAGATGTCCTGGGAAGCAAGAAGTGGAAGGATCAGGTTTTAAAAGGCCTCTGTGGCTGCTGGGTAGAGAATGGGCTGTGGAGGATCCAGGAAGGAGGCTGCTGCCATCTCCGCTGTGTCCAGGTGAGAGACGATGCTGGCTTGGATGGGGTGACGGCAGTGGAGATGGGAGTAGCGAGGACTGGGGACGGTCCTCAGGCCTCCTGGCTCTGGGCCTGCTGACCTTTCCACTGCACCCCGTGGTCAGTGAGCTTGTCTCCTCAGAGGGATTGAAAGAAACTCAGAGAAAAGCTGACATCTTCACATTATGGATTAATTCCCAACAGGTCAGTTGACCAGAGGCTACAGACCTGACCCTAAAGTCTACGTCCAGCTTATCCAAGAGTGCGAGTCCCTGGGGAAAGAGGGCGAGTTCTCCCCCTGCTTCACGGAGCTGCAGCGAGCCTTCCTGAGGGAGCGTCCAACCAAGCTGAAGAGCCTCATCCGCCTTGTGAAGCACTGGTACCAAAAGGTATGGCGTGTCCCATCCAGACAGAGAGCGGAGGAGGAGGAGGAGGAGGAGGAGGAGGAGGAGGAGGGAGAGAGTGAGGACAAGAGGAGGAGGGAGGGGTGGAATAGAGGGAGGGAAGGAGGAGGGGGAGGGGTGGGGAGGAAGCAAGGATGAGGCAGCGGGAGGGGGAAGAAGGGAGGGGAGGGGAGGGGAGAGGAGTTGGGAGGGAAAGGAAATCACAACTCCATCCTTCCTGTTACTCTGGACAAAACCAAGGGTCATCCTTGACTTCTCCACACACACCCCCATCCAACCTGTCAGCAAATGATGTTGGTCCTGTATTAAAATATATGTATAATTCATCCATCGTCACCTCCTGTGTCACTCTCACCCTGGTCCAGGTCATCTTGAGAAGCTCACAGGATCTGCCCTCGACCTCTCTGAGCCCCAGTCTCTGCCCCCTCACCACCACCCCCAGGCTATGCTTTCCTCTTCATTAATCCTCCAGGAGGGAAACTCTACTCCAGCCTTAGGGCCTTTGCATGTACTTATTTGTTTGTTTATTGTCTCTCTCCCCACTAAAAATGTACAGGAACAGAAGGATTTATATGTTTGAATCCCTGCTGTATCCCAGGGACCTAGAACAGTGCCTGGTGCATAATCGGAGCTCAAAAAATAATTGTTCGATGAATTAATGAGTGCTACGTCCCCACGCCATCACCACACACACACACACACACACACACACACACACACACACACACTTCTGTTCACTTCCTAGGTGTCTGGGTTTGGACAAGTGAATTAACATCTCTGTAGTTCCTGTTTTCTCATTTGCAAAGAGTAACATGGCACAGCAATAGTAAATCACATACCATGATATCTGGCATATAGTTGGTCCTAATAAATGTCCTTTCTCTGAGCTGCCACAGGAAAACACATCATAAAAGCTAACATGGATTGTGCACTAAGCTTATGCCAGATTCATCATATTTAAAATTTTGTGGATGTGATATACATCTCTGTTTACTTTCAAATGTCCCATATCTTATTTAAGCATCATGGTGATTCTGTGACCTGGTCAAGGGTATTATTATTAAACCCCTTTTACAGAAAGAGAAACTAAGTGTCAGAAGACACTTTCAGCTAATAAACAGCAGAACAAAAACAAAAACAAAAACAGCATTTGGGTCTTCAGACTGAAGAGTTTGCTTAACATGTAATAAGCATTCTATATATATTTAGATGAATAAATTGAGTTAAAGAAAGTAATTAAGGATAAACTTCCTACTTTAAAAACAACACTTCATTTGCTAGACATCTCAATTTGATTTGCAAGAATTTTGATCATGGCACTTGAGCGTTTTAGAACTTACAAAAGTGGTTCTTGACAAGTGCAACACTACCCCCCAAGACATACTGAAGCTTCATAAAGGCATTTTTGTGATGTGGGATAAAGATGCTGCTGATAATGAGTGGAAAGACACCAGGAATAATAGTTGTTTTACAATGAGCAAGACAGTCCTACTCAGCAAAAAACTGTCTCTTTATTTCCTTCTTTCTCCTTTAATTCCTCCCTCCCTCCCTCCCTCCCTCGCTCCCTTCCTTCCTTCCTTCCCCTCTTTCTCTTTTTCTCTCTTCTCTCTTCTAGAATAATTGAGGAATCGTACAATACTTTAACTCCTCTAGCCCCATCATCACCAACTTTAACTTACATCCTACTTTTGTTGTATATTTTAAGTCTCTCAATATTGTCAAGTGCCCCAAAGCATTATTATGGTTTTACAGAGCCAATGATCATTGAATCTACCCACGTGTTTACTGCTTTCTTCACTATCGATTCTATCCTACCTCTCTCACCTTCCATCTGGGCTTGTTTTTCTTCTTCCTGAAATATGGCCTTTAAGATTTCTTTTGGTGACCGTCTTCTGATAGTAAACATGTCAGTTTTTGTTTGTCTGCAAATGTCTTGATTTTCCCTTCATTGCTGTCAGGTATTTTTGCTGGATTGATATGCATTTCGGTACATTGGATATATCATTCCATCTTCCAGTGTTGCTAGTGAGAAATCAATTGTCAGTGTCACTGTGGTGCCTTTGTAGGTAATCTGTCTTATTTCTCTGGCTGCATTTATATGTTTCACTTTTACTTTGATTTTGTTTGGTTTCAAGTTGATGTGTCTTAATGATGATTCCTTTTTTATTTGTCCTGCTTGGGGTTCATGGGGTCCTTCACTGGGATTCCTGAATCTGTGGATATCCTTCATCAGTATTGGAAACTCACAGCCATTCTCCTAAAATATTATCGTTCTCCCTTTCTCTTCTTGCCTCTTAGAACTCCCATAAAACGTATGTTAGACCTCCTCGTTCTCTCTTCCAGATCTCTATCCCCTGTTCTACATTTTCCATCTTTTTCTCTCTCCATGCTTTATTCTGAATAGTTTCTTCTAATTTACCTTCCAATCACTAATTTTTCCTTTAACTATGTCTATGCTACTGAGCTATTAGTTACATTTTTGTCATTTTTGTTCTAGGATTTCTATTTCATTCTTTTTTAAGTCTGCCATGTTACTTTTTATGGCTTCTAGGTACCTACTATTTCAAATGCTTATATGTTTGAACATAATATTCCTAGTTATTTTAAAGCCTGTGTTTAAATCTTCAATATTTAAAGTTTTGTGGATTTATTACTATTTTCTTTTTTGTTTTTGTTAGTCATCACTCTGGGTGTCTTGTTTCTTTGTGTGCCTGGATACTTATGTGATGGTCATTGTACATGAAAGTTATCTGTGAAAGAGTTGGAGGCTTTGGATTAAATATCTTCCTCCAGAAAAAAAAAAAAAAAGTTTGCTTCTTTAAGCTCTTAGGAACACTACAAGTCCTTCCTTTCAGTTAATTTTCATAGTGTCCTTCTGAGGAAGGTGCAATTATTACCATTCACTTGGCAAATGAGAAAAAATAAGGCTCCAAGAGTCTACATTGTCTGCTCAGAATCAGATAATGGTGGAGCCAGGATTCAAACCCACATCAGTCAGAATCCAGAGTGCAAGCCTTTAACCAGGGGTCAGTAAACTTTTTCGTAAAGGGCAAGTTAGCAAATATTTTAGACTTTATAAGTCACACGGTCTCTGTCACAAATACTCAACAATGCCTTTGTAGTATGAATGCCACCATAAACTACACATAAATGAATAGGTGCGGATTTGCTCTCAGAAAACTTTATACACAAAAACAAGTGGCAGGCTGAATTTGGTCCATGAGAAATGTGCTTTACACGAAAGCTAGAGAAACCCACTTTTCTGATTGTTTTTCCTCTACTCAGTGTAAGGAGAAGCTTGGGAAGCCGCTGCCCCCACAGTATGCCCTGGAGCTTCTGACAGTCTATGCTTGGGAGCAAGGAAGCATGGAAACAAGATTCAGCACAGCTCAGGGATTTCAGACCGTCTTAGAATTAGTCCTGGAGCATCAGAAGCTTTGCATCTACTGGAAAATCTATTACAACTTTGAAAACCCTATTATTGAACAATACCTGAGAAGGCAACTTGCAAAACCCAGGTACTCTATCCCCAAATGGCTTAGCTCCCCACATAAATGAACCCCTGATTACAGCTGTGGCACCTTGGAAATGTAGGAAGTGGGAGAGTTCCACATTTATTGATCATCTTCTGGTACTAATCATTCTGCTGGGCACTTTACTACTACCATCTAATTCTTTATAAGCATTAAAAAAATGTATTTATATATTTATTTTTGGCTGCTTTGGGTCCTCGTTGCTGCGTGCAGGCTTTCTCTAGCTGCATCGAGCAAGGACTACTCTTTGTTGAAGTGCACAGGCTTCTCTTGTTGCAGAGAACAGGCTCTAGAGCGCAGGCTCAGTAGTTGTGGTGCACGGGCTTAGTTGCTCCGCAGCATGTGGGATCTTCCCGGACCAGGGATCGAACCCATGTCCCCTGAATTGGCAGGTGGATTCTTCACCACTGCGCCACCAGGGAAGCCTTTCCATCTAATTTTAAAAACAATGTGCAAGCAACCCTGTGAGGCTGGCACTATGCTACCTGCTTTACAGATGACTAACCAAGATTCTGAAAGGTAAAGAGCGTGTCCAAACCTTAAGAAAAAATGAGTGAAACAGCTGAAATTTCAACTAAAATAACAACAGCTGCAGCAACAATAATAATTGCTCCCAGGAACTAAGAGCTTGCTATAAGACTAACACACTCTAATAGCATAGTAAAAATTATGATTATTGTAACTGCCATGTATTGTCCCCTTATTATGTCCCAATTACTGTGCTGAGCATTTCACATGCTTGTCCAGATCCTCATACAACATGCTTTGAGGTAGGGATGTTCAATTCTCCCCATTTCACAGATGAGGATACTGAGGATTAGAGAGGTCAAAAGACCTGCCCAAGGTCACACCCCTAATAAAGGGCAGAGGTAAGATTCAAACCGAAGTCTATGAAAGCCCAAATGCAAGGCTCCTCCCTCTGTTCACTGTGTTCCATAGAGCAGGGTACCCAGGACACACCCTAGGGAGCAGTGCCCTGCTGGACCCCTCCTGCTGCCCTGAGTCCCAGCCTGTACCAGGCTGGTACTTTTCTCTTCCAGGAGCATCTAGACCCCCCAGACATAGCCCAGCTTCTCACCTATTCTCTCTCTAAATATTGCTCTTCAGGCCTGTGATTCTGGACCCGGCTGACCCTACAGGAAACGTTGGTGGTGGAGACCCACGTAGCTGGCAGCGGCTGGCACAAGAAGCTAGAGCCTGGCTGAATTACCCATGCTTTAAGAAATGGGACGGGTCTCCAGTAGGCTCCTGGGATGTGTCGGTGAGACCTTCTGCTTCTTCCCTGCCGTCCTTCCCCCACCCCCTCCACACAGCATGGGGCATGTAGATAGAGACCATTCTTTCCTAAGAAATTGCCTCTTGCTAGAGGTCACTCACATTCATATAGTGTCAGGCTGTGCTCTCTATTTTACAATCATTTTGGCCCCATACAGAGAGCTCCTGGACTTCTCACATCCCTCACCCAGAGTTCATTCTTTAATTAATGCCTCCTTGTCTGGAAGTAACATTTTTAACAGCTCCAGTTGGCTCATTCCACTAAGAAGAAAAATAAACAATAACAACCAGCACTTAATAAATACCTGCTTTGGGCTCAGGTTCTGTTCTAAGCCCCTTAAATTTCATTATTTCATTAAATCCTCACAACACCCCATGAGATATGTTTTCTACTCCCATCTTGCAGATGAGAAAAGGAGGCTCAGAGAGGTGAAGTCACCTGCTCAAGGCCACTCAGCTAGGGAGTGGTAGAGCTGGAATCCTAATTCGGTAGACTCCAACGCCAGTGTTTATTCCACTGAGCTAAACATCCTGCCTTGTATCCCCTCCCCCCTCAATATCATGTGACAAATGAGCGACTCAGAGCAGCTGAGGACGTGGGCATGTCACCCAGCTAAGTAGGGGCTGAGGGTCTGATCTTCCCACTCCAAGAGTAGAGATCTTTCTCATGCCGGGGTGGGGAGGGTTGAAGATGCCATAGATGGGTTTCCTAGGAAACAGACTCTGGGATGAAGTTTATGTGCAGGATGTTTCAGGGGAGGACCATTGGATCCAACACCTGTGTAAAGGAGGGGAATTAAGCGGGTACCAGCACAGGGAGAGGTGCAGCTGGGGAGCCCTGGAGCTTCAACGGCCTTCAGAGTTGTCCTGCAGAAGGCTGAGGTGGCAGGTCTTTTATACCCTAACATTGATCGGCCACTGAATGGACAACTCAGGAGGGGGTGTGTCTTTCCTCGAAGGGGATCCGGGTGGCACATCACAATGTCCACCTGTCCACCATAAATGTTCACTGAGACCCAGTGCCAAGGTGGGAGGCCCAGCTCTCCAGTGTGACCATGTGCTTCACCCTTTCAGCCCCAAGACCGTAGTGACTCGACGTACAAGGCCTATGACTTTAGACAGAGCTATGGAACCTCTCCGAGACTCACATTCCAGGGAGAAGCCCCTCCCCAGGTGGAAGAGAACTGGACATGTGCCATCCTCTGAACGGCAGAATCTCTTAAAGGCAAGGTCTCCAGAGCCATCTGGGCCAGACCTCTCATTTCTAGGGGCGGGGCGGGGGGCCTCAATCCCGAGAGGGCCATGAGTTGGTGTCAGACCTGGGTCCAGAATCCAGGTCTCCTGACCCCCATCCTTCCCGCCATTCTGTGCTCTCTCTTCTTCTACAGATAGCATTTTCCCACAGCTCCCTCCCCACCAGAGCCTGTTCTCCAACAATGTCCTCTGAGAGGCAGCAGGAGAGACTCAGACAAAAGAGAGGAACCCCAGTCTTCACGCTCTTCTCTGTACCTGGTGGGAGGGCTGTGGTCCACTTTATTGTCAATAACAACAAAAATAGTAGCAAATACCATTTGTTGGGTGTTAATTAACTGCAAGGCACAGAACCAAGAAGTATATCTGCATATTATATGTGTGTGTGTATGTGTGTGTGCGTATTCGTTGATTCAACTTAAAATATTAATTGAGCACCTGCTATGTGCCAAGCATCGTTCTGGGCACTGGAACATAGCAATGAGCAAAGCAGACAAAAATCCCTGCCTCATGGAGCTGACATTTTGTGGAATATTGTACTGTTGGATAGACTAGGATCCTTCCAAGTTTCAATTACAGGTAATCCTGAGACAAACATCTTTGGTTCACCCTTTGTCCACATCTCTGATTAGTTGTTCAGGAAAAGTTTTAGAACTGCCCTGTGTAATACAGTAGTCACTATTGAGCACTTGAAATGTAGCTGGACCCAATCGAGATGTGCTAATCTTGATACTTTTTGAATTTTCAGATTTTATTAATTTTTGGCCATAAGTTTGTACTGTTTGTTTGACCACAAGAAACAATAAAGCAACGTTTCTTGCACAAAAAATTTTAATAAGTATTTCTTTCAGCTGAGCTCTGATAGTTTGTGCAAAGCCAGCCGGCCCAGGTTATAGAAAAGTCTGGGGCACTGGTATTGGGAGCTGTTGGTTCAAGTCCAAATTCATGAGATTTGGAAACAGAGGAGCACCTGTGTAAGGGATGACGGAAATGCTGGAATGAAAATTGGAGCACCGGAGTCATACATTTTTGATTCCCGGAGAGAAAGCCCCATTCTGGGCAGTTCCTTCCGGGGAAACAAAAACCGGCAGATCTAATGTTTAGCCAAAGGAGATAAGGGTGGAGTCCCTCCCTGCACCCCCATTTGAGGAACCACCTTGCTGTAGCCCATAGCAGCTGCACCATTTACATCCCCCTCAGCAATAAATGGGGGGTTCAGTCTCTCCACATCTTTGCCAACACTTTGTAATTCATGATCATTTTGATTATTGCCATCCTAGTTGGTATAAAAGAGTCATATACTCTCAAAATAATCAGGCCTGCTAAGCAAGGTCAAGACCCTACCTGGGAAAGAATGGGACCCTGACACATAGACTGCAGACATAAGAGTGGAAGCCCCTGAAAATCTTGAATCCCCAGACTCCTCTGAACCTGGGGTTCAGAAATGTCCCATCTACCCCTTCTGTTAAAAGCTAGCACCTCCCCCCTTGCAAGGAGACCCCGCAGGACCGGCACCCACTTCCCCTCCTGCCCACTAGGACTGAGTAGGGTTGAGTCCCAAAATAGCCCAGCCGGGGGTGCGCTGGGCCTGCTGAGGGAGGGATGGACCTATGTCCCAAACAGCCAGAAGACCCGGTCAGCGTGTAGCAGCAAAAGTCAGGTGGGTGTGTGTGGAAGTGACCCCGAGGGCACTTGATCAAGGGGCTACAGTGTCAGGTCAGATGCGGAAGAGTTTATTGACTTGGAAGTCCCCTCCTGGAATTCAGGACTTCACACCCCAGCAAGGACCCCAGGAGGCAGTGCAGAGTTGCTGTTAGCCAGGCTCTTAGAATGGAAAAAGTGAGAGCCTCTGCCGGGTGAGAACAAAATGCTGATATTCCCATGGGAGATGGTGGAAGATGGGATTCAAAGGTCAGGGAAGTGGATATGCTTGGGTGGATGTGCTATATAAGTCCAGAAAAGCCACCAAATTATCTCCCGTGGAAAAGCAGAGACTACAACGTTACCAAGGCCATAAAGAATACACCAGTGAGAGAACTCAGCATCACTAAGAAGCTCGGGTGGCCTCCTCCATAGAAGATGCTGTCACAGGCCTCCTAACAGCACTGGGGATGGTAGAACCCCGAAATCATAGCGGCCATGAGACAACACTTACCCGTGATGTGGACACACTTCTCTTCGTGAGTGGTAGGGTGGAGGGGCAGTCAGGATGGCCTGACCCACAGAGAATTAAGGAGCTGGTCATAAAATATGGTGTCCCTGGGGCCAAACTAAATGGGCCACAAACGAGGGATGCTCAATCTGCCCCATCAAGCTACTTCAAGGATGGACCATTAGAACACTGAGAGATTCCCCCAATAGAAAGTCACCATCCCTTTCCCAGTGGCTTCCCAGGACACCCATCTCTGACACATGACATCTAAATGTAACATGATCCTAGATTTGGGGGAGGGGGGTTTGCTATAAAGAACAACATTGGGGCTTCCCTGGTGGCGCAGTGGTTGAGAGTCCGCCTGCCGATGCAGGGGACGCGGGTTCGTGCCCCGGTCCGGGAGGATCCCACATGCCGCGGAGCGACTGGGCCTGTGAGCCATGGCCGCTGGGCCTGCACATCCGGAGCCTGTGCTCCGCGATGCCCAATAAAAAAAAAAAAAAAAAAAAAAAAAAGAACAACATTGGAATAACTGGTAAAAATTGAATATAAGAATATATCCATTGTATATGCTATAAGAGATGATAGCATTGTATCAAAGGTACAATTCTGAATGGGGTTGTCATTCTGTGTTTATGTAACAAGATACCCATATTCTTAGGGGATACATATGGAAGTATTTAAGAGTAAAGGGGACTGGGTGATTCTGATGTGTCCATGAAGGTTCATCACTTGTAACAAGTGTCCCACTCTCCCACTCTGCTGGGGGATATTGGTAGCGGGCAAGGCTGTGTGGCTGGGGGAGGGGGAGGAGGCGGGGGGGGGGGGGGGGTATACAGGAAATCTCTTGGCTTCTGCCCAGTTATCTGCAACATGCACTCAAACGGCTCAGTAATAATGATACTGATACATAGAGAATGAGGAGCAAATGTGGTGATTTTCAGGATGAAGGATATGAGAGAGTTCTTTTTGTTTCAAAAGATTTCAAAATAAAATATTTTTAAAATAAAAATAAAGCATAGACTTTGGAAAGCGGGTAGTTAGAACCTAGTCAGACAACTTACAAGCTGTGTGACCTTGGGCAAATTTTTCAACTCTCTGAGCCTCTATGTTCTTATCTGGAAAAGAAGGCTTATGACCTCTGCCCACCCAGCCTACCTCTAGGTGTTACAGTAGAAGTCAGATAAGGGCAGGGAAGGGCCCTTAATGCGCAGGTGTGATAATCAGCTTTCTCCAGAGAAACTGAACAGTGAAAATGAACACATAAAGGGAAACCTCATTTTAAGTGGAGTCAGGAGACCAGAAGGGGGCGCTCTCACACACCTCAAGTACCACCGTAATTCAGTCATAGGAAAGACAGTCAATCAACAGACCCCAACAAGAAGCATCAACAGGAAAAAACTGTCAATGACAGGCCTGGACAGGAAAGATGTACATTGCATCTCTTAGAGGAAACCGACTACCCCGGCAACTAAGCCAATCACCTGTCATCAGCCTGAATTCTTGCTTTTCTCCAATGGACTCTCGTTCAAAACAACCCCTTACAACTTCCTCCTTTTTCTCTATAAAATAATGTTCCTCTTCTTTGTTTGTTGGACTTGCCTATGGCTTTTGCTATAGCCTGCTTGTCCCAAATTGAAATTCTCTGCTGTTCCCGAATAAAGCCATTTTTCTGGTAAAATAACTGGCTGTTTTACTTTTGAGGTTAACAGAACTAATAGGTTTTATAGATCTAGATTTAGAGAAAGATTTGTTTTAAGGAATTGGCTTGTGCCATTGCAGGGGCCAGCCAAGTCCAAATTCTGCAGGGTAGGCTGGCCGGCTGGAAACCCAGGGAAGCATCTGCTGGTAGAGTTCCCTCTTCCTTGGGGGAGATCAGGCTTTTTTCTTTTTTCTTTTTTTTTTAATTGATATTTTTGGCTGCACTGGGTCCTTGTTGCTGCTCACAGGCTTTCTCTAGCTGCGGCGAGCAGGGGCTATTCTTCGTTGTGGTGCACAGGGTTCTCATTGTGGTGGCTTCTCGTGTTGCGGAGCACAGGCTCTAGGCGCACAGGCTCAGTAGTTGTAGCATGCAAGCTCAGTAGTTGCAGCATGCAGGCTCTAGAGCGCAGGCTCAGTAGTGTGGCACATGGGCTTAGTTGCTCTGTGGCATGTGGGATCTTCCTGGACCAGGGCTCAAACCCGTGTCCCCTGTATTGGCAGGCAGATTCTTAACCACTGTGCCACCAAGGAAGTCCCCAGGCTTTTTTCTATTCATGCCTTCACCTGATTGGATGAGGCCCACCCACATTATAGAGAGTAATCTGCTTTCCTTGAAGTTTACTGATTTAAATGTTGATCTCATCTCAAAAATACCTTCAAAAAAAAGATCTAGAAGACTGTTTGACCAAATATCTGAGTACCATGGTCCTAGCCAAGTTGACACAAAATTAATCATCACAACAGAGAAGGGGGTCTGCTTCTGTCCCACCTTGGAGATGTTTGCCTTCTGTGTTACAGAGGAAGCCAGTGGCAGCTGCCTGGGAGTTTCATTTTCATGGTCCTGGACACAAGAGTTGCACATCTGTCTCCCCTCTGGCCTGTGTGCTCCTGGGCCTGTTTTCCTTCCTTGCTGGGTGGGGTAAGTGCCCGATGAAACCTGGCAGGTGTCCATGTGTGTGCTGAGGAACTGGGCACACAGACACAGACCTCTTGGGACCTGTGTTTGCTCGGTGGCAGAACTAAAACCCGAGTGGCTGAGCCCTTGCCTTGCTGTGTGTCCCTGAACAAGTCAGCGCCCTCTCTGGGTCTCTTTCTCCTCGCTGTTCTCATTAACTCTGAGTTCCCAGGCCACTGGGAACAGGGAGAAGGGGAAAGAGCCTCAAAAGATGACCTCTGAGAAAATAATCTAAAAAAACTATATATAGATATAGATATAACTGAATCACTTTGCTGTATAACTGAAGCTAACACAATATTGTAAATCAGCTATACTTCAATTAAAAAAAAGAAAAGCAAAAATAGAAAGGAAAGAAAAAAAAAAGAAAAAGATGACCGTTGGCCCCCTATGAAGTTATTTGCTTAACAAACACTTTACAGCTCTAGCCATGTGCCAGGTCCTGTTCTAAGCACTTTGCAAGTCTTTAATCCTTGCATTAAGCCTGTGAGACAGGTACCATTGTCATCCCCATTTTATAGATGGGGAAATCAAGGCACAAAAAGGACTGGCAATGTGCTCAAGGACACAGATGTTGCATGTATCAAGCCCTCATAGTCCAGCTCCAGAGGCTGCGTTTTTTCTTTTTTTTTTGCAGTACGCGGACCTCTCACTGTTGTGACCTCTCCCGTTGCGGAGCACAGGCTCCGGACACGCAGGCTTATCGGCCATGGCTCACAGGCCTAGCCGCTCTGCGGCATGTGGGATCTTCCCGGACCGGGGCACAAACCCGTGTCCCCTGCATCGGCAGGCAGACTCTTAACCACTGCGCCACCAGGGAAGCCCAGGAGGCTGCATTTTTAACCGCGAGTATTCCTTGAGAGCAGCTGAAAGGCTGATCACAGCTTGGGGGAGGGCAAAACCCTGGATTGAGGCAGCCGGCTGGGAAGGTTCTGTGAGTTTCCTTTTCCCCAGACATGAGTTTCGGTTTCAGTCTCTGGGCATAGGAGTTCCTCATTCTCTTCTGCCTCCAGCTCTGCCATTAGCTGTCATCTCAGCAGCCAGCCAGAGCAATGGGAAACTGGGAGTCCCATCTCTACGAATGGCCTGCCCAGAAACTGGGTGAGTTTATCCAGGACAACCTGAGGCCTTTGAAGACTGTCAGAAACAGATTGACCAGACCATGGACACCATCTGTGCAGTCCTGCAGGAAGCTGAGCAGTTCCCCCTGGTGACCGGTGTGGCCAAAGTGAGTAGAAGGCTGGGGTCAGGGCTTCTGGGACCCAGAAGGCAGAGCAACTTGGTGCTGAGCACCTACCGTGTGCCGGGCCCTGGGCACACAAGACATCATCTTGTCTAGCCCCACACTCGAGTGAGATGCTGGGATATGGTGTAGAGTTTAAGAGCACAGGTTGGGGAGCCGGTTCTACCCCTTACTACTATGTGACCCAGGGCAGGTTGTTTAACCTCTCTGTGCCTCAGTATCTGAATTTCTAAAATGGGAGAGAAATAATACTCATTGCAAAGTGTTATGAGGCTTAAGCACATAATGTTCTTGCACAGGGCTTGGTACAAAGTTAGTGCAGTAAACTAGCTGTGGTTACTTTTATTGTTTTTATCCTCCCCACTTTACAGAGGAGTAAACTGAGTCTACAAGACTTCAGTAAAACTACCCAAGGATGCTCTGTGTCTTCTCAACAGCAAGGGGTGGGGAGCTGACATCAGTTAGAAATGTTTGGTGCTATGGGCACAAATCCCAGGGTTGAGGCTGAAGATTCTGGACCTTTGGGGAAGAAAGGGTGCTGGGAAGGGCCCAGGACCCTAGGGTGGGGAGGGGCTTGTGGATGCCCACCACAAACCCCATGCTCTCCGGCACCGGAATCCCACTTCTCTGTAGTCACAGTGCTTTCTGGCCTCTGCCCTTACACACACCCACTAGCCCTAGCAGTAAAGATACCTGAACACTTGGTGTCTCCTACCTTGGCCCAGATGAGGAAATTGAAGCATGGAGAAGTTATTTAATAGTTGGCATCTGACCTGGGGTTTTAAGCTCAGGTAATCTGTTTGGGAGCATGCACCCTTAACCACTATACCATCCTACCTCTCAATATTGTTAACTCTTTTCTAAATAAAATATTAATAATACATACAAAAAGTGCACTGATCTAAGTGTACAGCCTGATGGATTGCCACAAACAACATACATGTGTAACCTACACCCAGATCAAGAAATAAAATATTCCCACCCACGACCCAAGAGCCCCTGAACCCCCCATCCAGTCACTACCCCCAACCCCAGGCAACCACTCGCCTGACTTCTGACAGCATAGCATAGATTAGTTTTGCCTATTTTTAAACTTTGTATAGAGTGACCAACCATCCAGTTTGCCTGGGACTGAAGGGTTTTCTGGGACATGGGCCTCTTGGTGCTAAAACTGAGCATGTCCAGGGTAAACCAGACAGGTTAGTCACCCTGTATAAAAGAAATCATGCACTGTGTGGCTTTAGTGTGTGAGGTTTTTTGACCCATCTGTTGACGAAATTTATGTTGTTGCGTGCAGCTGTTGTTTATCATTTCATTGCTGTCATGTGTTCCCTGTATGAATACACCACATTTGTCCATTCTACTGCTGATGGCCATTCAAGTTGCCTCCAGTTTGGGGCTCGCAGGAAAAGTGCTACTATGGGGCTTCCCTGGTGGTGCAGTGATTGAGAATCCACCTGCCAGTGCAGGGGACACGGGTTGGAGCCCTGGTTCGGGAAGATCCCACATGCCATGGAGCGACTAAGTCCATGTGCCACAACTACTGAGCCCACGTGCCACAGCTACTGAAGCCCACGTGCCTAGAGCATGTGCTGCACCACGAGAGAAGCCACCGCAATGAGAAGCTGGTGCACCACAACGAAGAGTAGCCCCCGTTCGCCGCAACTAGAGAAAGCCCCCATGCGCAGCAACAAAGACCCAACACAGCCAAAAATAATAAATAAATAATAAAATAAATAAATTTATTTTTTTTTAAAGTGCTGCTATGGGTATCCTGATTCAGTTCTTTGGGTGGACAAATGAACATCTGCCACTCCGCTTTTAGACTATGTTGACATTTGGGGCTTTTGCTTGAGGTGAGAAATATTTCTGCCTGTCGAGGTGCCCTGCGACCCCAAAGGGTTCAGAGTCTCACATCCACTTCTCTGTTGCTGGCAGAGTGGCTCCTGTGGCTGGAGAACGGTCTTGAGGGGCAACTCCGATGGTACCCTCGTCATCTTCATCGGTGGCCTTGAACAATTCCAGGATCAGAAGAAAAGCCAACATGACCTCCTCAGCAAAATCTGGGCACAATTGAAACGCTGTGGGCTCACAATGAAGCTGGCAGCCAAGATGGAGATCCAGAGCATCAATGGCAAGCTCACCATCCAGCTGCCCACAAAACAGCAGAGCATCACTTTCGAGATGCTGCCCGCCTTCAACGCTCTGGGTGAGCCCCCCTGTGTGTGTGTGGCAGCGGGGTGGAGGTTCAGGTCTGGAGGGGCTTGTCAAGAGAGCAAAGCCAGAAAAAGGGGTGGTAGATAGCCTGGCATCTGAATAAATATTTCTTTCTTTCCCTCTCTCTCTCTCTCTTCCTTCCTTTCTTTCCTTTCTTTCTTTCTTTCTTTCTTTCTTTCTTTCTTTCTTTCTTTCTTTCTTTCTTTCTTTCTTTCTTTCTTTCCTTCCTTCCTTCCTCCCTCCCTCCCTCCCTCCCTCCCTCTCTTTCTTTCTTTCTTTCTTTCTTTCTTTCTTTCTTTCTTTCTTTCTCACTGTGTGGCTTGCAGGATCTTAGTTCCCCTACCAGGAATGGAACCTGCACCCGCTGCAGGGGAAGTGCGGAGTCTTAACCACTGGACCACCAGGAAAGTCCCGAGAGACCGTTGACTTTCAAAAGAGGAGATTCCTCCTACCCTGAGCTTACTCTCTTCTGTAGAATTTCTCCCTTATCTCCTAGTTGACTTTGGAGGAAATGTTCTAGACTCTGGAGTAGAGCATCTCAAACTGTGACATGCACACAAAGCACCTGAGAAACTTGTTAAAATGCAGGTTCTGATTCAGGAAATTGGGGTCCAGGATTCTATATTCCTAACCAGTGCCATGATATTGCTGCTGTTCTGTGGACTACACTGGAGGATTTAGACTAGAATAAATGCTGGTTAGAGGTAGAGGATGGGGCAAACATCTGGGAGAAGTTCAGCTGGAGC
The DNA here is from genome assembly GCF_000442215.2 of Lipotes vexillifer. NCBI lineage: Eukaryota > Metazoa > Chordata > Mammalia > Artiodactyla > Lipotidae > Lipotes > Lipotes vexillifer. The sequence goes on along the minus strand of NW_006796432.1, from coordinate 1,175,346 downwards.
AGGTATTTGGAATGTGCCTCTAATCAGGTCAACATCAAGGCAAAGATCTTCCACGGGCAACTGTTTGAATGGACAGATGGTTTGGATGGATGGATGGTTGACTGGATAGATGGATGGATGGTTGATCGAATGGGTGAGACTAAGCATAGTCACAGCTTAGTCTCAAGCATAGGTACATATATTATCACAAACTTAAATACCAGAGCTAGAATTCAACCCCTCATTAAACAAGTGAGGGGCTTCCCTGGTGGCGCAGTGATTGAGAGTCCGCCAGCCAAAGCAGGGGACATGGGTTCGTGCCCTGGTCCGGGAAGATCCTACATGCCGCGGAGCGGCTGGGCCCGTGAGCCATGGGCGCTGAGCCTGTGCGTCCAGAGCCTGTGCTCCGCAACGGGAGAGGCCACAGCAGTGAGAGGCCCACATACTGCAAAAAAAAAAAAAAAAAAAAAAAAAAAAAACACAAGTGAGGAAGCAGAACGAAATGAATGTGTCCAGGGCCACACAGCCAGTTACTGACAGAACTAGAATAAAAGCCCAGGTCTTTTAAGCCCCAGGCCCAGTGCCTTCAAGGTGGACACACATACACACACACACACACACACACACCCTGACGACTTACATTCACAGAAAGGTGACCTAGTGCAGAGAAAAATGCACCAGTATGCAAGGTAGGCAGCCTTGAATTCTCATCCTGGTCTTACTACTAACCCACTTCTGCCAACTGTAAGATCAAGGCTAGAAACAGCTAACTTGCAGGACCTTTAGGATGATAAGGGTTGAGTATACGTGCCTGACTCAAAGGAAGGCTGGAGTCAAGGTGAAGAGACAGAGTGTGACTCAGAATTCCTAGGAAATCCTATGTTCTGTCCTCTGGTTCAGAGCACGGTGGCTGGAGATTAGGCCAGAGCGCCCTCTGCTGGCTTCACTCCATCTCGCAAAGAATGATGTGAGAACGAGAAATCAGCTCTTCCTCACATGTAGTACCGAGAAGCTGCCACCAGATAGCGGCAGAGCTACACATTCCAAACAGATAACCTTTCCTAGACGGAAACAATAATGGTCGCTTTCGGAGAAAAGTAAACTAGTGAGAAATTTTTTAATTACTTTCTTTACTAAATATTAGCCTAACTACATTTTATTATCTAGCAGGACAAGCCACCCCTCACCTTTTATGCAAATGCACCAGTCCTCTTACAGATGAAGCAGTGAACGTGTGCTATCAAACCACATCCAGCCTTCTTTGTGGGCTCACCCAGACCAGGTTCCATGAACACCAAAAGTTCTGTTTCTGTTTCACACCAGGCTTAAGTGAGAAGCCCAGCCTCTGCACCTATCGAGAGCTCAAAAGATCCTTGGATTTGGTGAAAGCCAGCCCCGGTGAGTTCTCAATCTGCTTCACTGAACTCCAGGAGAAGTTTTTTAGCAGCCACCCCAGCGAGCTGAAGGATTTGATCCTCTTGGTAAAGTACTGGCGTCAAAAGGTAAACTTCAAATTGCATGTCTATTGCTATCATCCGTTTCCCTTTTACTGAGATAATTCACGTTGGGTAAAGTACAACAATGTTAAGAATACAGCTCAGGGATTTCCTGGTGGTCCCATGGTTAAGATGCTGCCCTCGCAGCGCAGGGGGTGCTGGTTCCAACCCTGGTGGGAGAACGAAGATCCCGCATGCCGTGTGGGCAAAGAAAAAAAAAAAAAGAATACAGCTCAATGTGTTTTTATAGCCTTTCAGGCAACACCCAGATCAAAATAGGGCACATCTCCTGCGCTCCAGCAGGATGCCCACTCCCAGTCCATGCTCCCCCCAAACAAACCACTATACTAGCATCTGGTACCACAAATTAGTTTTGCTTGTTTTTAAACTTGATGTCAGTGGAATCATACTGCATGTACTTCGTGTTTGCCATCTTTTGCTCAATATTTTGCCTGAGAGGTTTGTCTGTGTTGTTGCAGGGAGTAGTGGTTCTTCATTGTTTTGTACTATTCCATTGCATTAATACACTGTACATGGATGCATTCTACTGCTGAGGGACATGTGGGTCGTTCCCAAATTGGGGCTATTATGAATTAGGTTACAGTGGATATTCCTCTACATGTCTTTTTATGAATTTAAGCAGTCATTCCTCTCGGGTAAATATGCAGGAGACTGCTGTGCTATAAGGTATACTTTATATATGTATGTATGTGTGTGTGTATATATAGATATATACACATACACACATATACCTTATATATATACACACATTGTACATATATACATTATATATACCTTATCTGTGTATATATACATATATGAATATATATGTGTATGTGTATACATATACACATGTATATATGAATAAATTTGTGGAATATATATATATATATATATATATAACTTTAGTAAATACACCCAAATAGTTTTCCCAAATGGTTGTACCAAATCACACTCCTGTCAGCAGTGTATGACAATTTCAGGTGCTCCACATTCTTATCAACACTTGGTGTTGTCAGTCCATCGAATTTTAGCCATGATATCATTTCAATCATTGACAGGGGACAGTGACTTCCTATAGACTTCTAGTTTCTTTTTTTTTTTTTTTTTTTTTGGTACGAGTTAAATGATATATAAGGGCAACTGGAACATAGTAGGTTTTTTTTGCGGTACGCGGGCCTCTCACTGCTGTGGCCTCTCCCGTTGCGGAGCACAGGCTTCAGACGCACAGGCTCAGCGGCCACGGCTCACGGGCCCAGCCGCTCCACGGCATGTGGGATCCTTCCGGACCAGGGCACAAACTTGCGTCCCCTGCATTGGCAGGCGAACTCTCAACCACTGTGCCACCAGGGAAGCCCCGACTTCTAGTTTCTTGATTTCAGACCCCTGGCATGGGCGGAACTGGGTTCCAAATTATCTGCTACACTTTTCTCCTTCCACAGTGCCAGGAAAAGCTGAAGGATTCATCCCTGCTGCCCCTGTATGCGCTGGAGCTGCTTACGGTCTATGCCTGGGAACAGGGGTGTGGAGCAGAACACTTTGACATAGCTGAGGCATCAGGACTGTTCTGGAGCTTATCAGGAAGCAGGAGCAGCTATGTGTCTATTGGACAGTCAACTACAACTTTGAGGATAAGACCGTCCACAACATCCTGCTGGGCCACCTCCGATCCCCAAGGTACCAAGCTTCCCACAGCCCTCTCTCCTTACCTCTTTATCTACATGCCAGGCTGTACCCCCTTAGAATGAGGGTGCATCCCTGTCTTTCCCAGCCAAGGATGCACCAAAAGAATGCCAGCAGCAGTGGGTAGGGAGGCAAAGAGAGGTCTCTCTGAAAGAGGGACGCTTTGATGCTTTTCACATTCGAAACCATTGTCACATTTTGTCCCAAAGCAAACACTTCCCCTCATAGAAGGAAGGGGCAAAGAGAGGAGGGATCAGTAGAAAGAGGAGACCGTTTTATTAGGTTATGAATGGAACATGCCTGTAAAGCAGAGAACACTAGACACAGAGAACACCAGGACCAGAGAGGCTAGACATCTTAGACAGAACACTTCAGCAGTTGGAAGGAACTGCAGGAGGTAAAATCCAGGTTTCCAGATGCCCAGTCCAGGCCTCTTTCCCCCAAGATGATTTCTTCTCCCAACTGATTTTTTTTAATCAGATTCATAGGCCAGTAATCTTGGATCCAACTGACCCAACCAGTAATGTGAGCAGAGATAACACCTGCTGGCAGCTGCTAAAACAAGAAGCTCAAACCTGGTTATCTTCTCTCAGGCTGAACGAGTCACCTGGACTGTCCTGGAATGTTCTGGTGAGAGGGCTTTCCAACATAGCTCGTGTCCTGCTGCAGGCAGGGCCCTCCCGATACTCGGACTGCAGTCTCATCCAAGATCACCGTGAGTTGGTTTCCCAGAGGTGCCATGACAAAGCACCATGCACTGGTGGCTTAAAGCAACAGAAATTTACTCTTTCACAGTTTTGGGGGCTAGAAATCCAAGATCAAGATGTTGACAGGGCCATGCTCCCTCTGAAGGCTCTAGGGAAAAGTCCTTCCTCACCTCTTCCAGCTTCTGGTGGCCGTTCGCAGTCCGTGGCTTGTGGCAGCAACACTCCAATCTCTGCCTCTGTTGTCACATGGCCTTCTCTTGTGTGTCTTCACAATGTTCTCCCTCCAGGCATGTCTGTCTCTGTGTCTCTCTCCTCTTCTTATAAGGACACCAGCCGTACTAGATTAGTAATGACCTCGTCTTAACTTGATTACCTGTTTGCAAAGACCCTATTTCCATATAAGGTCACATTCATAGGGCCTAGAGATTGGGACTTCAACATATCTTTCAGGGGGACACAATTCAATCTATAACACACCATTAGGGACCTCCCCTTCCATTAAAATGATAGTAAAGTGCAAAATTGAACAAAGAGAAAAGGCGGGCACCTGCAGATGAGAGATTTCAATTAGTTTCTGCAAGAGAGAAAGCAGGTGAGAAGGTGGTGACAGATGAAATGGAGCAGAGCCCAAGAGACGTGGGTGGCAGTCACCCCTGCGGATGCTGGGACAACCTCTGAGCTCTACTGAAGCAGGCGTTGGGGGCAAGAGCGAGAAGCGAGGCTCCAAATGGGAGAACTAATGAAGGGCCAGATGCATTGGTTTTTTCCCTCCCATCCCCCAAAGGAGAAGCACATCTATCAACACAAATTTGATCATATCCGCAAAGTCCCATTTTCCATATAAGGTAACATAGTCATAGAGCAGGACGTGGACTTTGTGTGTGTGTGGGGGGGGCGGGTATCACTATTCTCCCTCCCACTAGCGAGAAGTAAGCTGCCTCTGCAGACTGAGGCCTGACCAGAGCATGCAGAACAGGGAAGAAAAGATGCTCAGGTGAGGTGTCATGACCTGTGGTCCATGGAGCACATCCCATCTGATGTTTTCTACTGAAGAGGAGAGAACTTCACTTTTATGCAGGTGTCAGACCCCATTTAGACATCAGAATATGGTTTCCTTCCAAAAGTGACCACAGGTACAAGGGAGTGAGCAGGTCCCACCCTCCACGGTCCCATTGGATTAGAGAACAGGTAACTGTCCCTTCAGACTGAACACACAGCCCCTCTGACTCCAGAACAGCCCTCTCTTCAACACACTTAGAGGGAACAGCATCCCCTGGTGTGGAGGGTTGAATAGTGTCCCGCAAAATTCATGTCTACCCGGATCCTCAGAATGTGACCTCCTTTGGAAGTAGGGTCTTTGCAGGTATTACCAGTTAAGAGGTCATCCTGGATCAGCGTGGACCCTGAATCCAATGACTGGTGCCCTTACAAGAAGACACACAGGGACACAGACACAGAAGGGAGAAAGCCACGTGACAACAGAGGCAGGGGTCAGAGTGATGCAGCCACAAGACAAGGAAGGCCGTGAAGTGCCAGAAGCTGGAAGACACAAGGAAGGATTTCCCCTAGAGCCTTTGGAGGGAGCATGGCCCTGCCTATACTTTTATTGCAGACGTCTAGAAGCGTGATTTGTTACGGCAGTTCAGGGAAACCAATCCACCTGGGCACAGGGTGTTTAACAGAGGCTGATAGAACCTTGAAAAAGGAATAATGTGATGATCAGAAGTCAAAAATACCTACAATAAATGGGAAAATAAGGAAGGAACAGAGCAGTCCGAGAAGCCAAGTGGTGCTGGCCATTTGTGGACGATCCCAGAACAGAAAGTGGAAACCCGACAGTAATTTGGAGCCAGGTCTTCACAGACCTGTCGGGGGAAGGATCCAGATCCCTTCTAGAGGGTAAGAGGAGGAGCAACTAGGAGAGGTTCTGTTTCTGGGGGATCTTGGGCACCACCCGAAACTCTCAGGTATGCTCTTGGGGAATGTCAATGCAAGAACTCAGGATGACAAAGGTACCAGCAGCAGAGTTGAGAGCAAGAGGGAGAGATGGGGGAGCAGAGCAGGCAGGGGAGGAAGCGGGGCTGGGGGACACGCGGCTGGCAGGGGGCGTCTCACAGCGGGCTCCTTCCACAGCCTGTGCCGCTCTACGTGACCCCAGGCCATCTTCTAGACAGGTTCATCAAGGACTTTCTCCAGCCCAACAGGACTTTCCTAGATCAGATCAAGAAAGCTGTTGACGTCATCTGTAAGTTCCTTAAAGAAAATTGCTTTCGACATTCAACTACAAAGTGTCAGAAGATTGTCAAGGTGAGCAATGGCCTTCCTCTTTGTTATTGGCGGGGACTAAGCCATTCCTGTAACTCTGCAATGCTCGTGACCACTGGAAATGTGAGGACAAAGGATGAGGGAGGGAAGCTGGGGAGATGGGCAACTAGGACCCTGGTTTTCAGTGGAGGGTGCTGATGCACTGCTTATGTCATTCACAGTAGACTTTTGGGGGGTGCACATCGTGGGGCTTGCAGCATCCTAGTTCCCCGACCAGGGATTGAGCCCGGCCCATGGCAGTGAAAGTGCTGAGTGCTAATCACAGTAGACTTCTGATTCTGTGTTAACCTCCAGGAGCAGCTGGCAATGCTTGCCGGTGCTTGGCTTGTGGTGCATCACTCCAATCTCTGCCTCCCTCGCCCCGTCCCCTTCTCCTCTGGGTCTTTCTTCTCTTCCCTTCTAAGAACACTTGTCATTGGATTTAGGGCCCGCAGATCCCTAACTTAATTACATCTATAAAGACCCTTTTTCCAGATAACATCACATTCACACATGTTGCCAGCAGACATCTCTTTTGCGGGCGGGGGGGGGCCACCATTCAAACCACAGCAAATTCTAAGCTCCATTTGTATTAAACCAAAAAGTGACAGTCTTCCTAGTTTCAATTCATCCCATCAACTGAGCTAGAGCTTCAGCAGATGAGGCCATTCTTGTCCAAGACTCCAAGGTCACGCACTGACACACTTGCCTCCGTCGGTTGGCCACCAGCCAGATAACTGTGTGTCCAGGGTCACAAGAAGGGAGGGAGAAAAGTGCTGACCTGTGAGCAAAAACATTTGCCGTGATGCAAAAAAACAGATCTGTGTGCATGCTGCCCTGGGACGGGTCTGGGGACCAGTACCGACGTCCCATGCGCCATGAGTAAAATGTCTCACGAGGTTAATTTGAGGGAAAACAAGACTGGCTGTGTTCATGGTCAGTGAACCATTGTTGAAGCACTCATTTTGTCCTCTCCTTCCCCAGCCTCTCATTAACATGAGAGTAAATAAATAAGAAACGTTAATGACACATCAAAGAAGAAAATAGGAAGAGAGCCTTTGGCGGATAAGAAGTTGCTTTCTATCTTCCTGAAGTTGGTTGCAAGAAAGAGTTGTCTGCTGAGGTGATGGGGGAGGTGCCACCTGGAGGATGTAGGGAGGGGGCTGTGGCCCGGGAGACCAGCTGCATGAATGAAGTGGCATGGACCAGGGATTAATTGAGCATCTGTGTACAGGAAGCTCCACTCCCTCCCCTCACCTCCTAGGCCACGTAACCAGGCATTCACTACCCATGGGTAAAATAAACATTGCTTTTGCAGAAATCAAATGAGCTTTCTGGGGAAAACCAGGAAAACATGCATGAGGGTTGATGCTCAGAGCAAATCCCACCAAGTTGTGGCATTGAGAGAGCTCCCTGCGAAGCTGGCTTCTCCTCAACTCACCCTCAAAGAAGCCCATCAGCTAAGCAGCTGTGCCTTCAGGGAGAACTTCACAAAACAGACAGAATGAACCTGTGTGCCTGCCTAAGCTGCCTCGTGCAGAGCTTGGCAAGCCAGGGCCAGCGAGCTAAGAGTGGCTTTACTTTTTTTTTTTTTTTTAAACATAATTGACCTTACAACACTGTTAGTTCCAGGTGCAAAACATAGGGATTCAGTATTTCTGTACATT
>NW_006796432.1:1143994-1167500 GCF_000442215.2 Lipotes vexillifer | reverse complement strand
GTAGGTGGGCCTCTCACTGTTGTGGCCTCTCCCGTTGCGGAGCACAGGCTCCGGACGCGCAGGCTCAGCAGCCATGGCTCACGGGCCCAGCCGCTCCGCGGCACGCGGGATCCTCCTGGACCGGGGCACGAACCCGCGTCCCCTGCATCGGCAGGCGGACTCCCAACCACTGCGCCACCAGGGAAGCCCCGGTTTTACATTTTTACATAGTTGAAGAGGAAGGAGAAGGGAGAGGAGGAAGAGGAAGAGGAAGAGGAGGAGGAATGGGGGGGAGAAAAGTGAGGAGCGGGAAGTTGAAGCTTATGTGGCAGAGACACACGTAGCCCACAAAGCCTAAAATATGCATCAGCTAATGCTTTCCGGAAAGTTTGCCGACCCCTGCATCTAAATGATGAATATTCATCCAATGGTCCCCAGATTGCAGGAGGGACGAGATGATGTCAGGCTTGCCTTAGTTTGATTTATTTCAGGTCACAGGAATTCAAATAAAGCTAATACTCTTTTTTGTTTGTTTGTCCAGTATACTGTAAATGGACATCTTGAGGACTATATTTCATAAGATCAAGTATGCAAAGGGATCTATATAATGTCTAACAGAGCACATTCAGCTGATTTTAATACAGTGCCTTGTGTTTAAAATTTGCTCATTGCGTATTGATTCATTCGAATTTTGTTTTATCTAGGGGGAAAATTTTAGATTTTCACTATTGAGGATTTTTTTTCTCACTATGGTCCCTTTTTAAAATTTATTTATGTTTATTGAAGTGTAGTTGCTGTACAATATTATGTAAGTTACAGGTGTACAATATAGTGATTCTCAGTTTTTAAAGGTTATACTCCATTTATAGTTATTATAAAATATTGGCTATATACCCCATGTTGTACAATATAACCTTGTAGCTTATTTTCTTGCTAATAGTTTATACCTCTTACATCCCCACCCCTGTAGTGCCCCTCCCCACTTCCCTCTCCCCACTGTAACCACTAGTTTGCTCTCCATGTCTGTGAGTCTGTAAAGCTACGTAGTCTTTACCAGAAATCTTTAGGAAGTTGACTTGAGAAGCAGGTCATTTATAACTAGCCCATCCATTGTTTGTGGGCAAATTCACACATCAAATGGCATGAGATGAGCCACCTTTGGAACCAGATGATTGTTTGGAAAATGAAACACTGTGCTTCGGAATCAGCCCTAACTGGAGACTCGAACATGGCACTGCTCCTGGCAACCTCATTAATTAGCCCAACGGGCGCCAGCCCATGGGGGTGAGGGCTCAAGCTCTAGAAAATGCTGTATCTCGATTTGCCTTGCTTCCCTAGGGGGGTGGTCAACCGCCAAAGGCACGGCTCTGAAGAGCGGCTCCGATGCCAACCTTGTTGTGTTTGCCGCACTCGCTAAAAAGCTACACCTCCCCCCAAAAACGAGAGATGCAACATCATCAAGGAAATCCATAAGCAACTGGAAGCCTGTCAGCGGGAGAGGGATTTTGAAGTGAAGTTTGAGATTTCAAAATGGAAGGCTCCCCGGGCGCTGAGCTTAACTCTGAAATCCAAAGTCCTCAACGGAAGTGTTGACTTTGATGTGCTGCCTGCATTTAATGCCCTATAGGTAAGACTCCTAAGAGTTGAGCTTCTGGAAGAGGAAGAGGGATTCTGGTGTGATGGGGGGAGGCTGGGGGGCAGGGGGAGGGAAAGTCAGGTGACTTACTGATCGGACCTGGTCCAGTGCCCCAACAGGTGGCATTCATAATGACAGCAATACCTTACACCTGTATACATTTTCATTCTCGTTTATTTTATCCCTGCGACGGCCAGGACCCACATCTTATACTCCCATGGTGTCATTCACAACATCTGTCAAAGAATGGGGTACACAGGAATTCAGTACGCATTTATAGATAAAATGCCTCAAGTAGTAGGGAAGGAAATGAAAAAACAGACTGTGGGAGAAATTCTGAGGCAAAGACAGGAAATCTGGGTGTTCGCCTTCCATCTTAGGCAAAAACTCCTTTAGAAATTCAATTCGTGAGTGACAGATACACAATGGTGTATTAAAAGAATCCAAGGCGGGCTTCCCTGGTGGCGCAGTGGTTGAGAGTCCGCCGGCCGATGCAGGGGACACGGGTTCGTGCCCCGGTCCGGGAAGATCCCACATGCCGCGGAGCGGCTGGGCCCGTGAGCCATGGCCGCTGAGCCTCTGCGCGTCCGGAGCCTGTGCTCCGCAACGGGAGAGGCCACAACAGTGAGAGGCCTGCGTACCGCCAAAAAAACCCAAAACAAACCAAGGCTATTTCAGGCATTTTCCAAATCCAAATCAAGAAGACCCTGGTACCTTCCCTCTGAATGGTTCTTGTTCTTAGGGTCTTTAGAGAGGAAATGACACTAGATAGATAGGGGGTCAGCTCACTTTTGAAATAAAAGGCAAGATAGCAAATATTTTCAGCTTTAAGGACCATAAGGTATCTGTCACCACTGCTCAACTCTGCCTTTGTAGCTTGAAAACAGCCATAGACGATACATTAGTAAGTGGGCGTGACTGTGTTCCGATGAAACTTTATTTACAAAAACAAGTAGGCGGCCAGATTTAGTCTGGGGGCCACAGTTGGCAAACTTCAGATCAGCACTGTCTAGAAGGCCTTTCTGGGATAACGAAAATGTCCTCTACTTGTGTTCTGTATCTATTGAGAGCTTGAAATGTTGCTAGTACGAGTAAGGAACTAAATTTCTCATGTGATTTTCCTTTAATGAGTTTGAATGCAAATAGCCACCTTGGCTGATGGCTACCCTGTTGGACAGTGCAGGTCTAGATAATGCTTTAATAATAAATACTACCTATACTCATATAAACCATGTAATTTTTAATATCTCATTACTCTGGAGATGCCCCCGATATCTTAGACATCAGTAATTCACATACACTAATAGAGTTCAAAATAATTTCCCAGAATTAAATTATAGTTGTCAACAGTATTTTGAAATCTGTTACTTTCTATACAGATGAAAGCATAATGTAAATTTCTTCCCCATGTTAGGTGAACTGAAGTCTGACTTTACACCCAGCCCCAGGATCTATGCTGACCTCATCTATTTGCATAAATCCTCAGATGCCCTGGGGGGAGAATTTTCTACCTGTTTCACAGAGCTACAGCAAAATTTCGTTTGCTCCCGGCCCACCAAACTGAAGGATTTGATTCACCTGACTGGTACAAATGGGTACGACAGCTCTTGTCCTGGCCACCTGGTTACTATTTTTATCAGTACTCTGTGACCATGAAACCAGCACTTGTGCTCACTGTCTCCCATGCTGGGGGCTGGACCACATTACAGAATCTTCCCATGCCTAACCCTGAGTATCTTTGTGGAGTTCCCATCACTAACCCCATTGAGATGGGTCAGATGTAAGCATCTCCTCCCAACAAAGCTGCTACACATGGTTTATTTTGCTTTTTCTCTGACACCCAAAGAATTCTGCAGGAATCCAAGTTATCGTGCCTGCAAAGGGCAGATGAAGTTGGGATTTTCATGCCTGCTAGTCACCAGCATGGCTTATCTGCTGCTAGGTGTCCATAATTAATAGACACAGATGCTACCTCTTGGAAGGCAGGTTGAAGCAACAGGCAGCAGCAGGGGCTGCATTTTCTATACTGGTTCACCTCCCTTCACTTCCATCAGTCTTGCCACAGGGTAATTTCTAAGTATTCTCATGACAGCAGACACCCAGCACAATAGCAGCTCTTTCAGGAGATGTCTCCTTTCTGTGTCCAGCTTCCTGAAACCCGAGGAGACTGAACCCTGTGGTTTCCACGTCTACACCCAGCCCCAGGGTGCTCAGAGTGCTCAGGGCTGCAGGGTGACCTTGAGCAAGTCACTTCTCTTCCCCATGATTTCAGCATGGCGACCTCTGCCCGCTGTGTAGGGATGTTGGGGGATCAGGAGTGAATGATGTAGGTGGAATGTCTGGCCCCGTAATTAGCACACAGTGGGTCTAACTCTAGGAAGTCACATAAAGCCAAAGCACAACAAAGAAGCCTGCGTGGGCTGCCTTTAAGCTGCAAAGTGACCCTTCCCAGACCAGTCCCAGCACTGCGCCTCAAGACTTGGGTGCCCTACTGCGGCCCCAGCAGTCCTTCACGTGCACCCTCTAGGGCTCTTGCTACGCTCATTTCGGCTTCCTGCTTTAACCAGTATCGTCTGATGTTCCCACTCTTCCCTCAGTGTGGAAGCAAACTGAAGCAAAAGGCGTCTCTGCCCCCCAGATGGAGCTGCTTACCATCTACGCCTGGGAGCAGGGGAGCGGGGCGCAGGATTTTGACACGGCTGAAGGTTTCCGGATGGTCCTGGAGTTGGTCACAAAATAGCAGCATCTCTGTGTCTTCTGGATGGTCAACTACAACTTTGATGATGAGATTGTGAGGAACTTCCTCCTGACCCAGATCCAGAGAACCGGGTGCCCCAAACCTCAGCCCCCTCCATTTCTTAACCTGATTGATTCCCTCCAACGCTATTTTGGTGACCTGAATTCACCTCCCACAGGGTCCTGATCCATTATTCCTCATATGAAACCGAGAAGGGAATGTGCTGACCGTCAGAACCGCCCACAGTCTCCATGGGTAAAATCCCAGGGAGGCAGGAGAAATGTCATCCAGGAGGAACAAAGAAGGAAGGACCAAGGTACCAGGTCCCTGAGTTGCTTTCATCTTTCTAGGTCAGAAGGAAAAGCATGGATTCATTAGCAGGTCTAAAAGGTGTGGAAGTTGGAAGTGTGTTCCTGAGAAATAATGCTATTATTCGCTGCTGGTGTATCCTGCAGGCTGTTTATTAGATCAGGTTTTATCCCCCCTTTCCAACCTCCATCCCACAAAACATTTATCCTTCAAGAATAGGAAGGAATCTTAGTGTATCCACTCAGCACCAGCAGCAGGGAACCAAAACAGTGGAAGCAAAAGAAAAGAGAAGAGAGAAAAGAAAGAAACACTGAGAAAGAGTAGAGGAGAAAAAAGAAAAAGACAACAAGATACCCTGGCTTGCCTACCATGGGTGTGACCTACTTGACAGTAGAGTTGATTAAATGATACATTATATTTCAGTTGCCCTAGCATGGAGAGATGTTTATAGAATGCCTTCATGTGTATAATAATAAACAGCTTTCAAAACTTTTCTGACAAATATGATTTAATTCTAGGAAATCACTTTGAACTGTATTGGTACATTTGAATTACGGGCATCTAAGCTAGAAAGACACATTGTTTTATTATGAAGAATAGAATGGGCCCCCAATTCTGAGGCCACTGGTTTTAAAAAGCATGCCTCTAATGACTTCTAATCTCTCGTTTAGGTGTGTGATCTTGGACCCAGCCGATCCTGCTGGCGACATGGGTGGAGGGGACCGTTGGTGTTGGCATCTTCTAGCAGAAGCTACTGAATGGTTGTTGTCTCTCTGTTTCAGAGATGGGTCAGGTTGTCCCATACAATCGTGGAAAGTGCCAGTAAGAATCATCTAAAGGAAGTGTCATCTGGAGATTACCCTGGGACAGGCTGAAATCAAAGAGCTTCCCTGCTATAGCAACTTGGGATTCACTCAGCCACAAATAACAGATAGCCCAACTCAGGAGCTTACACGATTGGGTTTTTTCTTCCCATAACAAGAAATCCTAAGGCAGGCAATCTAGGACTCACACAACAGCTCCACTGGACTTTCCCCAGGAGCAGATAATCTCCACCGTGGCACTTGGTATTTGGGGCTGGATAGTTCTTCGTGGTAGGGGCTGTCTTGGGTAGTGTAAGTCTCTACCCACCAGATGCAGTAGCACCACCCCGGAGTGCAACAACCAAAAATGCCTCCAGACATGACCAAGGGTCCCCTGGGGCACATTCATCCCCAGCTCTTCCTGGCTCCACCTCTTTACTCGTTCATTTGAGTCTTCATGGCACTGAGAGTGGCTATTGCACGTCCAGGTGGCGGGTTCATGGTCAGGTTTGAGGAACAGAAAGGGGGAGGATACCCACCCAAGTATCTTATTAGAAGCCTCATCCAGCAAACTCTCTTACATTTCAAGTTGCAGCTACCTGTAACTTAAAAGTGGCTCCAAAAAGGGGGGGAGTTGGGTCAGCCAGCCAAGAGTGCCTGCCACCCCTGTCCAAAGCTCCACTGCCAACCAAGATACCTGCCACCAGGTATACTTGGTTCCCCCATCAGGTTCTCTGTCAACAAGTACCCAAAACTGTCCCTGGTAGTAGTCACCTTCTCAGATACACTTCCTTCTTTCTTTTTGTTATTTTTTCTGTCTCTTTTAACCAATGGTTCTAACTGCTTGGATATGTATTATCCTTGCACATATATTTCTTTCTTTCTAGACAGTGCAGTCACCAGGAAGTTGGGGAACAGGGATACCTTCTATTCTCAGTGAGATGCACTTATTCAGAAGGTGTCAATTCCTGGAATAATAATGCTGGAAGAAACTTCTAGAGATCACCAGGCAATTGCTTTTTTTTTTTTTTTATGGTTAATAAACTACAAAATTCACAAACCCAAGCCTGAATGAACGGTATTGCTGTATTTCGTATTATCATTATTGGTATAACATATTAGCCATGATTGATAGCAAAAATCATTGTACCTAATAAATATTGTGCCTTTATTTAGAAAGGTGACTTATAAGCACTGCTGTAGGCCTGCTAGATGGGGCTTTGATTTTCTAATAATACTATTAAGTTATCTAATCTATTCACAATAGCTTGACCTGATGGCCACAATCTATGTTTTTCAGATGACTGGTATGATTAGAAATTTGGCTTATGACTGGTCCTCTTCCTTCTCCGTAATCTCATCTGAACAATTTAATGCACGACCATGGCCTCCCCCACCCCTGACAGGCAATTGCTTTTAAAGAATCGGTTTGCTGTGTGAAAGAGTAGCGCATTCTTCCCTTGACGGCCCCACTGCTCCTTCCCTCGCTTCTCCAACTCCTTTTGAAATCAAGGCCTCCACGTCCTTCGTAAAGTCTCACCTCGCCTTGCTGAAGTCTTGCTCCGTGTGTGACCTCCGTTATTAAAAACATTTGCTCTCGTCCAGGTTTATGTGCACTGTATTTGTCAACCATTCTGTATTTTCCCAATTACTAACTCCTTCCTTTTCCTTCAAGTCTTAGAAGAGGGCTCTTTTCCCAAAGTGAAGCCCTTCACCTGCCCCTTTATTCCCGTAATTCCATGATCCTGCTCTCACACACTCCTCTACCCCACCCACCACCTGTCTCTTTTCCTCTGTACCCAAAACCCTCTCTGTCCCTGCCGAAAAGAGGTCTCTGAAACCAGTAATGAGCGGGCCTCTTCTTACACCTGCAAACTCTCTGAAGGCTTGGATTATAACTGTTGAGATAGATAGATAGATAGATGATAGATAGATAGATAGATAGATAGACAGATATCAGCAGTTGTTTAATATATATATAAAATATATTATACATGTATATATATAACTGTTGTCATTTCCTTCTGAGCCTACCTTTTCTCCCCCATCCATGAGTATCTTCTTGCCAAATCTAAAGGCTTTATCCTCTGGCTTTAGCTTCCAAGATACCTAAAGATCTAAGTGCTTTAACCTCATATATCCACTTAACGTTTCATTACTGCCACATACACCAACTTGCTTGTCATATAAGAAAGAATAGATCTGGTCTTTCCCCCAGTTCCAAGCTTCAAAAAGCCCTTGGAACTTCCTGATAGGGTGTATTTTGTATTCATAAGGAGCCTCTTTCAACACTCCCTGAGTTAGGCTAACGAGGTGTGTGTCCTTAGATAGTTTCGAAGGAGGGGTTGGCCATGCCAGACATGCCAACTGTGTGATGAGAGGGACCTTCCAAGAGAAACTTCCAAGAGAACCTTCCAAGAGAACAGGAGGGCTGGAGATTGAATCCAAGCACATCACATGGCTGGTGATTTAATCAATCGTGCCTTTGTAATGAAACCCTAATAAAAACTCTGGACAACAAGGTTTCCTGGTTGTTGAGCATATGGATGTATCATGAAGATAACACATCCTGACTCCAAGTGGATGGGAGCTTTCGTGCTCACAAGCCTTCCAGCCCTCACCCCCTGTGTATCTCTTCATCTGGCTGTTCACTTGTATCCTTTACAATAAAATGGTGATTGTAAGTATAGCACTTTCCTGAGTTCTGTGAGTCACTCTAATGAATTATTGAACCTGAGAAGTCAGTGTTGTCTGCAGCTGGGATCTGAAGTGGGGACAATCTTGTGGGGACCTTGCCCTCTAACCTGCAGGGTCTGCCCCACCTCCAAGTAATGTCAGAATTGAACTGAATTGTTGTAGGACACCCAATCGGTGTCAGTGAGTTGGTGTTGGAATGTACCACTGTTCTTGCCCAGAACAAGGACAAAGGAAATTGCTGTGGCCTCAGGTTGAGGGATGAAACAATGACCAAGTTCACATCTACTCAGGCTACAGCTAATGACCAGACCCCTCTAGACACCTGAACTTGTCCTAGATCCATAGATAGGAAACTATAAGACACTGCCCCACCCTCCCAGGGCTTATGATGTACCTAGAGGAACAGAACACATAACCCCAAATCCCTTATAGAACAATGAAGGGCAATTTACAACCATGTGCTAAGCGATTTGTATACAGTGGACGAAGACCAGACAGGATAAAGTGAGGAACTTAAAGCTCACCCCAGAGGCACAAAGGGACCATTTCAGCCTTCTCAGCTTCAGTAGATATTTAAGTTCATTAAGAGCAAAGATATGGAAAAGTGTCAGCGAACAAGAAACATGTGGTCATGGATCATCGTTGAAAGTAACTAGGGCACCAGCCCATTTTTTTCTCCAGAAAATTGGCAACTAACAACAATGAATAGGAAATAAATCCAGCCTTTCTTGTACAAACTTTATTTCAGGATAAACAAACGGCCATGACTGATAAGGAAACAAAAATTTTAACAGAAATATTCTACTTAATATGTGTTGAAAGGACGACAACTTAGAAACATCAATTTTGCAACCTCTGATGAAATAGGTGATTTAAGCAGAGATTGTCAGTGGATGAAACCATTAGATGAAGTGCTGATGGGGGACTCTATGATAGACGCAGGAGAGAGTGTCACCTCCCAAATCCACAGTTTAATTATAGCATCAGTAGGAGAGGGACAGCCAGACACGGTGTGCCAGCTGGTGTGAGGCCCATGGAGCACACAGCCCTATCCAGTAAGTAGTTTTGCCAAATTAAAAAAAAAAAAAAATGCTGTAAGAGACAAAAGGAATTGAGTTAGCAAACTCCAGGCAAAATGTATAGGCAAGACAGACTTCACAGGAAGAGAACAGCAAAGACAGGAGAAACGAGGACAAGAAATGTGGAAGGGTGTGTGCATTTTTGCAACCACAAAAGAGAAATGAGCCAAGAACATGGCAAGAATCCAGTTAAGTAGAGTTAAAGGTCAAGACCCGAGGCCCATGTTCCACTGCTGGTTACCCTGGCAACAAGGTCACTTACATCAAAGGAAGTAAGCAATGATTGGAAGCAGGGCTACACATAGTGACTGGTCAATGGCCCAGGAGGAGTTTGGGAAGAGTTTGGGCAGCAGATCACAAATGAGGCCACCAATGGGGAGAATTTGTGGATAAAAGGATTCCCTGGAGCCTGCATCCTGGAGGATATTGGCTGCTGTGACCTGAGGCTTCTCCAGCTGCGTTTGGTCAAATCTGAGTGGGTAAAATGTTATCACTCTTTGGTTCTATTTCTTCTCATCAGTGCATGGGATGAACCTCAGCAAGGAAAAAGTGAAGAAAGTTCTTTATCTCTCGCTCTCTCTCACGCTTGCTCTCCTAGGGCCACACTGTGTGAACTGGCCTGGGTCCACTCTGAGTGGGGTGTAGACCTGGAGGGAAGAAGTTGGTGCAGGGAGAAAAATGTGATGATCCCAGTAACTGAACCCAGCTCAACCCAACCCAGCCAAGAGGGTTCCATCTGAGCACCAACGGTGCCCATAATGCTCGCTGTGGATGAAGATCCTCAAAGAGGTACAGAATCCAAGTTACTTTCCCTTTGTTATAGGGCCAGGCTGGCAACTGCAAAAGAGAACTTCTCATGTTCTGAGGGCCAAGGCTCCAGTTGACAGAGCAGGAAGTCATCACCCGGAGAAGGGAGAAAGCTCAGCTGTTGTGCTGGGGGTGCTGGTCAGGAAAAGGGATCCTTCCCCAGGGCTTGGCCATGGTGATGCCAGAATAATGGGAGAACAAAATAGTCAGTGGGTGACCCCTATGAGCTCTGACAGCGAGAGGGGAAAGGACGTCGGGGGGGGGGGGGGAACCCACCAAAAAGCCACAAGAGACCTGGGAAAGCAAGAAGGGGGTGTGGCAGGTGGAATAATTACCCCCCAAAGATGTCCACATCATAATCCCTGGAACCTGTGGATATGTTACCTTACGTGGCAAAGGGACTTTGAAAATGTGATTAAGGACCTGGAGATGGGGAGATGATCCTGAGTTATTCAGGTGGGTTCAGGTGGGTCCAGTCTAATTCCGTGAGCCCTTAAAAGCAGAGAAGCAGTCCCACCTGAAGTCAGAGAGATTCAGCTCAAGAAGAGGCAGGTGAGGGATCTGAGCCGCTGTTGCCGGCTCGAAGGGCCAAGTCAGGGCATGTTCTAGGCTTCTAGGAGCTGACAGCCGCAAGGAAACAGGAACCTCCGTCCTGCTGTCACGTGGACCTGGACTCAGCCAACGAGCGAGCAGAGTGACCTGTAGGTTGACCCTCCCTAGAGCCTCCAGGTAAGGAACGCAGCCCGGCCAGCGCCTTGTTTTCAGCCTTGTGCCACCCAGAGCAGAGACACCAGCCAGGCGTGCTGGGCCTCTGACCACGGAACTGTGAGCTGATGAACTTGTGTGGTCTTGAGCCACTAAATGTGTGATCGTTTGTTTCAGCGGCTGCGGCCTCACAGGCAGGTGGCAGTAAGCAGCTCGGGGACTGGGCCCAGAGGGGAGTCAGCCTCCCCTGCTCCGGGACCAGTCACTCCATGCCTGCCCAGCCTGGCCTGTGTCCAGGGAAGGCGACTCACACGTAAGAGGGAAAACTCTTTTTTTCCTCGGCCTTCAGTATTTCTGACACCAGTCCCAGTGCTTCTTTTTTTTTTTTTTTGGCTGTGCTGCACGGCTTGTCGGACCCCAATTCCCCAACCAGGGATCGAACCCGGGCTCTTGGCAGCAAAAGTGCCAAGTCCCTACTGCTGGACCACCCGAGAATTCCCAATACTTCTGACACCAGATTGGGAGTGGGGGGATTTTCTCACACTGAGCAATTCTCCGACACCAGCTGTGTGTCCCACAACTCAATTCAATCCTGACCCTCTCTACCCAGAGTCCATGTCAGACCCCACGGGTGAGGGGCTCAGTCCCACAGTACGGCCGCCACCTCCACTTCAGCGTCCAGGCCTCCGGTACTTCTAACCAACCAGTTATAAATCGGGGGTTCCCACAACCCCCTCCTCAGGCTCAGTAATCTTCTAGAATGGCTCCCAGAACCAGAAGAGCAGTTTACTTACTAGATTACCAGCTTATTATAAAAGGCTATAACTGGGGGAGAGCTGGCGAGGGCTGTTCTCCTGCCTTGCAGGTGGCTGCCTTTTTGGTGTGTCTTCACATGGGGGAGAGAGATCTTTACTATCCCTAATTTCCCCCTCATTTCCTCCACCTGCAGTATTAAAGGAAAATACTGGTTTTCGTGTGTGCGCATGTGTGTGTATTTTTTTCAGATTATACATTTAATTCAGGCGTATTAGAGAATTTTGAAAAAAATGAAACCCACTTCTAATAGTCACCCCTGATCCCTACCACCCGGGAAGGATCTCGGTTAACCTTCCATCTGTTTTTCTATGCATCCATACAAATACATGTACATTTACAAAGATGGAATCATCATGCTTCTATTATAGAGTGTCTCGCTTTCGCCACTTAGTACGGAATCATGGATACTTTCTCATGTCATCACGAGAATGACATGTCCTTTCTCATGTTCTTTGAAAACACCATAATATTCCATCATATGGATGTCATTGTATCCCATCATATGGATAAGTCATCACGGGGAAGTAGTTTAGTCATTCTCTTTTGTTGAACATTTTCGAAAAAGATTTTGCATTTTGAAAAATGGCCACAACACACGTTTCTGTACGTAAACCTTTGTTTCTTTTTTTTTTAATTGAAGTATAGTTGATGTACAATTTTATATAAGTTACAGGTGTATAATATAGAAAAATGTTGGTATTCTAACAATTCCATAGCTATTCTTACGTTGAGCGTGTCCACCCGTGGGCCTCGGGCAGCTTCCCACTCACAGTCAGTCCCAGGTCCACCATGTGCAACCCATCTTTTCCTCTACTCCTGAACTCTTTGTAGCCGTGCTCTTGCTGCCATCTTGTGGTCTTAGAGAGAATTAAACTAGCCTGTGCAGAAAGCAGGAAAGCCCTAGAAAATGGTTAGGAGTGCTTAAAGCCACTGTGGTGCACTCGTAGGAGTTTCATTTTGTGTCATGATCTATGCAATAAAACATCTTTCAGCAAGCTATTATTTCCACATACTGTTCGTTAACTGCTCACTAATAGAGAAGGAAAAGCAGACCAAAGGCTCTGAAACAACTTTTGTTTTTTAATTCGGCTTCCCCCAAGCCTAGGGACACTGGATAGATTCTACTGAAGTAATCTGTGGTATTTCTGAAATCATTCTACGCTGTGTCTATTACAGAAATGAGTCTTTCCCATCGACCTCAAATTTGACCATTAGGGATTCAAGTCTTTGAGTTCTGTAGGCATTCCCACTTTTAAGAATCCCCTATTAAAATGGTAATCAGGAGATCCTAAAAAAATAAATGGAGTTTTGTTCACGAATTGGGAGATTTAACAGTGTTAAGATAACAATACTACCCAAAGGGATATACAGATTAAAGATTCAGTGCAATCCCTATCAAAATCCCAACGGTATTTTTTTTTTTTTTTTTTACAGAAATGGGAAAACTCATCCTGGAATTCATAAGGGGTTTCAAGGGACCTAGATTTCAAAACTGGTACAAAGTGACTGTAATCAAAACAGTAGTATTTGCAGAAGAATAGACATATAGACCAATAGATTAGAATTGAGAGCCCAGAAATAAAGCCTTACATTTACGGTCAATTGACTTTCGACAAGGGTGTCAAGATCGTTCAATGAAGAAAAATGTCCTCTTCAACAAATGGTGCTGAGAAAACTAGATATCCACATGAAAGAATGAAGTTGGACCCCTTCTTTATACCATACACAAAAATTAAAGTGGATCAAGGACCTAAATTTTAAGAGCTAAAACTATAAAACTGTTAGAAGAAAGCCTAGAGGAAAATTTGCATGACCTTGGATTTGGCAATGGTTTCTTTTTTTTTTAATTAATTAATTTATATTTGGCTGCATTGGATCTCCATTGCTGTGCGGGGGCTTTCTCTAGTTGCGGCAAGTGGGGCTACTCTTCGTTGCGGTGCGCATGCTTCTCATCGCAGTGGCTTCTCTTGTGGAGCACAGGCTCTAGGCACACAGGCTTCAGTAGTTGTGGTGCGCAGGCTCAGTAGTTGTGACTCGCGGGCTCTAGAACACAGGCTCAGTAGTTGTGGCACACGGGCTTAGTTGCTCCGAGGCATGTGGGATCTTCCCGGACCAGGGCTCGAACCCGTGTCCCCTGCATTGGCAGGTGGATTCTTAACCACTGTGCCACCAGGGAAGTCCTTGTTGGGGACTTCAATGGTTTCTTAAATATGACCCAAAAGCACAGGTCACAAAAGAAAAAGATGAATTGGACTTCATTAGATCAAAACCTTTCGTGCCTCAAAGGACAGCATCAAGAGAGTAAAAAGACAGCCCACACAATGGGAGAAAATATTTGCAAATAATACATCTAATAAGGGTTTAAAATCCAGAATATATAAAGAACTACAACTCAACCACAAAATTACAAAAACCCAGTTAAAAGGTGGGCAAGGGACTTGAATAGACATTTCTCTAAAGAAGATATACAAATGGCCAATAAGTACATGAAAAGATGCTCAGCATCATTAGTCATTAGAGGAATGCAAATCAAAACCACAGTGAAATACCACTTCACGTCAATTAGGATGGCTATAATTTTAAAAATAAAAAAGAATATAACAGTTGGAGAGGATGTGAAGAAATTGGAACTCATGTACATTGCTGGTGGGATCATAATAGGTGTATGCCTATTTATATGCCTGTAAGTATATCCATTTGTCTGCCCATATGTTTCTCTATATATGTCTATATCCCTATGTCTATTCATATGTCAATGTCTGCATCTACATCTTTAAGCAGTGGTAGGTTAGATCGATCACACTCTGGTTTCCCACAGCTGGTTTCTGTCGTTTCTAACTTCGGATAGAGTTAGGGTTAGAATCAAAGAGAAGGGAGGGCATTCCCAGCAGTGGGTATAGCCTCTACAAGGCTGATTCTGGGGCAGGGAGTAAACTGGCTTGGCTGGATCCGATGACAAGCCCCATCTTCAGCTTTCTCCCTGCCCCGTGCCTGGCTCGGAGCTCGGCACCTGCAGAGCGTGTGCTTGAGGACTTGCTGTGAACGGAGGATGAGAGTGGAAGGTAGTTCGGAAGAGTAGGTTGAAGGTAGATGGTGGACGGTGAGCTCTGGGAGCCTCGGAGAGCCATAGATGGTTTCTGAGCTGGGGAGTGAAGGGCATGAGAAAGGCAGGGTTTGGGGGAGATGGGCCAAGATGTGGTAAGTGGTCACAGTCATGATGGGGGAGGCAGACTGGGCTGCTCTGACACGTCCTGGCGGTTGTGGTCTTGGAAAAACATAAAGGAGGCCAGTGAAGGAGGCCAGTGAAGAGAGTTGCTTGAGATAATGGGATGTCCTTGATTTGCCCCAAAGTAACTTTCTAAAGCTTTGAGGGTGCCCTTCCACCACTCCCCATACCCTTGGTGAGCTGGACCAGAGTGGTCACGCTAGCTCCCTTCCCATCTCTGGAAAGGGACACTCCCTTGGCATTAGTAACCATCATTGTCAATCATAACCTGTGAACGCTTTCTATTACGGAATCCTCACAGCTACCCAAGAAGTCCCCACTATTACTACCCGCATTTTACAGGTGGGGAAACTGAGGTACAAGCAGGTGAAGTGATTTGCCCAGGTCACACAACCAGGAAATGTCAAAATGGGGATTTGAACTCAGTTCCGCAGCACTGTGGACGCTGCCCATTGTGGCCACCACCAGAGGGCACACTCCACCAATTCCAAACTATTTTCCCAATTATGATAACATTTCTTGCCGCCCTCAGAAAGGTAGTGCAGACAGATTTGGGCCTTTGTCCCCACTCCAACCCTCATTCCCTGGGGATCCTTGGCCAAACTGATGTGCCATTCTGTGCCTCAGTTTATTCATCTCTATAAAGGGTCCAAGAACAGGACCTGCCACCTCATAGGGCTGCCAGGAGATTAAATAAGACCCTTGCACAGCACCTGAAACAACACTCAGTTAATGTTACTTTTTAGCATTAATGCCTTCTAAGCACGCTGTGCTTGTCTAAAGCCGCTCCATGGAGAATTCTGGGTGACACTTCCCATTGGCATTTGGTCCATGTCCTCACTGTGGACTGACCCACTAGAAGCAAGGGCAGTCACATTCCTCATTAGCCAGACTGTGAGGGGTAATGGCTTGGAGCATGGAGTTGGGGGTTCAGACAGACTTGGGTTCAAATCCCAGCTCCATCATTTGCTGGCTGCGTGATCTCGGGGAAGTGACCTCACCTCTCTGAGCCCCAGTAAAAAGGGGATAATAATCGTTTGCATCATTTGGGCTTGTTGAGAGGATTGTGTGCAGTGCCAGGCACTACAGAAGCCAGGAAGACATGGGAGCTTGCATGGGTCCCCCGGCAAAGGGGCAGACCTTACATACTCAGGATCCTGGCCTGTGCTCTCCGCTCCCCCCACCCAACGAGGGCACCTGTCTAGAGGCTACCCTGTTCCAGCCGGTTTTTGAGGTCCCCATCATTCAAGAGAATGGGGCTCCCGGGCAGAGAGTACCCAGGCCCTACTCAGGGATGGCCCAGTCAGCAAGAAGCAGGTCCTTCTGCTGTGACAGCATTGTTCCAGTGCACAGCCTTTGATCCTCTCTAAGGGTCATATGACCCCCTGTGGCTATTGCTGACAAAGCACCCCAGGTGTGCTGCACGTGACCACCGAGCAATTCCATGTTCCTGTAGACCTGACCCCTGATAACGACATCTGACATCCACTTGCCGGGCACATGACATGCGTTTTCCCCTTAAATCTTTCTCCTTAAATCAACAACCCTAAGACAGCCAGGAAACCCTTAACCACATTGTAAAGACAGAAAACTGGAGTCCAAGAAGAGAGATAACTTCCCCCAGGAACAAACTCAAGTGAGCAGAGGACATGGATCTCGCTGATCCAAAGACCTAATTCTTATCTGCTGCCTATGGGGGCCCCCAAATGGATAATGCTTTAATGTTCAGAGTCCTGACTTAATTTTGCTAATGGCTTAATGGCAACGGTCCCATAGAAAAATACTCAAAGAATGAGCTGACAGTTCACGGAGAAGAAAATGCAAATAGTTACTAAGCTGATGGAAACTTGTCAGCTTTGCCAACAGGGAAAACTACAGATCAAAGCAATGATGAGAAAGTATTTTTTACCCATTGTGTTGGTAAGAAGTAACCCAATTGTTAAAATATCAGTGCTGGTCAATCCCACTACAGGGCATATACCCTGAGAAAACCGTAATTCAAAAAGAGTCATGTACCACAATGTTCATTGCAGCACTATTTACAATAGTCAGGACATGGAAGCAACCTAAGTGTCCATCGACAGATGAATGGATAAAGATGTGGCACATATGTACAATGGAATATTACTCAGCCATAAAAAGAAATGAAATTGAGTTATTTGTAGGGAGGTGGATGGACCTAGAGTCTGTCATACAGAGTGAAGTAAGTCAGAAAGAGAAAAACAAATACCGTATGCTAACACATATGTATGGAATCTAAAAAAGAAAAATGGTTCTGACGAACCTAGGGGCAGGACAGGAATAAAGACGCAGACGTAGAGAATGGACTAGAGGGCAACAGCACAGGGAGATCAGCTCGGTGCTTTGTGACCACCTAGAGGGGCGGGATAGGGAGGGTGGGAGGGAGACGCAAGAGGGAGGGGATATGGGGATATACGTATACGTATAGCTGATTCACTTTGTTATACAGCAGAAACTAACACAACATTGTAAAACTCCAATAAAGATAATATAATAATAAAAATAAATAAATAATAATAAAATAAATAAATTAAATAAATAAATTAAATAAATAATAAAATAATAAAATAAATAATAAAATAAATAATAAAAATAAATACTCCAATAAAGATGTTGAAAAAAAAAATCAGTGCTGGTGAGAAAGCAGGGAAATGGATACTCCCTGACAGGACATTGCTGGTGGGATTGTGGCTTGCTACAGCTTCTTAAGGAAAGGATCTGCTACAGCTGTTGACATTTAAAATATGCATGCATGTTGATCTGCCTTCCACTTTCAGGATTCTGTCCTACAGAAATAAAAGCATCTGCACCAAAGGTAAACGTCTTCAAGGATGTGTATGGAGCATTGTTTGCAAGGGGCAAAACCCAGAAACACAGCAAGTACCCACCTACGTGGGAGTGTTTGCAAAGTTATGGCACCTTCCCTCATCCCACAGAATATCAAGCAACTATTATAATGAATGATTTTAGACTTAAATGTACCAGCATGAGAGGATCCCATGAAGCATTATTAATTTTTTAAAATGCAAGTTACAGAACAACGTCAACGATGCGAGGCTACTTTTTACAAAAGTGACATGAAATCCAAGTTAGAATTCTTGTATGTGTGTATTTGCACACACCTGCCCTTAACTTTAGTTATCTGAGTCAGGGCAGGGACAGGGTTAGCGTGTGGTGGGTCCTTAGAAGGGGGTAGAGGGAAGAGTTAATTTCATTATTTTATTGATTTTCAGACTTTAACAAACATTTCTTTCTGTCCTTCTAATAAGAAAGGAAAGACACACTTGTGACAAATGAAATGATATTATGTATAAAGATGCACACTTGTGACTCCTTTTGTTTCAATCCCACTCCAGGGTTTATAACTGTGAAGGTCAGTGTTATGTGTCAACTTGGCTGGGCTACAGTCCCCAGTTATTCAATAAGCACTAAGCTAGGGTCTTCCCTGGTGGCGCAGTGGTTAAGAATCCACCTGCCAATGCAGGGGACGTGGGTTCGTAGCCCTGGTCCAGGAAGATCCCACATGCGGAGTAACTAAGCCCGTGCGCCACAACTACTGAGTCTGCACTCTAGAGCCCGCGAGCCACAACAAGAGAAGGCACCACAAGGAGAAGCCCGTGTAACCGCAACGAAGAGTAGTCCCGGCTCGCCACAACTAGAGAAAGCCCACGTGCAGCAACGAAGACCCAACGCAGCCAAAAATAAATAAATTTATTTTTTTAAAAAAAAGCACTAAGCTAGGTGTTGCTGTGAAGGGATTTTGTAGATGTGATTAAAGTCCATAATCAGTTGACTTTATGTAAGAGAGACTATTCTAGATCATCAGGGTGGGCCTGATCCAGTTGGTTGAAAGGCATTATATGCAGAGCTGAGGCTTCCTGGAAGAGGCAGTTCTGCCTGTGGATGGCTGGTTCCCCCGAGTTTCCAACCAGCCCATCCTGTGAGTTGCAGACTTGCCTAGCCAGCCTCCACAGTCCATAAATCGATTCCCTTGCGATAGACCTTTTTTTTTTTTTTTTTGCGGTACGCAGGCTTCTCACTGCTGTGGCCTCTCCCGTTGCGGAGCACAGGCTCCGGACGCGCAGGCTCAGCGGCCATGGCTCACGGGCCCAGCCGCTCCGCAGCATGTGGGATCTTCCCGGACCGGGGCACGAACCCGCGTCCCCTGCATCGGCAGGCAGATTCTCAACCACTGCGCCACCAGGGAAGCCACGACAAACCTTTTAACGTGGGTCTCCTACTGGGGTTGTTTCTCTGGTTGAACAGTGACTGACACAATGCCCTAGAAAAATTATTTTACAAGTGCACCAGAAGATATGTAAAAAGATGCCATCGGTAGCAAAAACCTGGTAACAACACACATATATCCATCAACAGAAAAATGGATAGATAAACGTTGACGTAGTCATGCCATGAACTTTTTATTACACAGCACGGAAAATGCACAAACTGCCACCACATAGACGACAGGGTTGAAGCTCATGGAACAGGATGGTGCAAGAAAGAAGCAAGTCACATAAGAATATAGAAAGCACTATTTGATTTATATAAACTTTTAAAAAAAATTTTTGGCTGCATTGGGTCTTCGTTGCTGCGTGGGGGCTTTCCCTAGTTGTGGCGAGCAGGGGCTACTCTTCGTTGCCGTGCACAGGCTTCTCATTACGGTGGCTTTTCTTGCTGTGGCTCGCAGGCTCTAGAGCGCAGGCTTGGTAGTTGTGGCACACGGGCTTAGTTGCTCCGTGGTATGTGGGATCTTCCCAGGCCAGGGATTGAACCCATGTCCCCTGTATTGGCAGGCAGATTCTTAACCACTGCGCCACCAGGGAAGCCCTGATTTATATAAACTTCAAAGACAGGCAAAACAAAAGTCATTGCTTAGGAATACTTATATAGTGGTAAAGCTATATAAATAGGTATATAAAATCTATATAGATTATATATACTATATAATCTATAGTATACATAGTCATATATAATATATATCATAGATTATAACATTTTATATATTATACATTATAATGTATTTATTTTGTGTATTATACATAAATATTATCTTATAGAGGATACATTATATACATTATATGTGTGAATAAATATGTATATAAAACTAAGTTTTACACTTATAGTGATGGAGTGATTTACACAGTCAGCAGGTTGATGGTGATTTCAGGGACCCCTAAGGTACTGATAGCTCTGTTTTTTAACCTGAATGGAGGGCATTTGTTTGTCCATTTTATTATTTTTAAGTTGTAAAGAAAAAATGTTGCCTCATTCCAGTTCTACAAGGATCTAGTCATCAGCTGCTATAGTTGCCCTCCTCCAGTATACCCTGAGGGGAATTCAGGATGGAAAAAAACAGGAGGAATTATTCTGTGTTTTGGATATATGGCCTCTAGATGGTCAACATGCATATCTAGGGAAGGATTTCAATGACCCCAGATTCTTGCGTCTTCCCATCCATAGAAAAGCCCTAAAATCATTAACTTGAGATGTCTGATTTTAATGATTAGCAGTCAGTCATCTTTGACTGCTTGTTTTTCCCAGCCCCCAAAATTCATTTATACAGGCTCCTCGCCTACCTCTTTGGAGCGGTTCCTCAAAGCTATTTGAGAGGCTGTCTCTCTGGCTATAGTCCTCAGTAAGGACTTAACCCCATAAAACTTAACTCGCAACTTTGTTGTGTGTTTTTATTTCAGTCAATAAACTGTAAACAATTTTTGCCCCATTGTGCAAATATCACATGGTCCACAATAAAACATTTTTAAAGACTAAGCAAGCAAGCAAATAAGTTACAAGCCTCCATTGGGAGATGAAGCAGAGTACATCTGGAATATCTTGGTGGAAATTAACCAGATATTCTCCAGGAATGGGAGGGAGTTCTGCAGAATGGATGGTGGGGAGGAGTCACGGAGAAATCAAGGAGCTGGGGTGGCCTGCGCTCTGCCCTCAGCCCTTCTCCCCTCAATTAGTTTAGAGTTCTTCTGACCTCTGCACACCACGTATGGGTCTAAACTGCTTTCATGAGGCAGTGCTAGAATTCAGACGTGCACAATCTAGAAAAGCAGATTGCAGCTCTCTGAAGGAGGCGGAGGATGACGCGGAGGAAAAGGAGAGGAAGAAAGAACAACAGGGTATTAAAAGGATGCACAACAATATTTCACAGGAGCTCCATAAATTATTTACCCAATCCACCACGGATGGAGATTTCGGATGTTTTCAATTTTTGCACAAACAGGAAGACTGCTGTAGTAAACATTCTCGGGCTTAGAGCATTGTCCAAATGGTCTCCTCTTCCGAAAAGCTCCAGGAGCAACTGATGACACAAAAGGCACATGTGTTTTCAAGGCTCTTAAGATGGACATGTATCAACTGCCGAGTCACCTTCTTGAAGGGTTATTCCCATGCAGACTCCTGGCAGTGGCAGTGGAAACACCTCCCCTCAGCTGGTACTGTTCGCTGGTAACTGGGCTGCCATGGGAGGTAATAAGCACTCCGTCCCTGGGCTGGGGGTTTTAAGTAGGTGCCGGGTAATTATTTGCCCAGGGCTGCTGGCATCACGAGAGAATGTGTGTTGGATGCAGGTGAGACTCAGGTACGCTTAAGGAACCTTCTAAGTCTTCGGGCCTCTTCGGTTAAGACTGAAAGTTCTAATTCTCTCTCTTTCCTCTTTTAAGTTCCCCTTCAAGCCTATTACTTCTGCTCACACTTTCCCCAGACACTTGCATTTTTCCTGGAGCTGCCACTGTTGACAAAAAGGACAGACTCTCACTCATCTTCCAGTTCTGCAAAGGGTTAAGTCACTACCCTCTGCAGTTGCCCACCGGCAGTGAGGCCTAAAGCCCTAAAGAGAATTCAGGATGGAGAAAAACAGGAGGGAGCATTCTGTGTTTTGGATATATGGCCCCTAGATAGTTAAGATGCATATCTAAGGAAGGATTTCAATGACCCCAGATTCTTGCATCTTCCCATCCGTAGAAAAGCACTAAAATCATTAAATTGAGATGTCTGTTGTTTTGTGATTAGCAGTAATCTTTTACCGAGATGTATGCTTGACTACATGTATTTCCCAGCCAAAACATTTATATATATAGTGGCTTCTCCCTGACCTCTTTGGAGCAGTTCCTCTGAGCTTTCTGAGATGCTGTCTCTCTGACTATAGTCCTCAGTAAGGTCCCAATAAAACCAAGACTCAACTGTTGTGCATTTTTTTCAGTTGACATCACCCAGGCCGTGGGCCTTCTGAATAGGGAGGCTGAATGTCAGACAGATCCAGCCTTACCTCTGAGTGATGTAGGACACTCAGCCCATGGTGGTGAAGGGGACTCACTTGGGGTCACACAGACCTAGGTGCAAATCTTTGCCACTTCCTGGTGGGTGTCCTGGGGACAGGTCGTTTCATCTCCTTGAACCTCGATTTCCCTTCTCTGTGAAACGGGGATCTCAGTAGCCCTCACCCCACAGGGCTATTAAATGGGACAAGCACGCGGACACTCACTGTAATCTACACGGCTATACTCTGTAATAATCACTGTAATCTATATGCCGAGATTCCAAAGATATCGTGCTCTAGACCACAGGGTTGGTGGTCACCACAGAGACCACAGTTGTCCTCTCTAGGGTGGGCAACTAGAGTGCTCGGAAGGTAAGGAAGGCGGGGGCTGGCAGGGAGGAGGGTGGAAGATCACCCAGAGATGGTAGCATTTGAGCTGGGCCTGGCACATGAGTAATAAGAGTTTGTCAGGTAGAAAAAGGAAGGGCTGGGACTTCCCTGGTGGCACAGTGGTTGAGAATCCGCCTGCCGATGCAGGGGACGCGGGTTCGTGCCCCGGTCCGGGAAGATCCCACATGCCGCGGAGCGGCTGGGCCCGTGAGCCATGGACCCTGAGCCTTCGCGTCCGGAGCCTGTGATCCGCAACGGGAGAGGCCACAGCAGTGAGAGGCCTGCGTACAGCAAAAAAAAAAAGGAAGGGCTGGCATCCTGGGCAAGGGGCTCAGAAGGAGCAGCGGTGTGGCCGTGTGCAAGTCCCCCGCTTCCGGGGCTAGAGTGGGGATAAAAGATGAAGTCGGAAAGGTGCGCTAGGACTGGACGCTGGGCCTCGGTGCTGAAGGTGATGAGGAAGCAGGACGGACTTTGAGAGAGGGAGGTGGTGGGATTAGATGCGTGCAAACTGTGGAAGTGGGGGCGGGGCTGCTGGAGGAGGAGGAGCGTGACCTGAGCCTCAACATCCCCAGTGCCAGCCTCGGTGCCCTCCCCACCCCAACAGAAGGAAAGACGGAGGCGACCAGAACTTCCCCCGGAGGCTAGGAAACTGGGGAGGGGGGGCTATATCCGTCAGGGCGAGTAAATCGACTAACTCCTCTGTTTTGACCTATTTGCCATCTTCTTCTTTTTTACTTTTTCAGTCCCACTGCGCGGCTTGCGGGACCGTAATTCCCCAACCAGGGATCGAACCCGTGGCTCCTGCAGTGGAAGCGCGGAGTCCTAACCACCGGACCGCCGGGGAATTCCCTACCATACTCTTCTTTTAAAAGCCACCCTGCTGAAGGGAAATGCTGAACCCAGTTAGGAGATCTCTCAAAGGGAGGCAGCACAGCCAGAGTTTTTGTGTGTAAGGCGGAGCGTTCCCTGCCGATCTTCTCATCAAATACTTTTTTTTTTTTTTTTTTTTTTTTTTTCGGGACGCGGGGCTC
>NW_006796432.1:1118818-1143615 GCF_000442215.2 Lipotes vexillifer | reverse complement strand
GGGCACGAACCCGTGTCCCCTGAATCGGCAGGCGGACTCTCAACCACTGCGCCACCAGGGAAGCCCCTCAAATACTTCTTATCACCACTGATTACCAGAAGCATTTTGACGCCGTCTCACCCACCCGTCCCTCGGGAATAGAACCCTCTAGTTTCACCCTACAATGTACCTCTCCGGCCTCCTACTGTTTATACCCACCAGGTTTCACCTCAGCTTCTGCTTTAGCGGCGAAAACAGAACCGACAGACCTCGAGGGAGCCTGTGCCTTTAAGGGAAGAGGCGGGACGAGCCCTTGGGGGCGTGTCCTCTGGGCGAGTTGTATAAGGGGCAAGGCCGGCGCCGGACTAGCGGCGGCCGAGCCAGGGCTGCGCGGCTGGGCGGGACTCGGACGCAGCCGCAGGCGGGAATCCCGGGCTCTCGGTTTCAGGAGCAGAAGTTCGGGCGGCTCGGGCCGGTGGGTAGGGACTGAAAAGGCTGCGAAGCCCGGCGGGGTCGAGGTGCGGAGTTTGCTGGTCCGAGGCTCCTCGTAAGGTAAGAGGAACCTCCCCGCCCGCCTGGGCGCCGCGGGAGGACTGGCGCCCGGAGTTCAGCTTCTCAACATCCGCCCGGATTGGGAAACGGAGCACATTGACGTTCCCGTGGTTTGGCACCTAGGAAGTGCAGCCACAAAAGTCATTGCTGCCCCAGTTTCTTGCCCCTGCCCCTTCCTGTCGGGTGTGCAGATCTGAGCGTCTGAACTCCTGACCTCGGACAGGCACAGGTGAAGCGCTCCATAAATGCTCCCTTGTGAATGAGTGCGAGCAATCGGCGGCCAATAAATAGGAGACAGGTGTGCTGAGCCTCAAGTTGGGAACACCTGACGCGCAAGCCCTAATTAAGCCCTTATCGTTTGCTCTGATGCGCCAGCATTTGTCTTCATTTTACAGATGAGGAATCAGAGGCTCAGAGACATGAAGTGACTTCCCCAAGGCCGCACAGCTCGTTCGTGGCTGAGACTGTATTGCAAACCTCGAGTGTCCGGTTCCAAGTCAGTGCCAAGTGCAGTTACAGAGAACAGCAGGAGGGAAGAGCCTGTCGACAGGTGAGGAAAGAGTGCTGAGACAGGCCCTCGTGCCCCCTTTTCTTCCCCCAGAGCCGCGTCCTCCCCCTCCTGCCCCTGCCAGGACATTGAGCAAAGATTTACTGAAAAATGTTGGTAAATCTGGGCTTTGCTGTTTTCTGGGCTTTGCTTTTCCTGAAGGCAAAACAAAACATGCTCACCGACAGCATGTGGAAGAGCCAAAGAAGAAAATTAGTGTGCCGGGGACTTTTTTTTTCCTTTCCAGTTTAATTTCTTTGGAAGAAAAACAAAGCTGGTTTTTCCCTGGTGTTGAGGGAAAAAGACAGATGCTAAAGTCCAGCCCAGCTCTGCTGCTGACAGGCTGTGTGACTTTGAGTAATTCACTTCCTCCTGGGCCTTGATTTCCCCATCAGAGGAGTTATTAGCCTAGGTTTCCATGGAAACACTACTGGGGGTTCAGGAAGAAGGTCTGTCTAATCTGCGTGCTAAATGAGTCAGGCCCATCCGGAATGTGGGCCCCTACCTGGGCTTTCCATTGGTGTGGGGAGGAGGAGGGGCAGTTCTTCAGCTGAAAAAGTTTTCAGTCCCCTCCTCTTGGGTCCTGCAGTCCTCAGTGACACTGTTCGTCTTTCTCACCCCCACCCTACAGGCCACTAGAGGTGCCAGCTGTTTGGAACTGAAACATGACAGAAGGGGAAGTGGAGAGTGAGGGCCAGGCCCCTTGGGCACTGATGGCCAGAGGACTGCTGAATCTGTACTGGGTGCTCAGCTGGCTCTGTGTGCTGCTGATGGTGGAGACAGTGTCGGGGGCCGGGGGCCCATCTGCAGGGACCCGCATTAGCTTCCAGTTTCCAGCCTCGGGTGTGAACCAGAGCCCCGTGGTAGACGTGAGTGTCCAGGCGGGAAACTGGCATCAGGTGGGGGTGTATTCAGCCAGTCAAGTATTTATTGAGCATCTACTGTGTAGCAGGCACTGAGCTAAACCTTGGGATATGCCAGGGCACGTATACTGTAGACAACAATCCCTGCCCTCGTGGAGCCAGCAGTCTCTTAGGAGGGTGGATAAAGAAGTAAGCGTGTAAATTTCAGGTGGTAAGATGCTCCGTGCTCAGCAGATAATAGGATAAAGTGATATTGGGGGTGGGGGTGGGGGCTGTGAGGAAGAAGGAGTATTTCCAACTATTTCAGCTTGGGGGGGGTCACAGATGGCCTCTGTGAGGAAGGGACCTTTGAGCCAAGCCCTGAGTGGAGAAAGGAAGCCACTTATACAGACATCAGAAGGAAGAACATTCCAGGTGGAGAGAAAGGCACGTGCAAAGGCCCTGAAGCAGGGACAAACTTAGTCAGTTTCTGGAGCTGTGAGGAGGCCAGAGTGGCTGGAACAGGGTGAGTGAGGGGGAGAGTGTTAAGAATGGGGATGGAGCTGTAGTGGTGGTCAGATTACAGAAGGCCTTGTAGGCTGAGGCTAGGAGGTGGGATTTGTTTTATGACAGTGGGGAGCCAGTGGAAGGTTTTAAGCAGGGCGATGTCAAGATCTGATTTATTTCTTCAAGGGATGTCTCTGGCTTCTCTGGGGAGAATGGATTGAGAGGGTTGAGGGTGGCAGCGGGGAGAACAGTGGGAAGGCTCCTGCAGCTCGCCAGGTGATGGTGGTAGTGGGAGATAGGAAAGAAGTGGTGGGATTTGGAGCAAGTATTGGAGGCACAACAAGCAGGGTGTGCTGATGGCTTAGACGGAGGGGCATGGTGGTGGAAGAAAGAGAGGCGTCAAGGATGGCTCCAGATTTCTGGCCTTAGCAGTGGGGGCGTGGAGGAGGATGGTAGTGCCACTGACTTGTATGAACGGAGGAAGCAGTGGGGACGCTTGGTGACAGCAAGGAGGCTTCCTCCCGAGGCAGGGAGGTTTGGGCCGTTGAGACAGGCCAAACGGAACTTGCATCATTCTGTTCTGACGTCTGTAAGGGGAGGAGAGGTCACAGTGGATCCAGAGTGGAAATCTGAAGGCAGGAGACTGCTCAAGATGACCCCTGCTGCACGGGGCTGGAGTTCTCTCTTTGTATTCTCTTCGGTGACGGTGACGGAGTAACAAACTCCTCCCCACTTGAACTGACAGCTGAGAGTGCTTAGCGCCCACACCAACTTTCTGGGGCTGCAGAGTACCTTCACGCCCATCATTCGAGGCAGACAGACAGATAATTATGCCTATTTTACAGATGGGCAAGTGATTTGTGGTTACTGTGGTTATAAAATTGCTGCCTCTTGGGGGCAGGAAAACGGGGGTTAACTGTGGCTTGTGTCAGATAATCTCTCTAAGTTATTGAGCACTTGGGCCAGCAATGTGCCTAGCTCATCAAGTCCTGTACCCAAACCCCTGAGATGGGTGTGGTTATCTCTGTGCTATAGGTGAGGACGCTGAGGTTCAGGGAGGGGAAGTTGGCCACGAGGGGAGTAGCAGAGCCAGGATGTGAACTCATGGCTGCCTCATGCTGAATCCAGACCCTTCCCCTCTGGTTCACTTGCCTCCCAGGACTGACACAGGTGGCTGCCCTCCTGGAAGTCCCACCAGCCTCTGGCCGGCTGCTGTCTGGCCAGCTTGCAGGCTGGGAGAGGCCACCGACTCCTCACCTAGGTCCTTTTGCATAGTCACTCGTTCAACAAATATTTATTGAGCACCTATTACGTGCCAGGAACAGTGCCACACGTGAGGGGTAAATCAGGGAGCAGATAAGCCCGGTTCCTGCCCTCGTGGAGCTTATACTCTAGTGGGGGACACAGATGAGAAGCAAGTCCACAGGTAAATCCACAGGATTTCACTGGGGGATGAGGAGAACAAAACAGGGTGGGACGTGATGGAGTGAGATGGAGAGGGGCAGCCGCTTTGCCTTGGGCTGTCAGGGAGGACTTCTCCGAGGACAGAGACCTGAAGCTTTGCAAAGATCTGGGGGAACAGCAAGTGCAAAGGCCCTGAGGCAAGAGCAGAATGACGTGTCACAAACAAACTTTGAGAGGCCTCTGCAACAGTGAGCTGGGGGTGAGGGACGAGAGAGGAGACAGGAGAGGTAATGGAGGCCAGATCGCCTGGGGCTGTGTGGACCGCTGGGCGAAGTTGGCCCGTTCCTAGGGGTAAGACGGGAGCCATGGTAGGATTTAGAACACAGGAGGGACGTGATCTGATTCCAGCTTTTACAGGGATCCCATTGGCTGCTGTGGGAGAATCAACTGTAAGGGCGGAGGCAGAGAGTAGGCTGGCAAAACGATCCGGTGAGATGCTGGTAGCAGCTTTGGGAAGGGGTCCAAATTAAGATGTTTGGAGGGGAAGCAGAAGACAGGGTTCTGTTGGGCCACCCAGTGCCCCACGCCCTAAGCCTGGGCTGGCCCAAGTGTGGCCTCAGAGGGCCAGAGACAGGTTTGGCATCAGACCACCAGGGCCCAGTGGTTCCAGGACACTCCTTTCGGGAAAGAGGAGGGTCTGGAAAAAAATCTCCACTTAGGGCAGATCTGACCGAGGCTGGACATTTGGGGCTGACCCTTGGGGGGGGGCGCGGAGGGGCCCGAGCTAACAGGTGCAGGGAGCTGTTTAGTCTCAGTTTTCCCCTCTGGAAAAAAGAGTAATCAAAGCTCATTTTACTGAGCACTGACTGTGTACCAGGCACTGTTCTAAGCACATGGATTAACTCATTTAATGCTTCATTTCAGGAGTTGGCAAACTTCAGCCCACGGGTCAAATTAGGTCCACGGCTGGGTTTTGTAGTCCAGGAGCTGAGAATGGGTTTTATATTTTCAAATGGTTGAAAAATTTTTTTCAAAGAACACTATTAAGTGACGCATGAAAACTTTGTGAAATTTGAACCTCAGTGTCCATAAGTCCAGTTTTATTGGAATACAGTCATGCCTGTTTACTATTGCAGATGATACTTTCACACGACAAAGCAGAGTGGAATGGTTTCAACAGAGACTGTCTGGCCTGCAGAGCGGAAAATATTTAGCCTTTTATAGAAAGAGTTTGCCGACCCCTGCCTCATTTTATAAAGGAGGGAACTGGGGCACAGAGAAGTTATGTGAGTTGTCCAAAGTCGCACAGCTATGAGTAGGGAAGCAGAATTTGAACCCAGCCTGCATGGTTCCAGAGCCCTGTCCTCATAAGCACTGTACCACCCAGCCTTGCTGAGCAGTTGTCACAAGGCCATGGGGCCTTTGGGAAATGGCAGTGTTCATTTTCTGCTCCTGGGTTGGTGTCCTGGCGAGAGTCCTGTGATTTTTCCACCCCTTTGAAAACTTGCCCTATTGGGGTCCAGCTGCAGGGTTGGGAAAATAGGAGGAGGTGTAGCTACAGGACGTAGGAGAGTGGAATTGTAGCCCCAGGTCACATCTACAGTGCCTCTTTGGGGGGCTGATCAAATGAAGTTAAGAACGTGAGAAGTCTTTGAGAGTTCTTTAGCGTCTGCAGTTAACGGACTCTAGATGAGTGTTTGAGTTTCCTGTTGCTGCTGTAACAAATTATTACAAACATAGTGGCTTAAAACAGCACACATTTGTTATCTGGAGGTCAAAAGCCCAAAATGGGTCTCACTGGACTAAAATCAAGGTGTGGGCAGGACCATGTTCCTTCTGGGGGCTCCAGGGGAAGGCCCATTGCATTGCCCTTTCCAGCTTCTAGAAGCTTCCTGCATTCCTTCCTTATTTTGTGGCCCCTTCCTTCATCTTCGAAGCCACCAGCCTAGCATCTCTCTCAGTCTCTCTCTCTGACTCTCTGACCTATGCCTCCATCACATCTCTTTCTGTCACTCGGACGCTCCCACCTCCCTCTAAAAAAAATCCTTGTGATTACATTTAAAGGCCTCCGGATAATTCTGGACAATCCCCCCATCTCAAGACCCTCAATTTGATCACCCCTGCCAGAGTCCCTTTTGCCATGTAAGGTCGCATATCCACAGGCTCTGAGAATTCCTAACCTGGACATCTTTGGGGACCACTATTCAGCCAGGGAGGATGAACCAGGAGCTTGTGACTCCACATGTCCCTCCCAGCCCCCTCGTCCCCCAAGCCATCCCCGTACTGCCCATGTACCTGCACAAGGAGGTGCCATTGGCTGCAAGTAACAACATTTGGAGAGGGCATCTAGGTAGGGAAAACCTGAGCCCTTTTTTTTTTTTAATCCTACTATAGTTTAATTAATGGTATTGTACCAATGTTAATTTCTTAGTTTTTAAAAATATTTTTATTTATTTATTTTTGGTTGCGTTGGGTCTTTGTTGCTGCGCCTGGGCTTTCTCTAGTTGCGGCGAGCGGGGGCTACTCTTCGTTGCGGTGTGTGGGCTTCTCATTGCAGTGGCTTCTCTTGTTGTGGAACATGGGCTCTAGGCACGTGGGCTTCAGTAGTTGTGGCACACGGGCTCAGTAGTTGTGGCTCGCGGGCTCTAGAGCACAGGCTCAGTAGTTGTGGCGCACGGGCTTAGTTTCTCTGCAGCACGTGGGATCTTCCCGAACCAAGGCTCGAACCTGTGTCCCCTGCATTGGCAGGTGGATTCTTAACCACTGCACCACGAGGGAAGCACCCAAGCCTTTCTTGTTGGGCCCAACTAACAAAATGGAAACGATTTAAAATTGTCCTCTTAATATTGGAGTTGTTTAATTGTTCGGCTTCTTGTTTTTTTCTTTTGTCCTACATTTATGTTTATTAAAAACTGCCACGAACAAACAAGGCCTGTACAAAAAGCAGCCAGGGCATCGATCACTTTAAAGTCATAATCTTGAGAGACACAATTTGCTTAGGACTCCACCATCTTCTGACTGAGCCACGTAGTCTTCCTCTGCCACGTCGTCTTCTTTGTTACTTCGAAATAGTCTTGAGAGATATTATCGCCTAGGACCCCCTCTTCCTCGGCCACGGCCTCTTCCTGCAACAGCTTCCCTTTTCTTAAACTTCACCTTTGGTTCAACATCCACAAGAAATGTATCCAGAGGTAAGCTGGCTGGCAGTGAGAGATATTATCGCCTAGGACCCCCTCTTCCTCGGCCACGGCCTCTTCCTGCAACAGCTTCCCTTTTCTTAAACTTCACCTTTGGTTCAACATCCACAAGAAATGTATCCAGAGGTAAGCTGTCTGGCAGAATAAAATATCGAATGTTATTTCCTCGAATACTCAGTGTTTCCAGCTGTACAGGTTCTCTGTTCTTCAGGGTCATTTTCACAGCTTTAAGATGTGTATTCATGCTGACATCTACACCTGCGATTGTTCCATGGACCTGTGTTCCATTCTTTTAATTCAATGGTTACAGTTCCGTGACTCAATTTCATCAAAAATCTCACGAGCTTCATCCTAGCGGCGCCGTCGCCCTTTCGGTCCAATGGCGAACCTGTTTGGCTTCTTAATGGAGCCAGCGTGGACTTTGATAGTGTGCATTCTGATATTCAGTAATAAAGGGGGTGTGGAGAAGCACTTAACAAAACATATGTGGCACCAAGGTGCCAGCGGCCAGAGTGGGTTTGATAACAGTGCTCTGTAGGTGAGGAAAACAAGGCCCAGACCCTTTAAAGGGGCTGCTGAAGGTCGCCCAGCCAGCCGGTGGCAAAGCTGGGTCTCGGACCCAGGACTGCTTTTCCTCTCAGCTGACCCTGTCTCCCATACCAGTCTTACTGGTATAGGATTGAAAACTGACGGCCCACGGGCTTGTCTAGCTGCTATGATTTTGGATTTGGTTTCAGTGTTTGGGGCAGTGTGGGGAGGGGTTTTCTTTCATTTTATAACTTGGATGCCTTTCAGCAGGGCATGCACGCTCCAGCTCACCACCATTGCCAGCAGCCGCGGTGCTTTTAGACATTTATATAATCTGCCTGGCCCCCAAGGCATTGAGTTTGCAACCCTTTCCTGTCCAGCCTGGCCCTTGAAACTTGTTCACAGAGGGGAAAATATTTGACCCTCTCTGGATTCCCTGGGTGTCCTTAGTGACTCAGGGAAGAGGATGAGAAGGGAATGAGATGGTCTGAAAAGTCACCCACCCCAGACTCAGAGCAATGCTGCTTTAACTCTACCACCCCTGGGCAAAGCTGTGTTCGGGTCCTGATGGGCTTCGAGGGAGGGGATGGCCAGCTTGGGGCACGGGGGCAGGTAGGCTGCAGAGAAATGCGATTCTGGAGACCAGATTTGGGGGACCCGCCTTGCTGACTCACTCTGCTGTCAGGGAGATGGAGACGAGCTGGGCTGGGACCATCTCCCTGTGTCCTCCCTGGCTGACCGTGAAGACCAGGAGGTGGGGAAGAAGGCAGGAAGAGGAGGCTGCCCTTGCCCAGTTGAGCTCTTTCCCCAAGAGCTTCAGCTAGTAACTTTCAGGCAGACCTGAGTTTGAAACCAGCTAGCAGTGGTAGGCTATGTGCCCTGGGCCAAGTCACTTTGCCTCTCTGTGCCTCAGTTTTCTCATCTGTGAAGTGGAAACAATTGTACCAACCTCCTGGGTCTGTTTTTTTTTTTTTTAGAAGATGTTGGGGGTAGGAGTTTATTAATTAATTAATTTACTTTTGCTGTGTTGGGTCTTCGTTTCTGCGTGAGGGCTTTCTCTAGTTGTGGCGAGCGGGGGCCACTCTTCATCGCGCTGTGCGGGCCTCTCACTATCGCGGCCTCTCTTGTTGCGGACCACAGGCTCCAGACGCGCAGGCTCAGTAGTTGTGGCTCACGGGCCTAGTTGCTCCGCGGCTCGTGGTATCCTCCCAGACCAGGACTCGAACCCGTGTCCCCTGCATTAGCAGGCAGACTCCCAACCGCTGCGCCACCAGGGAAGCCCCCTAGGTCTGTTCTGAAGACTGAGTTGGGGTCCAGCACAATGTGTGTCAAAACAATTATGAGGCCATACTGTGTGCAAGACTTTGGTGGGAGGGACAGACATTAAAACAAGTCTGTGATCCTACAAATAACTGGGGATTTCAAAACACGAGAAGTGCTTTGTAAGAGAAGACCGAGGGTGATGGGAGCTTATAACTGGAGGATCTGCCCTACGCTGGGGGTGATCAGGGAAGCCTTCCTGGAAGAAACGTCTAAGAATTGGAGGATGAATGAGTGGTGGTCTTTTGAGGGAGGTGTACCAGGAAGAAGGGACAGTGCATGAAATAGGTACGGTGGGTCAGTGTGGTGTCTGTAGAGAGCCAGTAAGCAAGGGATGAGGAGATGACCTGAGGGCTCAGGGACAAGAAATCTCATCTCCAGTTTGGCATTGGTGGGAGTTCAGAGAAGGCTTGTGGAGGGGGTGGAACTGTGATTTGACAGAGCTTTTTTAAAAAAAAAAATTGTAATACAGCATACATAACCTAAGATTCACCATCTTAACCATTTTTAAGTGTACAGTTCAGGGGCATTAAAAACATTTACGCTGGGCAGCCATCACCACCATCCACCTCCAGAAGTCTCTCATCTTGCAAAACTGAAACTCTCCTCATTAAACAACTCCCCATTTCCCCCTTCCCCGAGCCCCTGGCAGCCACCATTCTGCTTTCTGTCTCTACGAGTTTGACTATTCCAGTTACCTCACATAAGTAGAATTACATACACAGTATTTGTCTCTTTGCAACTGGCTTATTTCACTTAGTATGATGTCTCCAAGGTTCATCCATGTTGTGGCCTGCGTCAGGATTTCCTTCTCTTTTAAGGCTGAGTGACATTCCATCGTGTGGATATGCCACGTTTTGCTTATCCATTCATCCATTGATGGACACTTGGGTTGCTTCTAAACCTTTTGACTGCTGTGACTCATGCTGCCATGAATATGGGTGTGCAAATGTCTCTTTGAGACCTGACTTTCAGTTCTTTTTGACATCACCCAGAAGTAGATTTGCTGGATCATATGGTAATTTGGGGGGTTTTTTCCAGTTTTATTGAGATACAATTGACTTACAGCACTGTATATAAGTTAAGGTGTACAGCATAATGATTTGACTTAACATATATTGTGAAATGATGCCCACGATAAGTTTAGTGAACATCCATCAACTCATAGAGATAGAAAAGAAAGAGGTTTTTTTTTTCCTTGTGATGAGAACACTTAGGAAATACTTTAACAACTTTCATGTATACCATACAGCAGTGTTAACTATAGTTATCACCTTGTACCTTACATCCCTGGTACTGGTTATTGTATTTTTAATTTGGGGTGGGGGGAACTGCCGTGCTGTTTTCCACAGCAGCTGCACCATTTTTACACACACAACAGTTGCACAAGGGTTCCAATTTCTCCCCATCCTCCCTAACACTAGTTATTTTCTGGTTTTGCTCATTTGGTTTGTGTAGTAGCCATCCTAATGGGTGTGAAGTGGTATTGACAAAGCTTTTGAACATAAAGTTTGAGAAGGGGGAGCTTCTAGGCAATGCCTAAGCAAATGCATAACCTCACAAAGGCCTAATATCCATTATATAAAGAGCTTCTATAAATCAATAAGAAGAAGCAAACAATTGAAAAAACTAGCAGTTTAAAGAAGGAATACAAATGGCCATTAACACACGAAAAGAGCACTTCACCATCCTCTGGGACTTGCAGCTTAACAACAGGGAGATTCCTACTACATTGGC
The DNA here is from genome assembly GCF_000442215.2 of Lipotes vexillifer. Classification (NCBI taxonomy): domain Eukaryota; kingdom Metazoa; phylum Chordata; class Mammalia; order Artiodactyla; family Lipotidae; genus Lipotes; species Lipotes vexillifer. The sequence continues at coordinate 1,133,002 of NW_006796432.1, read as the reverse complement.
TGGAACCAGACTTATGGCAGCCACCCTAACCCTAACCCTAACCTGGTAGAGGTGCAGGTGTAAACTCCTTTCCCATTGCTGGTGAGAGTGTGTCTAAGTAGAGCTTTAGGGAGGGTCTTTTGGCAAAATCCATCAAATGTTTAAGATGTTTCTCCCTCTGCAACAGACACTATCAGGGCCCTGCCCATATCCTTTGGACTCTACCATTTTGGTGGGCTTCTGTGGACTTCGAGTTCCCAGCATCTTTTTTCAGAACCACCCATAAGCATGGTAGGCCAGAAGTGCTGGGGACCTAGCCCCTCCCTCCCTGGCAGTGCTCACCTGATGACTGATAGGAGTTGGTGTATAAATACCCCAGCTCCCTTGCCCTCGGGATTACCAGCCCATGGTGGGAACCATCTCAACCAGCCTTCACTGGTTGCATTTCCGTCCCTGAGTCTCTTCTCCCTCTCGGTGCTTGTGTTCTATACACCTCCCAAATATTCTGCTTACTTAGACATCCTTGTCTCTGGGTCGCTCCTGGAGGAACTCAGACTGGGATACTCTCTGACTCAGCACTTTCACTTCTAGAATTCTCTCTGACAGAATATTTTCACGTGTACTCAGAGTCACGTGCAAGGAAGTTGATTTTGGTAATAATGAAAAAGTAGACACACTCATTGCCCATTAGTAGGGAAACGTTACCTCTACTATGTATCATCCATGATGTGAAATCCTAAGTCTCTACAGTGGCAGGGGTGGGGCGGCGAGGGTGGTAATGGTTAAGGACAGGGATTCTAGAGCCTCAAACTGCCTGGGTTCCAACCCTGTCTCTACCACTGAGTGGGCCCTGGGATATTGTCTTAGTCTCCTTATCTGTATAATGGGTAGGTTAATAGTACCTTCCTCATAAGATCATTGTGCAGATTAATTGAGGTACATTTTAAGCTCTTAGCACTGCACCTGGCATATAGAAATCCCTCAGAATGTTTTGACTTTTATCATCCCCTTCATCATCATGTGCATCAATATATCAATACGTGGCACATACGTGAAGTGGTAAAAGTTAAGTTGCAGAAACGAGCTTGAGGATGGACACATTTCTATGAAATAAACTGTATGCTAGGATGTATGTACAAATATCATTAAACTGAGAAATGTCTGTAAGGGTCTGCTTCAAACTGATCATAGTAGGACATCTGGAGAGAGGTGGGATCATGGAGGGCAGGGATGAGAAGGGAGAATTCAGAAATCTTTATGTATTGTTGCTTTTTGTTTCATTTTAAATACACCTATTCAGGACTTACTTGGGTTAGTTTCAAACACAAGTTTATTTTTAAAAATTAAAGTGTGCAACTGGCACCAGGAGGCCTTGGGAGGCTTAGAGACCAGGATGAAGGAGGTTATCTTCACTGCTTAGGTGGGGCTGGTCCAGTCAACCACAGGGTGTCGGGCCCTGATGTCCCCCCTCCCTTCCCACAGTGTCGAGAAGTGTGTGGCCTGAATGCCTCTAACCGCTGTGATTTCGTCCGCTCCAACCCTGACTGCCGCAGTGAAGGGGGCTACCTGGACTACCTCGAAGGCATCTTCTGCTGCTTCCCACCCGACCTCCTCCCTCTGGCCGTCACTCTCTACGTGAGGCCCCGCTCCGGGGAGCTGGTGAGAGGGGCGGGTGGCCCCAGCGGGACTTAATGCCCTTTTCCCTTTCCGGTCCCGCAACCCAGGCTTTTTGGCTGCTCTACCTGTTTCTGATTCTGGGAGTCACCGCGGCAAAGTTGTGAGTTTGGCCTTGGGCTCATATCCACCTTATACATAGGAAAATGGAATCCTAGGAGGTTGACACTGGGGTGACCCTGGGCTTGGGGGGAAGGATGGGGGCAGGAGCCACTCATTGTGGAAACACTCACTGTTTGCCTTTTCTCCATAGTTTCTGCCCTAACTTGTCAGCCATTTCGACCACACTCAAGCTTTCCCACAATGTGGCAGTATCCTTTGTCCCCGAGGGATGGAGGGCAGTTAGGGCGGGTGGCTGGGAGACAGGGTGGCAGCTCATGGCCAGGAAAGGCCTGTGCAGGCCAGAGCCCCTGCACTGAGGCCCCTTGACACGCTCCCCCCAGGGCGTCACCTTCCTGGCGTTTGGGAACGGGGCACCGGATATCTTCAGCGCCCTGGTGGCCTTCTCAGGTCCGCGCACAGCCGGCCTGGCCTTTGGGGCACTGTTTGGTACGAGAGGCCCCGGCTGGGGTGGGGTGGGGCAGCAGGAGGGGGCGCAGGGTGGACCAAGCTTGGCATCCTCTCCTCCAGGCGCAGGCGTGCTGGTTACCACTGTGGTGGCCGGTGGCATCGCCATCCTGCACCCCTTCACAGCAGCCTCGAGGCCCTTCCTCAGGGACATCATTTTCTACATGGTGGCCGTGTTTCTGATCTTCACTGCACTCTACCGCGGCAGGGTCACGCTGGCATGGGCCCTGGGTGAGCGGCCACAGGACCAGTGCGGGCTCATCCCAGGGCTGATGCCTGGGAGGCATGGGGGCACAGGAGGGAGTGGTCAGCAGGGCACAGAGTCACCTTTGGTTCCAGGTGTTGGAAACCCTACTCAAGATGGCTTGAGCGAAAAAAGGGGACTCGTGGTTCGGATAACCAAAGAGGGCAGGGCAGAGTCGGGGTGATGTTCTGAATTTTTACAATTTCAAATTTTAACAAGCAGTACAGCCAGGATGCTGACTGTGGCCGTCAGGGTCCCGGCAGCATGTCCATTCCATCCAGATGGTTCAAATGACATGAATGGCGGGACAATTTACAGAGGGTTAAGGAAGCCAACAAGGGATGCTGAGATGCAGAGACACTAGGGACCAGCAACAGTGGGAGCCCCTGAAGGGGCAGAGAGTGGGGTGCCTGGAGCCTGCTGAGGGCTACAGGCCCAGACCTGGGACCACCCAACATGAGTGACAGTTATGGAGGGTCACAGTCCCGGCTGGAGACAGGGTACCACAGCAGGGAGGGAGCAGGGAAGGAGTGCCGCAGACCCTCCCCTCCTGCCTTCTGTTTTGCCGTCAGGGCTCCGTGGGTGGGCCCAGGGCAGCCAGAGTTCAGGGGATGCAGTCTGCAGGGCTCAGCCTCCCAGGCCACAGAGCAGGACACCGACCCTTCACACTTGAATTGTGTCCTAGAGGCCACTGTCTGTACCAGGCGTTACACCCACCGTTGACTGCCAGATTGGTGGTGGGGAGGCAGGTGGTGGACTTGGTAGGAAGGGAAGATGGGCCAAGGAGGGCAGGGGAGGGAGCAGGGCTCCAGGAAATGGCCATTTGCCTACTGGTGCTGGGCTGGGCTTACACAGGTAGCCACCACCACCAGGCCCCAGTGACAGAGCTGGCAGCTCTGTTCTCTGGGCCCTGTGGCCAGGCTGCCACTTGGTGACAGCGTGCCCTTGTCTGCAGGTTACCTGGGCTTCTACGTGTTCTACGTGGTCACTGTGGTTCTCTGCACCTGGATCTACCAATGGCAGCGGAGGAGATCCTTGGTCTACTCTGTGCCGGGCACTCCAGGTAAGGTCCGAATGGAGCCCCCAAGGGAGGACCAGTGGGCCTGGTGCCCTCCTTGCCCTTCAGTGCTGCCTTGTGTCTCTTGAGGCCTTTGCCAGTGCCCATCTCCTACGTTTTCTACTCATTCGACCAGGGTCCCACCTCTGCACTTTTGCTTGTGCTGGTGAAGCCTCCTCATCACCTGCTTGTCCAAGTTCACTAGTCCTTCATGCTGCTGCTTGTTGCCAGGGCACATCTTCGTAAAAGCTGTCACCGCTCGCATCCAGGAATGCGCCCCCTACCGTCGGGGTAAAATCCAGATGCTTCCATATGCGCAAATACTTGCACACACGTATCCGCAAACACACACATCCACAAATACACATACAACACGCACATACACAACATATACATATATAAACACACATTCACAAATAACATACACAGCCCACACATATATACAAATAACGCGCATAGCACACCCTCCCAAATACACACACATACAATATATATACATACATGCTACATACATGTACACAAATACATGCACGACACACATACTCAAATACATGTACCACACACATGCAAATACATGCGCACACATATCCACAAACACACATCTACATCCACAAATACATATACTACACAAATATACACACACAAATACACATATGTGCATATATGGCATACACAACACATCTATAAATACACATGCACAAATACATATACACATAGTCCACACATGTACACAAGTTCATATATAAACATGCACACACATATACAAAGGACACACATATACAAATATATACACAGCGTACACATACAACACACAAATACAAAATGCACATATATACAATTTATTGAGTAAATTATCAATAATTGTCAATAATTATTAAATCATCAAATTCATTCTTTTCAGTAAGACTGTAAGATAGGGCCTATTGTATTATCGTCTTTTTGGGTGAGGAAACAGGGAAGTCAAATTCTTCCCAGGCCATAGGTACTGGAGAGGGGCAGAGCCAGGACTTGACCCTTGTTCCCCAGACCCCAAAAGCCATCCCCCTACCCACAATGCCAGAGGCCACAATTGGGAACCTACAGAGCACCTTTTCTGTACAGAAGTGTTGTTTTTTAATGGTGTGACCAGTGTGTTCTTTTAAAAAACATTAGGCCAAGATTTAAAATGAAAAGATTTTGTTTTAATTTTTAAAATATTTATTTATTTTATTTATTTTGGCTGTGCTGGCTCTTAGATGCAGCATGCAGGCTTCTTAGCTGCGGCATACACACTTTTTTTTTTTTCATACGCACTCTTAATTATGGCATGCGAACTCTTAGTGGCGGCATGCAGGATCTAGTTCCCAGCCCAGGAATCGAACCCAGGGCCCCTGCATTGGGAGCGTGGAGTCTTACCTACTGGACCACCAGGGAAGTCCTTAAAGTGAAAAGACTTGATATAAATTGTGACTTCTCTTGAAACATGAGACCATCTGGTCCTCCATCCCTGCCTGGCACAATGCCTAGAACTGAATGGGGCTTCCCCCTTAGGACAAGGTGTGGGTCCCCAGTTTGCCCCAGTCCCCACCACTCTGTCGTCAGCCCCAACACGTGGAGGTGGGTTGATTGCAGACCTGATTGGAAAACCAGAATTCCGCCACTCAGCCTGTTTCACTTGGTCCCATGATGTGCTTGGTCCCTTTCAGCGTGTGAGCCTGAGAACCTTGCACTTGATCTGCTGCCATTTGTGCTGGGCCTCAGCTTTCTTCTCCAGACTCATTTCATACCCCAAACTCCATGCCCAGCTGTGCAGGGCTACCCCCGTGTCCCTGAAGACGCTATGCTCCGTCTGGCTGTCTCTGGGCCTTTGCGTGTGCTGTCCCCTCTCCCTGGTGTGCCCTTCTTCTGAAAGACTTAAGGACTCAGCCTGGAGGGAGCTCTGCAGAGACCCCCAGGTGTCCATTCTGGGCTTGTACAGCTTTCAGACTCTCCCCAGCACAGCCTTTATTTCTCCATTCTGTTATTATTTGCTTGTATTTCCGTCTGTTGGACTGTGAGCTTCCAGAGGGCCAGACTCTATCTCATTACCTCTCAAATCCCTGGGGCCCTGACACAGGTGCTGGTGACTCCTCCTACAGGAAGTCTACCATGATTTTTCCTCTTCTGCCCTCTTTATCAACTGAGCCTTCAGAGTTCAGCACATATTACCCTGTTCTGTCTTTTAAACCCATCATAGGCCTCCAGGCTGGAACAGAAGGGGGAAATGAGGCCTGGAGAAGGGCCCAAAGTCACACAGAGGCAGAATCAGGACTAGCACTCCTCACTTGAGAAAGGCCCTTTTCCTTTTAGGCAGCCCTGCTTTACAGGGCTCAGTCCTCTAATCATTCCCAAGGACTCCCAAGAAAAGTTGCAACTGGAAAAGAAAAATATGATGGGTTCCAAATTCTGAAAGGTACAAAATTGAAGTCAGTAGATGTTTCAATTATGTCTTCAGACACCCTTATTCAATTTAGCATTATGGCTGCCTCATTACATTTGAAAATGGTTTGTGAGTTAGACTTCCTCAATCTGTAAGAATTCCTGAGCGTGCAGGGTGATTGCTGAGAAATCCAAAATACAGAGGGCCTGGACACTTGCACCCTGAAAACTGTCCTGTCCCAGAGGTGCTCTACCCTAGAACAGTGGTGGGAGGGTCTGGGCGCCCCAGCTGGCTCACAGGAAACTCCCCTCTCTCCTACAGAGATGCTCTCAGGTTCTGAGGAGGATCGGGTGTCTTCTAATACCAACAGCTATGACTACAGTGAGTCCAGTGCCCTGTGCCTGGCTGGGATGGAGAGGTGGGGAGATGGGGCCATCCAGGCCCCACCTCGGCTAAGCTCTGGGCCAGGTTTGCCTGCACCCCTACCAGGCCCTGGGCTTTTCCTTCTTCCCAAGGGTTGGGGGGACTGGTGGGAGGGGGAGGGAAGAGGGTTTCCCGGAGGCTGAGCCAGCCATGGACAGCTGCCCCTCCCACCTTGCACCCCCAGGTGAGGAGTACCGGCCACTGCTCTTCTGCCAGGAGACCACGGCTCAGATCCTGTTGCAGGCCCTCAACCCCCTGAATTACAGGAAGTGGAGGACCAAGCCGGTGTACTGGAGGGCCCTCAAGGTGTTCAAGGTAAGGGGGGGACTCTGAGCCAGGCTCCTGGCTTCATGACAGCACAGGACAGTTGCCCCTCAACCTCCTCCAGAGCAATGAGGGGAGGGTCGGCCTCTGCTGAGGACTTGATGGGGAAATAGATGAGCTGGGACTTGATGGGGAAACTGAGTCATGGAGCATAGCTGGGGCTCTGCGCCCCATGGAGGAATGAGAGCATCTTCTCAGGGACAGAGAGACAGGAGATGGGGACCCCTCCTGACCAGGTGAGGGCAGGGAACTGGGACGGGGAGGGAGTGGGTCATAGTGAGTCCAAATGAGGCCGAGATTGCTCTCCTCTGATCCCCACTGCTTCCCTGACCTAAATGTCTCCTGAGGTCTCGATGTGGGCAGGGGTATCCAGGCTGGTTTACACGAGGCACAACTGCAGCTGCCTTCCACCACCCAGACCGAAAAAGTCAGGGGTCTCACCTCACAGCCCTCCAACGTGGATACCTCTTAGGCCTTCTCAGACCCAGGGGGTAGATAATGAACTATATTTATACCTCACAGTGGCTCTGGCTACATCATGACCTTGGGCAAGTCACTTCATCTCTCTGAGCTGCAGTTTTCTCCACTGAAAAATGGGGATAATGACAGTACCTTTCTTCTGGAGTGGTTGTATTAGTAAGTTATTGCTGCAACAGTGCTGTGTAACAAACAACCCCCCAACATCTCATTAACTTATGATGACAGTATTCTTGTTCAAGAGCCTATAAGTCATCTAGGGTGACTCTGGTTGGTGGTTCAGGTCTGCCCCCCATCTCATTCTGGGGCCAGTGGGATTGTGCTCTTTTCTTGGCAGAAAAGACCGAGGCAAACTCTCCAAGCACATTTTAAGCCTCTGTTCACATCACATTCACCAACAGCCTGTTGGCCAAAGCAAGTGACATGGCCAAATTCAACATCAGTGGGACAGGGAAATATATTCTGCAGACTCTAGTCATTTGACAAAGTGTGGGAGTGTTTAATTCTGTTACGGGAAGGGACTGAAGAGTTGGGAACCATATCCAGCCTACTACAGTGATTGTGACCATTTAATGAACTAATATATGTAAAGGGCTGACTCTGGTGCTTAGCATATAGTAAGCACTCCCTAAGTGTTATCAGTGGTTTAGTTACCGGCTGAAAACACAAGGTATGGGGTTAGTCAGAGCTGCCCCTCTATTCTGGTTTCATATACCCTTCTGTGTGGCTTTGGCAAAGTTTCTTAACCTCTCTGAGCCTCAGTTTCTTTATCTGAAAGGTAGGAAAATTAGACTTCCTATTCACAGCGTTGTCAGGATTAGCAGTTGGGGTGCTGTACTAGCCCTCGGTGTGTGGCAACGTGTTACAGCAGCAGTAGGAGGCTAATCCAGGCAGTTGGGGGCCTGCACACGGTGGGTGCTCTATTAGCAACAGCCTTGTTCTTGAGTAACTGAGCTCAGGGTGGGGCCAGCCGAGCACAGGCCTCACTGCCTTCCCACACTTGACAGCTGCCCGTGGAGTTCCTGCTGCTCCTCACTGTTCCCGTCATGGACCCCGACAAGGAGGATGGGAACTGGAAACGGCCCCTCAACTGCCTGCACCTGGTCATCAGCCCCCTGTTCTTGGTCCTGACCCTGCAGTCGGGGGCCTGTGAGTATCCCCTCCCTAGGCCAGCCCACTTCCCTCTCCCCCACATTCCCGAGTTTTCTTCTCAGCCACACCAGGGGACCCTGGGCCAGAGGGGCAGTCCTGGCACTTAATGTGTGCTTGTGCCATGAAGGCCACCAGCCCCCCGCAGTCTCTTGGTCCAGGCCCGCTGGCTGCACATGGAGACTGGACACTGGTGGCCCCCGGACCAAGACCAGCCCTCTGGCTTGTCCCCTTGCCTTACACAATTTGCAGGCTTCACGTCAAAATCCAGGCCTGGGCTTCTCAAGAAGGTCTGGGCCACATTCCTAAAAGCAAAATTGGCTGGAGCTGAGCAGAGGGGCATCCCCACACACACACAACACAGGTGCCCACTGAGTGATTCCTCACAGGTCCCTCCATTGCCTACTGGGTGACCCGGGTGGGTTACTTCACTCGTTTGTGTGACCTGGCCGGTCCCCACTGGCACTGAGTCTTCCCCCGCCTGCCCCAGGCTTTCCTTTTCTGACCTGTTCTGGCTAAAGCAACACCCAGTCTTGTCGGGTGTCTTCTAACTCCCGTTACCTAGGTTCTTCCTGTTGTCTGACCTTAGTATCTCATGCTGCCCATTCCTCTCTCTGTCATCTGGGCTCCTGCCCCTCAACCCAGGGGCATCTCCTGGAGTGGAGGTAGGGCTCTGGTAGCAAATGCATGGCTGGCTGTGGCTTTTTTGCTAAAGAGTGTCCGGATGAAAAGGCTGCCAAATTCTCTGTGTTTCTCCTCCATTTTATGGGAGGACACGGGCACTGAGGGAAGGAGCGTCCATCAGGACACAGTGTGGCCCCAGAGCTGGGAAGGGCGCCCCCTACGGGTACCAGCTGTCTGGTTCATTATGGCCGGCCTCTCCAGCCTGCAGGCTGGCTTCCCCATCCTTGTGGCTTCTTAAAAGAGGGGCTCCCAAGCGTTAGTCATTCAGGAACGATCTTGATTTTTCTCTCACTCTAAACTGTTATATCTGATACTTAAATCAGCTTTTTTTTTTTTATTGGAAAGGAGTCTGTATCACCTGCATCAGTAGGAAACTGGCATCATTTCCAATGCATTTAAGGTATTTAAATTTGTTAGAGTGAGAGAATTGAAGAAGGAATCCGTTTCCTGAGATGTGATTCTATGATATTTAGTGTCTTGTCCACCTGCCCCACCACCATCTAGTGGTAGCTGGTCCAGGCTAATGCATTTGTGACGCCGCTTGTGGGCCGAGCGCTGGATGGAACCCCCAGACTGTGGGAGTAGCGCAGTTATGCATGATGTACACAGCAGTTTATGGTAAAAATGGGTCATTTTAATACACAGTGCTCAATAATCTTGTAAATGTCCCCCTCAAAAATGTCAGGGAACAGTTCAAGTAGAATTTCAGCTTTGGGTGCTGATGGTGGAGCTGAAGCTTCCTCCCTGAGTCTTAGGGAGATGTGTTGTCCTTCTTTTCTGGTTTACAAGACCAGGGTAATGAAATATACTACAAAGACTCTTCATTTTAGGAGATTATTTTCAATGATGCCGATTACTGGTATTAATACTAGAATTAGAAGTATAAAATAGATGCTAGCTTTCCAATGATGTCGAAGGGGTGTTCTACAGGCCGTCCTCCAGTTCGTGTTAGTGCTAATAGGTCTGCCACTAGTACTCAGTACAGACACTGACTAAGAGGTTGGAATGTTATGCTTCGTTGCTTGGATATGTGGAGTATTGGGATAAATGCTAGGATTAAGATTGAAATGACGAGGGCTGGGACTCCTAATTTGTTGGGGATTGATCGTAGGATTGCCTATGCGAATAGGAAATACCATTCTGGTTTAATGTGTGGTGGTGTGTTGAGGGGGTTTGCTGGGGTCTCCTAGTAAGTTGGGTGAAAATAAAACGAATATTAGTAATGCTAGAACTAGTAGTAAGGCACCTAAGATGTCTCTAATTGTATAGTAGGGGTGACATGGAATGTTATCTATGTTGGATGAAATTCCTGTGGGATTATCAGGTCCTGTTTCGTGAAGGAATAGCAGGTGGACAGCTGCTAGTGCTGTGATGATAAATGGGAGGATGAAATGGAAGGCAAAGACTCGTGAGAGAGTTGCCTTATCTACAGAAAAGCCGCCTCATTCATTCGACACGTTTTGTCGAATGTATGGGATTGCTGAAAGAAGGTTGGTAATGACTTCTCCGCCTCAGAATGATACTTGTCCTCATGGTAATACATAGCCTATGAATGCAGTGGCTGTAACTGTGAATAGCAGAATAATTCCAATATTTCATGTTTCTAGGAAAGTATAGGACCCATAATATAGGCCATGTCCTCCGTGAATAAATAGGCAAATACAGAATATGGAAGCTCCATTTGCAGGTATATACCGAATGATTCATCCATAATTTACGTCTCGGCAGATGTGTGTCACTGATGAGAAAGTGGTTATTGTGTCTGATGTATAGTGTATTGCTAGGAACAAGCCTATCAGGATTTGTAAAATTAAATACCTACTAGAGAACCAAAATTTTATCATGATGAAATGTTTGATGGGGCTGGAAGATCAATAAGTGTGTTGATAATTTTTATTAATGGGTGTGATTTTCAGATGTTGGTCATTAGTGTTCTTACAGTTGAATAACAACGATGATTTTTCATGTCATTGGACGTGGTTAGATTCCATGTAAGAATAATGATAACATACCTTTATTTTGAGTACTATTTTTGTAATTAGTTTCGTGGGGTGTTCTTCAAAACTTTCACCTATTTATGGAGGACTTGGGTTGATTGTGGTGGTGTTGGTTTTGGAATTCTGTTGAATTTTGGTGGTTCATTTTTAGGTTTGATGCTATTTTTGATTTATCTAGGGGGAATACTGGTATTATTTGGTTATACAGTGGCTGCGGCTACTGACCCTGAAATTTGGTTTCTTTTTTTAAACTATTTTTATTTATTTATTTTTTATAAATTTATTTATTTATGGCTGCGTTGGGTCTTCCTTGAGGTGCGCGGGCTTCTCATTGCGGTGGCTTCTCCTGTTGCAGAGCGTGGGCTCTAGGCGCGCAGGCTTCAGTAGTTGTGGCTTACGGGCTCTAGAGTGCAGGCTCAGTAATTGTGGCACACGGACTTAGTTGCTCTGCGGCATGTGGGATCTTCCCGGACCGGGCCATGAACCCGTGTCCCCTGCAGGCGGATTCTTAACCACTGCGCCACCAGGGAAGTCCCGAAGTTTGGGTTTCTAATAAGACTGTTTTAGGAATACTTCTCTCAGGACTGATTGTAGAATTTTCAACAGTGCTATATGTTTTAAAAGACGAAGAGGTGGAAGTTTATTTAAGTTCAATGGACTAGGAGATTGGGTTATTTATGATACAGGTGATTCTGGCTTTTTTTAGTGAGGAAGCCATAGGAATTGCAACGTTATATAGTTTTGGTACTTGATGGGTGATTGTTACTGGTTGAGTACTGCTTATCGGTGTTGTGGTTATTATGGAGTTTGCTCGTGGTAATTAAATAAAATTATGCTTAGAGTAAGGGTAATGAGGAATGATAGGAAATATAGTTTGATTAGACCTTTTTGGTCTGAATCTAGTGTAGAGAATTTTAATTGAATAAGGGAAGTGGTTTTTGGTAAAACTCTAGTCAGATTAAGTCTAGGAGAGAAGATGCTGATTTTTGGCTTGTTGATAGATTTCACTAGGGTGGTAGGCGGTGTATGATAGTGGGAAAATACCCTACAAGTTTGGAGAATTTGAAGGTGCTTGAGGGGTAATTAAATTTTAAGTTTTGTGTAGTAAGATTAATTTCACGTGCTAAAGTTAAAGCCTAGGACAGTCACTGTGAGGGCAGTTAATTTTAGGTAGAACGGTATGGTTATTAGGAGAACTGAATGTTGCTGGAGATAATAAATCTGGCAAAAATGCTTCCAGTTAATAAGCATTTAATAGAATTAATCAGGAGCGGGTTATTTTCATTGATTAAAGTTAAGGCAGAGAATCAAGGGTAGAGATAGAGAGCTCTGCCTCGGGGGATGCCGTGTCCACCAGCCAAGCCTCCCAATCTCACTGCCAACCTCCATCCTCCCTCTCTAGGCCACCCCCAGAGCCATCTTTCTAAAGTGCCGCTCTTCACATGTTGTGGTCACTCCTCCACTCTAAGACCTCCATGGCTCCCCCGTGCCTCTTGGAAAAAGCCCGTGTCCTCCAACTATCATTCAAGGCCTCTGAGACCCTGAGCCAACCACCTTCTCCAGGCCTTTTTCTGCTACTGATGACACGAACTTGCTCAGTTCCTTCCCACCCATCTCTTCCCTCTTCCTGTAGAACCCTTGTGCCCCTCTCTGCTTATGACTCAGCTCACATCCTCAGCATGCCAAGAAGTCCTTCCTGACTACCCCATGCTCCAGTCACCTCCTGAAATTCCTCTAACGCAGGACTGGGAAATACAGAGAAAGGACCTCTCACCCAGGCGTCAGGTTCCAAAGCCAGCTCTATAAGTAAAAGTCACATCCGTCAAAATTACCCCCTGAAAATCTCCCACAGTGTATTGTGCACAAAATTTTATATATTCAGCCCCCTCGTGTAATCCTTATGCCCACTGATGTTTGCGAGCCCATGAGCTAGACTAAAGAAAGAACAAAAGGAAAATCTTGTTACATGTGCCTGGGCAGTTGAACCATCCATTGTCTTTGAGACTAGTGGTGAAAGGATGGTATGTGGAGAATTCTAGAGTGTTCTGCCTGCCTGCAGGGTTTCCTCCCTTCGGTGTTTTTATATGAAGCCTCTGGAACCTTCGTAACTTTATAATGGATTGGTTTGTGGAGTATAGACTTCTCAAGAGAGCCAGGATCAGTGGCTAAGGTTGTATTTGACTGTACAGTTCATCTCATGGAGCGATGCCCATCCATTGGTAATGCCTGGTTGGAGGGTGCTGTCTTGAAGCTCAGTTGGACCAAAGCATCATGGTTGATTAGTGATGTCTGCCATGGGCACGGGAAAGGGTAGTGGTAGTGAGTAGTCTTAGCTATTCCCATCCTAGCTCCACAACAGAAGGCTGGAGAGTGTTTTTCATGTGTCTGTTTTTTCTTTCCAATGTGAGTAGCTTGTGGGCAGGGGCTGTGTCTTTAATTTCTCTGTCTCCCTGAAGTGTCTAGGACAGGGCTGGGCACACATAGGAGGTATCTACCCTATATCCAAACAATCGAATTTTATCTGTGGGTTTTATCCATGGGTCTCCCCTCCACAGCATCTCAGTCATTCTTAGGGGGCTTCCAGGAGGAGGCGCCAAGTTGAAGCCACGGAGAGTGCCAGCTCCCTTTCTTGTCCCTCTGCAGATGGCGTCTATGAGATAGGTGGCCTCTTTCCTGTCTGGGCCGTGGTGGTGATCGCAGGCACAGCCTTGGCTGCAGTGACCTTTTTTGCCACATCCAACAGTGAGCCCCCCAGGCTTCACTGGGTAAGAAACTTAGACTCTCCAAGCTGGGAGAGGGGTCACTGAGGTCTCCTGGGCAGATGTTCTGGGACAATTTGGCCGCTCATCATTTTCCACCATGACAGGTCTTTACAGCCACTTTTAAGGAGTTTTGTGCCTGTTCAGGATCCACTTCATTTGGTAACAGCTTTATTTTATTGTGCTGTAATTCATACACCATACAAGTCACCTGTTTGAGGTATACAATTTAATGGTGTTCATTATATTCGGAGAGTTGTGCAACCATCACCACAATTTGAGAGCATTTTCATCACCCCAAAAAGAAACCCTGTTCCCAGTAGCCATCACTCCCCATCCTCCCCACCATCCCCTGGCCACCACGAGTCTGTCTGCCTCTCTAGATTTTCCTATTCTGTATATTTCACATACATGGAATCATACAATATGTGGTCTTTTATGACTGCCCTCTT
>NW_006796432.1:1104542-1118376 GCF_000442215.2 Lipotes vexillifer | reverse complement strand
CTTTCCCTTAGCAAAATGTTTTCAAGGTTCATCCGTGTTGTAGCATGTATCAGCACTTCATTCCTTTTCATGGTTGAATACTATTCGATTATATAGATATAGCATATTTTGTTTATTGCTTCATCCATTAATGGACCCTGGGGTGTTTTTTTTTCCACTTTTTAGATATTATGAATAATGCTGCCATGACCATTGGTTTACATTTTTTTCTGTAGAAATAATTCTTTCATTTCTCTTGGGTGTATTCCTGGGAGTAAGTAGAACTGCTGGGTCACATGTGAACTGTATGTTTACCTTTTTAAAGACCGACCAGACTCTTTTCCACCATCCTAACTAGGAAGCACCTGGGTTCCTAACAATCACATTCCAGTGATGGAGTTGTTTGGTCTTTGGGGGTGTTTTTTTCCCATTCTCTCACCTCTGCAGGATGTTAAAAAATGTTTAGGTAGTTTGTCCAGAGACCTTTTCCTCAAAAGTTTACTTAATTTTTTTCATTTTTTTTTTCTAATTATTGCTTTTAAAAATTCTAGTTTCTGTTTTCAGAAACTCTGAATGGATGTACCAGCCCAAAGGAAGTTGAATTTTCAGCCAATTGATTATTTCGAGAAATGGTCTTAGGCAGTGTTTCTTACTAGTCTTGGAAGTACTGACACACGTCCCAAGGTGGATGCACCTTGAAAACATGATGCTGAGTGAAAGAGGCCAATCACAAAGGACCACGTATTGTATGAGGCCATTTCTATGACATGTCTAGAATAAGCGAATCCAGAGAGACAGAAAATAGAGGAGTGATTGCCAGGGGCTGGGAGGAAGGTTGGGTGCCCTGGGAAGTGACTGATCATGGGTATGGAGTTTCTTTTTCTAATGATGAGGTGGCATTTGGTGCATAGACTAGAAATCTGATGAAAGCTATGATGAACTCCTTTTTGACAAAATGGTAGTATTGATCTAGCATTTTATTGAGCACTTAATATATGCCAGGCTCTAACTGCTTTGCATCTACTAACTCATTTTATGCTCATGACAACCTCACTGAGTAGGTACTGTTATTGTCCCATTTTATAGCTGAGGAACTAAGGCTGTGTCCCTGTTCCCTCCCCCAGCTCTTTGCTTTCCTGGGCTTCCTGACCAGCGCCCTGTGGATCAACGCAGCTGCCACGGAGGTGGTGAACATCTTACGGTCCCTGGGTGTGGTCTTCCGGCTGAGCAACACTGTCCTCGGGCTCACGCTGCTGGCCTGGGGGAACAGCATTGGAGGTGACTTGGGGCCGGGTGGGCTTCTAGAATGAGCACAGCCACCTCACTGCTTTTTGCTCCTCCAGACAGAATTCCATGTGGATAGGGGCGTCCAGGGCATCTGCCCTCAGCAGGTGGTCAGTGCCTATCATTTTGGAGTGACCATCACTGGGCATCTGGGTGGGATGGCCCAGAATGTACCTGAGCCGGGAGGCTCTGTAGAAGCCCCCAGCCTCTTCCCCACTCTCTGATGCATGGACACTCAGTGGCTCCCCAGACTTCAGGCAGGACATGGAGCTCATTGCAGCCAACCAGATGGAATGTGTCCGTGGGTGTGCGACATGGGTAGGCATTCACTCATGCATACAGATATCCTTCTCTAGCTAGAGCTGCCAAGTAGGGCTGGTCAGGTTGTACACTGCCCAAGAGCATCCTGACAAGGGATCAGGGGGCCCAGAGTCTAGCTCTCCTTCCACTCACCTTTCTGGGCCCCTTTTCCTAATTTGCCCCGAGGTACTGTGTGTGCTAGCAGCAGACGGGACATGGGTGAAATATTGGTGGTGGCATGTCACACCCTCAAAGTTGCCCCTGGTGGAAAAGAGGCAGGTAGAAGGAATTAAGGAGGGAATTGTGTCTTACGGGATGATGCGGCCTCCCATAGCACCCAGCCATCTAGTGCCAGAGCCAGGCATACCTTCATCAGTGTTTGTTGACTGAATGACTGTGGGTAGAATGAAGGAGTGAATGAACAAGGAGGGCTAGGGGAAGCCCTGCACAACTCAAGGCCTTCTTGTGTTTCCACACAGATGTCTTCTCAGATCTCACGCTGGCCCGCCAGGGCTACCCACGGATGGCGTTCTCGGCCTGTTTTGGTGGCATCATCTTCAGTATCCTTTCTGGGACTGCCCTTCCCTCAGTGCTGGGAGCCAAGGGTGTGCTCCGTGCCCCCCCCACCCCAGATTGGCTTTCACTGGAACACCTGGGGCAGGTGATGCGGCTGCTTGAGCCTCAGCTTTTTCATCTGTAAAAATGGGGATATTGAAAAGACTGATCTCATAGGTTGTTATAAGGATTGAATGAGGTGACAGAAGTGCTTTGCACCTGGCAGACAGCAGTGATGGCAGATATTCGTCTTGTTAGGGCAGAGGTATTATTAGTAGGTGCCCACACACTAAGCTTGTGGAAGACCCCTCCCTCTTGCTTACAGATGTCATGGTCTGTAGATGTCAGGGTTGGCAAACTTTTTCTTAAAGGGCCAGAGAGTACATATTTTAGATTTTGTGGACCATAGGATCTCTTTTGCAGCTGCTCAACTCTGCTGTTGTAATGTGAAAACAGCCATGGGCAATACATAAACAAATGGGCGTGACTGGGTCCCAATATAACTTCATTAATAAAAGCAGGCCTTGGGCCGGATTGTCCTGCAGGCTTTAATTTGCCACCCCTTGGTCTATATAGAAAAGGCAGGGTCAGGCTGCCTGGGGCTGCGAAAAAGACAGGGCTTTGAATCTCGACAGTCTTGGGTGCCGGTTTCAGCGCTGCCGCATGCCAGCTGTGTGACCTGTGTGCAGCATGCCTCCTGCTGTCTGTCACTCCCGGTGCTCACTGTGACCCGCTCCTGGCTTTAGGGCTGTGGCTTCTCCTGACCACAGCCCTAAAGCCAGGTTGGGATGGGAAGGATGGAGCCCTGGCTGGAGCAGTGTCCCCTGCACAACCCCTAGAGGTGGCCCCGAGACATGCTCCGTCACCAGTCTCCCCAGTGGACCGTGGGTAGTCACTTCACCTCGCCTCCCATTTCCCCATCTTACCAGGTACCAAGCGTTTCTGTCACCTCCTGCGATCCTTACAGACTGAGGCAAAATGTGCACTGGAGACTCTCTTAGAGGTGCTAAAACTGGATAAGGTCTCCTCAGATAGGGTGGCTTTTGGGGAGAGGGGGGAGCACAGCCAGAGATCAGAAAGCAAGCCAGTGGGCTGTGTGGTCAGGGTTATGGGGCGTTGTGTTCTGGCAAACTTCCTGAGCTGGGCTGCAGATATCCTGGTGGGCGTGGGGCTGGGCTGCCTGCTCCAGATCTCCAGGAGCCACGTGGCAGTGGAGGTGAGTGGCCACAGATGCTTCTGCAGGGGCCTCTCATAAAGCTCTCTCCTCCTCATCCCCCTCCCTTGCTGGTCACATCATTTGCAAATATTTTCTCCCATTCTGTAGCTTGTCTTTTTGTTTTGTTTATGGTTTCCTGTGCTGCCATTTATTTATTTAATTTTCTCAAACTTGCCTGCCAAGTTCCTGATTTGGGTTTTCAAACATGCTTGACTGATTCTTCCCCCTCCACTTTCCCTTCCTTCCTCCCCTCCTCCCCCTCCCCTCCCCCTCCCTTTTTCTTCCCCTCCTCCCGGTCCTCCTCTTCCCCCTCCCTTCTCTGGACCGGAGACCATTCACATCTCAGTAGATGACACTTACTGGGGAGAGGACTTGTCTACATCTGCGACATGTCTGATGTGTAGAATATCTTAAAAACATTTTGCATATAGGGTTAAAAAAGGTATTCCTTGCAAGGTCACCGAGTAATTAAGATGTAGCTTTTAGGGAAAGGGGCGGGAAGGCCCAGGATTGGGGTCTTGGTCTCATCACTGAAGTCTCTTGCTATGTGACTTTGAATGAATCAGGACTCTGAGGATCTTTGAGCCTCAGTTTCCTCACCTGTGAAATGGGGTTGATGCCCCCCCCCCCACACTACCACCACAAGCTTCCTGGATAAGCAGACATGAGGTAAGGGCCAGGCTGAACACCTTATCCCACCACTGCCTGGGGTGAGAGAGAATGTTGGCAACAGCCCAGAAAGGGGGGATCTCCATAGATTTGGAGAAGTTCTGAAATGCACTGAGCAGCAGAGTTTCTGTGGGTTCAAGGGCACCCAGGAATTCCCTGGGAGCGCGTGAGACCTCCTGACCCAGGCATTGCAGGGGCTGGGGGCTGGAAACCTGCATTTTAAACATGCTCCCTGGGAACCGATGAAGGTTAGGACACTTGGAAACAGGTTTTTTCCAACAAGGTTGAAAACTCACACACTGCTTCAGGGCAGGCAGCCACGTCTCGCGGGCGACTCAGGTGGGCCTCCTGTGGCCAGATAACCCAGCTCTTCTAGAGAAGAAATCGAGGTTCCTAAGTGAACTTTTCTCTTCGGAAATGGTGCACAGGGCCAGCAGCACCCCGTGCAAGGCAGAGTCAGCCTAGATTCGGTCCCCAGGTTTGCATTCCCAAGGACTTGGATTAAGAGGCCAAACCAGAGACGGATGGAGACGGGGAGGGCATGTGGCCCAGTGGATGGTTTTAAGGCTAATCGCGTGGAAGCACTCGGAATGTGCAGCTGAATGATGGCGTCGTTAATGGGAACAAAGTCGCCCACCTCTTTCTCCAAGAGGCAGCTAGTTGTTGAACAGATTCTCGCGGCTGACTTGTAATTAACTGGCAGCAGGGCCGGCCTTTCACAGTGGCCACGCCCATAAGCAAACGGCTACTTACCGCTGGAAAACTTTGCTCTGTCTGCAAATTTTGTTTATACTCTTCAGGGGTTTAATAGGGGTTTAATAGGTTCCTTTCATTCTCGATTTTCAGGTGGCTCCTGATAATGAGGCTTTAGGGGTTGGCCCCCTGAGTGCCCTACTTCTTTTCTCTGGCTCCTCGTGGAATGTGTGGTGTGGGGGGGGGGGGTGTCTGTCTGTCTGCATCCCACTGCCTTTGTGATCCTGCTTTTAATTGCATAAGACATAGGGCATCATGAGATGTCATCATAGAAGGATGTCCATGGCATATTGTTGGCTGAAAAACAGGTTGCTCTTAAACACATGTACCTATTGTATGGTCCCATTTGTGGTTTCAGAATGGATGGACAGGCCTGTATGTGCACACGTGTACCCACACATCTGTGGGTACACGTATCATTGTATGGGGAGACAGGGTAGGGTATGAGCTTGGACTTCGGACTTGGGCTCTGTCACGTACTACAGCTGACCCTTGAACGACGTGGGAATTAGAGGTGCTGAGTCCCTGACGCAGTCGCAAATCTGAGTACTGCTATCTCTGCCTCAAAAGCAAAGGAATTGATAAATGACTGACGGGGGACAGGATGCCAAAAGAGTTTGCGTAGAGTCACGACTCAAACCCTAGCTCTTTCGATTCCACATACTGTGATCTCTAATTCAACACGAACTCCCCCCCCCCACGCTTAATTTAAAGATCGTGAAATGAAAATACACGTACTATAGTTGTTGAAAAAAGTCCACATATAAGCGGACCCATGCAGTTCAAACCAGGCTGTTCAAGGGTCGGCTGTACTGGTTTCCTCACTGTGGATTGGTAGCTAAGGTGGGTGTAATATACCTAGCATAGCACCTAGGGTTAAGTCTTCCATATATGTTAGATAGATGCTAACTAAATCTGAAAGGGAGAGAAGTAGGAAGAGAACAATTTCATTTCCTTTTATTCTTCTGTGTTGCTGGAGAATTTTTCAACTACTGCGTGTAATATATATATGTATACATATATATGCATATTTATATATACATACATATCTACATATACATATATATATATATAACCTATATTCCTAGGGCTGCCGTGACAAATTACCACATACCACGTGGCTTAAAAACATTGAACTTCAAGGTGAGGGGGGCCATCCCACTGGGCAGGCCAGAAGTCCCTCCCTGGCCCCTAACGAGGGGCCCTCAAACCTCAGTTTGACTGTCGGCTGCAGTGACCCAGCCTCTCTCCCCGTGTTCCCCGCAGCTGGAGCCTGATGGACTGTTGGTGTGGGTCTTGGCTGGCACCCTAGGCCTCAGCCTCGTCTGTTCCCTGGTCTCGGTCCCACTGCAATGCTTCCAGCTGAACAGAGTTTACGGCTGCTGCCTGCTGCTCTTGTACTTGACCTTCCTCCTGGTGGCCCTGCTCACTGAATTTGGAGTGATTCACTTGAAAACTGTGTGAGTGAAGCTGTGTCGGGGTCCGCCTGGTGGTCGGGAGGTGTCGCTGCAGGCGGTGAGATGGAGGATGAAGTGCCTTCGTTAGAACCCGCTCAGGCGAGCGTGGCCAAGGCCGAGACCATGAATGGGGTGTGCGCCCGTGGGGCTGTGCTCTCTGCCAAAGCTTCCCAGTCGCCGCTGTGTGCAGTTAGGACAGCTAAACCTTGTTTCTGGGGCTGCGGAGGCTGGGCTTCCCTGAGGAGTTCCAGGCAGCAGGTAGACTTCCTTGCGTTATCTCCAGAGCCTCTTGAACGTTGGGGTCTGGGGCAAAGGGGATGCCTGGGTGCCTTCCAGGCCGGAAGAAGGCCCCTCCCCACAGCCACGCCCTGTTGCCTTCCTGCTGCTTCTCTCAGGGCTGCCAAACCCGGGTTTAGGGAGTCAGGGTGACTCGGACCTGGCAGATAGAACAGCTCGTGTGCTGTGGGCCTCGGGCCAATGCGGGCTGAGTTCTAGAGCTGCGCTGTCCAACGGAAATAGAATGTGAGACACGTACCTAATTTTGAATCTTCTAGTCGCCACGTTAACAAAGCCAAAAGAAAAAGGTGAAATTAATGATAATATATATCACTCCAAAATAGCCGCCAGTGGCACTGGCCCATTAGTGGCTGCCATATTGGACGGCACAGCTCTAGACTGCCTCTAGAACTGTCCGCTGGCTTCAGAGGTGGCCCCAGATGCAAAACAGGAGTCAGTTTGACTGTGCCCTGTGCCTACCTCAGGGGGAGCCCTGGGCTAGGGCTGCTTTGTCTGCGGGCTCCGGGCAGGGGGGGGGGGGGGGGGGGTAGGGGGGATGTTTCAGGCGGTAATGAGAGCGATGAGGAGCGATGGGGGGCGGCAGATGAAGCTTTGCTCGGTGAGGAGCGCTCCCAGGCGCCTTCCTGCTGTCAGCCAGCGACCTGCCGCTTCAACAAGCAGCGCTCCTGGTTGCTCGGTGCCTTATGCCAGCAGTAAAGGCACTCAGTTGTCTTTGTTTCCAATGAAAAAATCATTAAATATTTCAAGTCAACAGAAAACAACATACAGCCGGCTGTTACTACTTCTTAACCTGGGTCAGGCTGACAAGTGGTCGGTTCCAGGGCCGAAGGCGCTTGGGCCTGACGGATCTGGACTTGGTGGCACGGCTAGGGGTGGGGCTGATGTAGGGTCAGGAACAGGCATGGATGGGGCCTCTCCCTGTTCCCCACGATCTCAGAAGCCACCGAATGGTGCCTGGTAGAAGTCACAAGGCAGCAGCCGTGTGTACAAAGCAGAGGCTCTTTTATTAATATGCCAGAAATCCGGAGACGCGGTGGGTTTTCTAGGTAACAAATCGCCATTGTACAAAAACCTTACAGCGTCGCTCCCTCTGTCTGTACAAAATGATTGTCACGTGGTGTGGAGTAAGGCTGGGTTGTGGGGGGAAGCAAGGAGGAGGGGCCAGATGGTGTCCCCCCCCCCCAAAGCGGGGCAGGGGCCCAGGGCCATCACAGACACTGACAGGTGGTGAGACCCAGACCCAGTCGGCCCATCTCACCTTGGTGGTGTTCAGCTGATGTGGGAGGTGAGAGGGCATCCGAGCTGGATGTCCTGGGTTCCCAGAGCTCACAGCCCTGGGTGACACCCGCTCCCTGCTCGATGGCCTGTGTACAAGTCGGAGGGTCAACTTGAGGAGGCCCCCAGTGACCCCGAAGGGGCAGCTGTCCTTAGCCTCAGTAATGAGGGTGCCCACCAGTGGCTGGAGTCTGGTGCATCAGCACTGTTGCCACTTGGCTTTCATCCCGTCCCTGGCTAAAACCAGGGCCTTTCACAGGATGGGGTTGGGGGGCCTGGACTAGATCCCACTCTTCCTGGTACCAGCCTTCACCCTGGGGGCTGGGGGGCTGCGCTGTTTCCCTGGCGCCCCTCCCAGGTTTCAGCCTCCTGGGGGCAGATGCTGAGGTCGGGGGACTCACGCCCTCCTCTGAAAGCCGCCCCTTGACTCCTGCTTCCAAAATGCTCATTTCAATAAACAAAATCTAAAAGGCACCCAAATATGCAAACAAAGTTACTTCTCCGGAGAGGGGAAGGGGTTCTGGCCTGGGGCTTGGTGCCGAGCTGCCTGCGATGGCCCGTGGCCCTCCAGAGATAAAGAGGACAACGTCTGTCTCCCGATTCCCTTGGGGAATCTCAGTGGTTCTCAGTGATCCGTTGTCTCCCTAAAGAGCTGTGCTTTAAAAACAGCAACGTCCGCCACCTCTCCCCTAGTGAGGGGCAGAGCTGTGTGGTGCTGGCCATGGGACCAGCCCGTCCAAGGCCACAGTCGAGAAGACTGGGCCGTGGAGATGCGGCACTACACCCCGGGATCAGGCCCTGCCCGGCTGGGAAGAGGATGTGGCGAGGGGGAGTTTGCCCACCCGCCTCCCTAAGTCACGGAGGCAGTGGAGGCAGCTGGAAAGTGGGGGGTGGGGCAGGATGCCCAGTGCAGGCCGCTTCCCCGCCCCCCACCCGTTTCATCCCTGCTTCTGCCGCCTCTGCTGCCTGCACTGAGATAGGCTCACCGCCCAGGAGAGCTGAGCCGAGGCTCCCTCTGCTCTGACCCTGCTTCTGCCGCTGCCACCGCCGCTCACCGGAGCTGCCAACGCCGACAGCCTGCTATGGGTTCAAGCCCCTACTGCATCCTGATCTCAGAGAACTCTCCCAAGGTCCCTGGGGAACTCAGGAAACTGACAGGCCACCTGAACCTACTCCCGGGAGTGGAAACCTCGGGGTGAGCCGCGTCCCCAGCCCTACCTCAGTCAAGTCCACGGAGGGTGACTGCTCAAGGTGAGGGGAGAGCTGGCCAAGGAGACCACAGGTTCAGCCGCAGGGCAGCCGTGGACAGCCTGAGGTGAGCCTCTGTGCTCTTTGTTCCCGTTTCCAGCGAATGCACACACGTGAAAGGATCTGCTGTTGTCTTTAGCAGAATCCTGAATTAACCAAAATGTCTTTTTGCTTAAACAGGACGATCCCAAGGAAAAGGGATTTAAGGAGAAAGCCCATTTCAGGACATGGCCTGGGGTGGTAGCCATCGGCCTGGCCTCTTGCCTGTCTTCCTCCTCCTACCGGGCTGTGATTCCAAAGGCCATTTTAGGAGGATTTTCAGCAACAAGGGTTGAAATCAAAAGAAGGGTAGGTGAGAAGGCTCATGGAGCTGGGATACGGCCTCTCTCGCCTCCTGGCACTGGCTGAGATCTGACCACACGGAATAACCACAGCCCTGGATCACTCGTTCCAGTAGGTGCTGGGTACTGGTCCCCCAAGGGAACGCCCAATTTCATTATCATATCTAGAGACATACCAACCCAAGGATGTGGGTTCTTTCCTTCCTAAGTGGTTTTGTCCCTAAAGCAGAACACAGAAACCCCAGGATGTGGGCGACAGGGCAGGTTAGTGGGGAAGCTAGCTGTCAGCCTGGGTGGGATTCTGAAAGCAGCATCAGGAAGACGGTATGGATCTGGCCTAGGGACGCTGGCCCACGTTGCAGGAGAGCGGCAGAATCCATTCAAGTGCTCTTGTGAAGGGGCCTTCTGGAGCTTTCCATGTTAAGAAGAGCTCCTAGTGGCCTGATCCCCCAAAAATGAAATTGACTTCCGGGGTTAACAGGGCAAGGTGGGTACAAACCAAACCTCAACTTGTCTGCCTGTCTTTCCTTTTAACTATATATAAATATGTGCATATTTATGAACGTGTGTATACATATATAAAACATATATATATATATATACACACACATTATTCTGATACACCATAGTAAAATATACTATTGTGTGATTGCATAGAAGAGATGGCTTTTGCAGGCTGGGCTTAGGTGATGGTCTGGGAGCGCTGGCGGCTGCCTGGAGGCTGCGGGGTGGTGGGGACCACGCAGCCGCTGAGCTGTTGTCGCTGCTGCTCTTGCTTCCGGGCGTGTTCCTCGTACCACTCCTAAGGCAGAGAGCAGACAGGGTGCTGAGCGGGCCCCAGCCCTGCCCCCCGCCTAACGGGGTCACCCAGGCTGGGCAGTGCTGTGACCCTCCCAGATCTGCTGGGAATTCTGAATAGGACCCTAAATAGAAAAATGACGATGCAATCTTTCCCTTTTTAACTAGAGATTTGCAAACCTCCTTGTCAAGTGTGCCTGGCACCGTCACCTCTTTCAATGAGGCCCAGGTAGTAATAATCACCCTTTACTTGTGAACATGATCTGTGTGGTTCACAAAGGGATGTGTGCCCCCCACCCCCTCGCCAACCCCCTGTGTTATCCCTTTTGAGCTGGGTGTCCTCATTTTACACCCAGGAAACCCGAAGCTCAGAAGTTGTATAAAGTTGTATGAAGCTTGAGTGCGAAGCTTGAGTGCATCTCCCAACTCCCCGGTTGCCTTGCTGCCCTGCAGAATGGCTGTGAGAGCATTCTGAAAAAAACCAAACAGCTCACCCGCCTAAGACTATTATCATTATATCACCCGACATTTTCAGGGACAGACGTATTCAGGTAACTGAGAAATTTTAAATATAAACCCTATGTTTTTAAAGAGTCTGAACCACAGAACTTTAGAGCTTAAAAAATTAGAGAGATGGCCTAGTTCTGTGCCCCCTCATTCCACAGAGCGGGAGACTGAGGCCAGGAGTGGACGGCCAGGCGGCATGTCTAGTGCCGTGCCCTCCTCTGCTTTGTGAGGCAGGGACTGGTCCCCCTTTCACAGATGGGGATGGGCTGCGTGACCTGCACAAGGTCACGGAGCCTGGGATCAAACCCGGGTTTTATGACACCAGAGCTCATGTTGGTTCCTCATCTGTGACTCTGAGTGCAGTGATTCGCCAGACCCCTTGTGTTTTTACAGATAAGGTGCGAGTCACTTCAGGGGACTGCAGCCTCCCGGCCTTTTGGGCTCGGACCCTGGTCATCACTGTCCCAGGGAAACAAGGGTTTCCAGCCTGAAAACAGCACAGTCACAGTGGCTGGCGAGGGAGCTGGGAGCCTGGGCGGATGCGTGGCCCGAAGTCCGTGGCTCTGTCCGGGCTGCAGAGCGCCAGCCCACGGGGTGCTTCACAAGCTCTTTCACTTAGCAGCCAATGTGGGAAGACTGGGAGAGTTTGCCAAAAAAATATCTGACCTTTCCCTTCTCTTAAATTAGAAAACAAAAACAATCAAAAACCCCAAGAGAGCCAGGGGCAGCAGGCCCTTGTTCCTATCGGGCAACGTCCGGCTGCATGTGGGAAGGAGGACCATCCTCTTTGAAGAGGCCGGTCCAGGCCAGCTCGCCAGGGCCCCCCATGCTCCCTGCTCTGCCCGCAACGTCTCCCGCTGTATGCGTTTCCTTTGCTGTTCTGGCTCAGAGGAAGAGAATGGGATGAGGTCAGTGACATATGTGGAAGAGAGGACAGGGTGGCTGCCTATGTTGGGGAATGCTTCAAGCGTTCAAGGCTGAGGACCACTCCTGGACGGGAGGATCTGGGCAGCGTGGTCGGGGGCGCTCCTACCTGAATCTCCTCTTGGTACATCTTTAGGCTCAGATCGCTTTTGGTCCTCGATCTCCGTCCCAGAAACACCAAGGTATTTTGCTAGAGAAGAACAGAAAGGCTGCAGGGACCGGCCCGAGCCAAGGTCCTGGCACCCGGCCTCACCCCCTCTTCTGGCTTCTGCAACGGTGCCCCCCAAAAGTGTCACCAAAACTTGAGGGGATGGACAGCGGGGGAGTGTTTGCACTAAGCCACAACCCGCTCCCTCCGTGGGACAAGGCCCTGTCACTCCCCACCTCGTATCTCTCCATCTGGGAGAGGATCTTGAGCAACTGGGCGATGTCAGAGGCGGCTCCCCAGGCCTCCTGGTAGATCTTCAGGACAGCAATCAGCTCATCTTTGGAGATTTCCTTCTCAAGGGTGATACCGCCGTCAACTGCAGGACGGGAGGGCAGCAGGGGGAAGGAGCCTGGGACTCAGAGCCCCCCGTCTGGCTTGGTTTAGCCATCCTCCCTGCTCCGTATGGGGGCCTTAAGGTTCCCTCTCCCAGCAAAACTCTTGATCAGCACAACCACCTCCCCCCACCATCTGGAACTCACGTCCCTCCCCATCCCCTCCCCTTGCTGGGGCTGTCAGGAGCGCTGGTCAGGCCACCAGCTTACAGGGGACAGAGGGTTTCAGGAGGGAGTCTCCGAGCAAAAAGAAAATGATCAGGTAGTCTGAGAGGACAGAGATGTGGAAACAAGTAGTAACAGGGATGTGGCAGTTCTGATGGAGAATCTGGCAAGAATGAAGGATCATTAGGCAGAAAGCGATGCACTCCGGGAAAAGGGAGGCAAGGGATCGCAAGCTGCAGAAGCAAGTAACAGTAGGCTCTGTGGGCAACGGTATTTACACCGTTTAAATCAGGAGCCAGAGGACAAACACGGGCTTTAGAAATGTGGAGACGATAACTAAAAGGGGGAACAGCTAAGGAAGGATGAACAGTCAGGGAGATGAGGAAGGCAGGACAGAGGGCTGCTGGGGTTACAATCAGCCTGTGATTTTTCTTGATCTCTGGGCTGTACTGTTCTGATTTTTAAAATGAGATCACGTGCATTTTTCTGTCATTAAGTATTTGAAAAATCAATGCAAATAAGAGATCAAGAAAGCTAAGCCAGGACTTGGGTGGTGGCACAGTGGTTAAGAATCCGTCTGCCAATGCAGAGGACACGGGTTCGAGCCCTGGTCCGGGAAGATCCCACATGCCGCGGAGCAACTAAGCCCGTGCACCACAACTACTGAGCCTGCGCTCTAGAGCCCGTGAGCCACAACTCCTGAAGCCCACGCGCCTGGAGCCCGTGCTCTGCAACAAGAGGAGCCATGGCAATGAGAAGCCCGCGCACCCCAATGAAGAGTAGCCCCTGCTCGCCACAACTACAGAGAGCCCGCGCGCAGCAACGAAGACCCAACGCGGCCAAAAAATAAAATTGAGGGGGGAAAAAAAAAGAAAGCTAAGCCAGATCAGTAAGCTGAATTGCCAAAAGATTGGACAGACAGATGAGCAGCAAGCGGCAAACGCCCCTGCTCCAGCCACTTGCACAGACCTTCCGAGTCCCGGTTCTTGCGGCTGTAGTTCATGCGGAAAACGAAGGCTTCGAGGATGAAGGCGACAATGATAGTCATCACCACCTGGCCAGGCACGGAGAGGACGAGCACAAAGAGAGAGGGATGGGGGCGGGGGGTGAGCTGCTGCGGGGCCCCAGAGCCGACAGAGCCCGGTCAGACGTGTCCCCGGCCCCCTCCTCCCTGAGCTGCCGCCCGATAAGCAGGGGCAGCTGGAGGCTCAGAAGAGGGAGGAGGGTGGAGGGCATTGTGTGCCCCGGGACCTACCATGGTCACGATGTAGAAGGTCATGAAGTAGAGGCGGCTCCAGTGGGAGGTCTGCGAGGTGATGCCTTCCTGGACACAGAGGGGAGCGGGGAGTGAGCGAGCTCCTGGGGTGGGGCCGGGTCGCTGTCTACACAGGCTTCTCCTTGGCCCCTGCTCTCTACAGACCCTTCCTGATCGGTTGTGGAAGACGAAGGAGGGGGACCTTGCTCCCTTGGGTCTAAAAATCCCTCTGAGCTCCTAAGGCCTGGACACACACCCCCCCCCCCCCCCG
>NW_006796432.1:1100446-1104106 GCF_000442215.2 Lipotes vexillifer | reverse complement strand
GCGCGACACCCCCCCCCCCCCCCCCCCAGGACTGATACGGCCAAACTTTGGAAGAATTTAAGGAATGGAAAAAAACCAACCAACCAACCACACTTGCCACACTGTTTCTTGATCGAAAAGTCTCCCTCACAGTGGTGGGAGCAGGACAGAGACCCAGAGGCTAAGCGGCCTCTCCTGGCTGCTGGGGGATGTGTGGAAAGCAGGGACAAAGGCCACGTCCAGCAAGTGCGGAGGGGGAGGCTCTTGGGATTCAGGCCATACCGTGGCGTCCCCACAGAACCCTGCCCCTGCGGGGGACGGGGAGAGCAATGTGCCCCAGGCTGCGTGAGGGGAGACGGGCGGGAGCTGGCCTCAGAGAATGGTGGTAAGATGCCTCCAGGAGCTGACGGAGGTCCTTACCATGATGATGTACCAGTTGTTGACAACTGTGAGCTCAAACAAGGTCACTGCCAAAGGGAAGGGAGAAACAGAAAGCATCTTGATCAGACCTGCTTTTGCAAAGTGAGTTTCAAGCGGCCTCTCTCCACCTATCCTGGGTACCACGCACTTGTCTGCCAGGGTGGCCTGTGAGCTCCCGAGAGAGCAGCCAAGGCGCTTCCCAAGCGCCCACCCCACAGGGAGTGCTGCCATCTTGGCCGGGCCCCAAAAGTGCTGCATCTTTGGCCTCAGCAGCTCGTGATGGACCAGGGGTGGAGATACTGGGGAAATAGTCGCTGGACCTTCCTTGGTGTAGATCTGTGATGTCATGATGGGATCCCTTCCTCTTGAGAAGCTGTGTCTGGCCCCCCAGCCTCTCCATGGAAGCCAGGAGCAGAGCTGTGTGGGCCTGGCCTGGGTAGTGTGGGACACTGTGGCTGGCTGGTGTGGCCAGGTCCCACCCTGAAACTGTGGAGCTGTGACAAGGGGGCTGGTTCCCTAGCATCGGGCTGTACCCACTTCCCAGCCAAGCATGAAGCTCTGCTGCTCCCCCGATGCTGAAAAAGTAACAGGAAACAAGCCCTGGGGTCTGGCCTGGACTGCACCCCCAAGACTGGGCAAACCACAGGCTCCACTGGGGCCAGAGAGAACTCGAGAAAGTATGGCAAACGGCTCGGGATGGGGAAGCCTCGGGCAGTTCTGCTCCGCCCCACCTGGGACCTGCGGTGACCAAGGCAGTACCCAGGGCACGGCCCGCCTGGGCTTTCCGCACTCACCAAAGCTGTTCAGGATGTTGTCAAAGTTGTTCAGATAGTAGTAGCCTTCCTCCACCGTGGTCCTGTTGTCCACGGTGTGGTTGAGCCAGCGGTAGGCGTCTGCCACTGTGCTCGCACTGGCCGGGGGAGACGGGGCGGGGGGTGGGGGGGGGTACAGAGGGTTGGGCGGGAAGGTCACAAGATAACTGGTCACCTCAACAAATACAGAAAGTTTAAGCAAACCAAGGTCTGACTGAGGACCATCTCTCGTGGCCCAGCCTGGTTTCCTGCCGAGACCCCAGCTCCCTTGCCTGTCTTCCTGTCTCAAGGGGAGTCCCCAGGGTGCTGGTGGGGACGCCCAGACTTGCCCCCCATTCCACCTTCACTTGGCATTTCTCTGCCGCCAGCCAGGCCTTCTCGCTCTCAGCGGCCAGAGCCCGGCGCTCCGGGAGGGGAGACAAAGGCAGTGCCTCCTCGAACACCACCCCCAGCCCCCTGCCCCCACCAGTCTGGGATCAGCCCTGGAGGCCGGGTGCCAACGGCAGCCCTCGAGAAGGGTCCTCGCCTCATCGGGCTTTCCCCAGCACCTGGCTGGAGTGTTCTGTTCTATGCTCAGCAGTTGCCCCTGTTCTGAGAGCTTGTTTGCTACTTTCCTGCCAACCTCTTATAGCTGACCTGCTATAATTCATGCTGATGTTTTGACAGGTCTGGTCCTTGGGCCCCCAGGGAGCTTGTTCCGAAGGCAGAGTCCTGAGCCTCTGGCCTGTGTCGGACACGCAGGGTGGGGTCTGGAGTTTGCCCTTTTAAGCAGCGGCCCTGAGAATTCTCATGTGCCCTAAGGTTTGTGACCCACTGCTACAGGCTCTGGTTCTCAGCTTAGCCTGACACTCAAAACGGCTAACAGTGTCTCTGAGAACTTTCTTTATCAGCGCTTGAAACCATAAGGACCAATTTTAAGAGAACACTGGATGGAGAATGAATGGCAGAGCACACGGATTTCATCATGGTGGCTTAGGAGGAAAGGGAGTGTGATCAAGGGAGGTTGTGTCCCCCGCTCTCTATCCCTGCCCCAGAGACCTTCCCACGTGTGTCTGCCCTCATCCTAACAGGCCACCCCTAGCTGATGTGTCTGCCCAGGTCCCCAGTCACCCCCGGGGAGAAGCAGGAGGAAGCTGTGGGACTCCGGCCTCGGGCCCCAGGCTGCTCCCGGTTCTGGAGGAGCCGCCGGCGCCCAGCCCGAAGGGTAAGCTG
The DNA here is from genome assembly GCF_000442215.2 of Lipotes vexillifer. Taxonomy (NCBI): domain Eukaryota; kingdom Metazoa; phylum Chordata; class Mammalia; order Artiodactyla; family Lipotidae; genus Lipotes; species Lipotes vexillifer. The sequence goes on along the minus strand of NW_006796432.1, from coordinate 1,101,683 downwards.
ATGGAGACCTGGCTGGAGAGTGGGCTCCTAGACCCTGCCTGGGGGACAGGGAAACTTGCTCAGACATCCTCACTTCAGAGAGGACCCCCTGCTTCCAGGCATCCTCCCTTAGCTGCTGCACTGAACTAATAAGCCCTGGAAGCAAAGCAAAGTGATTCTCAGGGCTTCAAAGGGTGCTGTGGCCTGGGGAGGTGGGCCCCTGAGGGATCAGAGGTCAGCGTGCCAGTCCTGGCTGGGCTCCTCCAGAAACGCAGGCTGCCTGGGGCTGGGGGCCCCGCGGCGTACTCACTTGCAGCAGTTGGGGTAGAGGATGCCACAGAAGAATTCCATGCCCACGATGGCGAAGGAGTAGTAAAAGATGAGCAGGGTGAGGCCCAGGCTAGGGAGGAGGGTCAGAAGAGACAGGGTGATCGAGGGCCAGGCAGGAGGCAGCAGCTCGCCCGGCGGCCCCGGCATCCTCAGACCCCTGAGCTGACTGATGGAGACGCATGCCCCTAGCCAGGTGCACCAGCTGGAAAGTGCCTGCAGGGGAGGGGCCTTGGATTCAGGTCTGGGGTAGAAGACGGCTCGAATCAGGACTCTATTACCAGACGCCCCTCTACCAGCGATTCACCCCTTACCTGTGAAAGTAGACTCACAGGTGACCCTTACCTGTGAACATAGACACAGGTGGTAAGTGAGTTGACAGCTCCCTGCCCTCCCTACTAAATATTTCAGACAGGTCGGTGGAGAAACGTGGAACCAGGGGGACCTGTGGTGGTCAAGGTCTCGGTCTCCTTGAAGAGATCCGACCCTGTCAGGCCCTCGATGTTCGTCCTTTGTGGGACTCCCCCTCCCCCTGCCCCCGAGACCACCCAGCTGCCCAGCCCGAGGGGGCACAAGCCTCGCGATGCCTGGCCCTGGGGGCCCAGAGGCAGGGCAGTACCTGGCCATCCGCGGCAGCAGTTCAAACATGGTGTCCAGCACGTTGCGGTAGCGCTGCTTCAGTTTAAACAGCCTGAGCGAGGGAAGCGGGCTGGGTCACTTACGGGTGCTGGGCGTGGCCGCAGCCCCTCCGTCCACAGCACCAGGTGGGGCGCGGCAGGCCCGGGGCCCCTCCACCGCCTGAGCGCCTACTTTCCCCAGAGCCGCCAGCTGGGCACTCAGCTCGGGTGACTCGCACCCTGGGCAGGGGCAGCGGGGGTGCCGGGACATCGCGGCTGGACGGGCCCTGCCCTGAAGGGAGGCAGGGCAAGAC
>NW_006796432.1:1091203-1100436 GCF_000442215.2 Lipotes vexillifer | reverse complement strand
CGCCCGGCTGCCACAGCTCCCGGATGAAGCCCGGAGGCTGGGTGCGGGGCAGGGCCTTGCCCTGGACGCTGCGGCAACCGCGGGAGGGGAGCAGGCCGCGCCTGCAGAGGAGCCAGCAGTGCGGCAGCTCCTCCAGGTAAGAAAGGGGCGCCCCGTCCCTCACCTCCACCCCTCCTCCTGGGCAGGACGGGAGGGGGCGATGGGCGTGAATAGGATCGCAGCTGGATACTCTAGAGGAAACCAGCCTTCTGAGGACACACAGAGATCTCTAACTAGTAAGGGACACCATCCACGGATCTGTACAAATTTGTGCTGGTTTCCTACGGTGGTCCCTGCGGGAAAGCTGAGAGCAAGTGAGGGTTTTTCTTGACAAGGGACTGTGCCAGAAAATCACGGCTGGCTGTGGTAGGGGCTCAAAAGTGGACCCTCAGAGGCCGTGGCTCTCTGGTTGATGACTCTGAGCCCGTGTTTCTGTGGCTGCAGCCGACACCAGCACAGGCCAAGTTCACTGGAGCCCTGAGCCACGTTTCTCTTCCACAGTCAGGGGCAACTGGTCCCAGGATGTGAGGAGGTGGGCACACCTGCCCAGGTGGAGACAAGGCCCCCACCATCCCCCCTCCCCCCACCCACACTAGGTGCTCCTGCAGGGGCCGTGCCACCCCTGACACCAGGCCTGTGAGCCTTCTGGCTCCTGGTCACTCCCAAGACCAGTCTCAAGGCTCTCCCCACCCTCCCCTGCCCACCACTCCCAACCCCAGCCCTGCCCCATCACCTCAGCAGCTGGAGGGGACGCAGGACCACTATGAAATAAAAGGGCTCCATGTTGAAGGCCAGAGCCAGCAGTCCCAGGAAGGCGAACGCTGTGACCAAGAAGTCGAACCTGGGAGGGAGGAGGAGAAGCCATGGTCTGCTCGGCCCACCCCTAGCCTCCCCCACGACGGCCGGTGGCTCCCCGGCCCTGTGCCCGGCACTCCCTTCCAAGGAGCCCGCACGCCAACCACCGCAAAGGCAGCCACAGGCCCCGCAGTGGCCCACAGCCAGCCAGCTTCCTACCGCTATCGGGTTTCTGAGGCGGGTGTGGCTGGGCCCCAGTCACAGCACACACCTCAGGGGTCAGACATGCCTACGGACGTCCCCGGTGGTGCAGTGGTTAAGAATCCGCCTGCCGGGTCTGCCTGCCGATTCAGGGGACACGGGTTCGTGCTCCGGTCCAGGAAGATCCCACATGCTGCGGAGCAACTAGGCCCGTGAGCCACAACTGCTGAGCCTGCGCGTCTGGAGCCTGTGCTCCGCAACAAGAGAGGCCGCGACAGTGAGAGGCCCGTGCACCGCGATGAAGAGTGGCCCCCGCTTGCCACAGCTAGAGAAAGCCCTCGCACAGAAACGAAGACCCAACGCAGTAAAAATAATTAATTAATAAACTCCTACCCCCAACATCTAAAAAAAAAAAAGAATCCGCCTGCCAATGCAGGGGACAAAGGTTCGAGCCCTGGTCCGGGAATATCCCACATGCCATGGAGCAACTAAGCCCGTGTGCCACAACTACGGAGCCTGCACTCTAGAGCCCATGAGCCACAACTACTGAGCCCATGCACCACAACTACTGAGCCTGCGCTCTAGAGCCCGCGAGCCACAACTACTGAGCCTATACTCTAGAGCCTGCGAGCCACAACTAGTGAGCCTGCGTGCCTAGAGCCGGTGCTCTGCAACAAGAGAAGCCACCGCAATGAGAAGCCCACGCACCGCAATGAAGAGTAGCCCCAGCTCGCCGCCAACTAGCGAAAGCCCGAGCAGAGCAACGAAGACCCAACACAGCCAAATAATAAATAAATAAATAGATAGATAGGTAGATAAATAAATAAATAAGAATTCGCCTGCCAATGCAGGGGACATGGATTCGATCCCTGTTCTGGGAAGATCCCACGTGCCGCGGAGCAACTAAGCCCGTGCGCCACAACTACTGAGCCTGCGCTCTAGAGCCCGCGAGCCACAACTATTGAGCCTGCGCTCTACAGCCCGTGAACCACCACCGCTGAGCCCACGTGCCACAACTACTGAAGCCCGTGTGCCTAGAGCCCGTGCTCCACGAGAAGCCACTGCAATGAGAAGCCCTCGCACAGCAATGAAAAGTAGCCCCTGCTCGCCGCCAACTAGAGAAAGCCTGTGCACAGCAATGAAGACCCAATGCAGCCAAAAATTAATTAAAAAAAAAAAAAAGCCTAGAAAGCCCTCCTGAAGGTCCCACACTGGTCTCATGGCAGACACGGGTTACACCAGCGACCCTGGTGAAGGCACTGAGGGGTGGGGCAGGACCACAGGCGAGTCCCACAGGGAAAGCAGGACAGAGAGACCCTCTCTCCTCCCAGATACACATTAAGGCCCTGCAAACTGCATGTCCACACGCCACTGCTCTGCCCGACTCTTCTCTACTTATTACCTTGTTTTTACTCTCATGACCCAAGACCTTGTGAGTGCAGCCCGATTTCATGGGTGAGTTAACTTTCACGGGCAGTGAGCCACCTCTCGGGGTCTCTGGAACAGGGAGAAAGGCCACCAGCTCGATGCTGACCAAGCATCAGGACCCGTGGCACTTCCTTCTCTGTGGGTGTCATGGTTTTTGTGGAGGAGAAAAGAGCTTGGTTGTCAGGGAGGGGTGTGGGGTTAGGTGACTCGCAGAGAGCCAGCTGGCCTAAGGACCCCAAGAGCCCATGTCCAGTAGAGGGACTGGCGGGGGCGGTCTGAGACAGTAAGATGAGGGCCTGACCCTGGGGAGGCCTGGAGCCACTGGCAGAATTGCGCCAGGAGACAGGGGCCTGACCCAGCCTCAGACCTTCCCTCTGAAACTGTGCAGTGGGTGTGGACGGAGAGGACCTGTGGCTTTCATTAGAGTCTCTGACGTGCGTGAGAAACGTGCTCTCTACTCACAGATTCCATCCGGAGGACAAGTACTCAACTGGGCCGAGGCCGGCTACTTTGAGGAACAGCTCCACCCCGTAAACTGTAAGCAGGAAGAAGCAGTTAGCAGCGGCCCTGCCACAGCCTCTGCCACCCCTGGCCTGGCTCATTTCCTCCTCAAGACTCTCCCGAGGTCTGGTCACGTGCCCTCCAGACACCCGCGTCACACCCGCACCCCTGAGAGAGTGTGGGCTCCAGGGCAGGGCCTGGCCCAGATGCTGGCCAACCGGGGCCGCCCGCTAACAAAAAGCACTCGTTCCCGCTTCCTGGGAGTGGCCGCAGGCATTGTCTGTCCATCCAACAGGTATTTCCTAAGCCCTTCGCCCGTGCCAGGCATTGCACTGGGTGCTGGGTGCCCAGCCCTGAACAACACAGAGCTTAGAGTCTAGACTCAGGGGAAAGACAGCAAACTGATATGTTAGTAGACTGGGGGAAGAGTGTTACATTTGAAAGAAATCAGGGGCCAAGCCGGAATGATCTTGTCCTGCTTGAGGGGCAGAAGGTAGGTTGGCGTCATTGGAACACAATGAAAGAAGAAGCTGAAGAGGGAGCTTTGGAGGGGGCATCAGATCACACAAGAGACACAGCTGGGAACAGATTCCAGGTCTTCCTGACCCCAGAGTTTGTGCACTGAATCACTATGCTACTCTGAACTCCACAGAAAAAGCCAAAGGGCACTGATCAAGGCAGTAAAAGTCATGCTTTTTAAGAACAACGAAAACAATTTAAGACACAGTGTTATTAGTTATGTCTAATGTTTAGACATAAAGGGAGAGGGGTGTCAGGCAGAGCGTGTGGTGAGGGGGTGAGTGCACCAGGCAGAGGAAAACACCTGTGCAGAGGCCCAGAGATAAGAAAGGGCAGGGGCCCTGGGAAGCGGGATGTGTTCAGGGGGGCTGCAGGTGGGGCACGGGTGGTGGTACTGGCAAGAGATGAAGCCTGAGAGGGAGGCTGAAGGGGCCCGCACGGGAACTTGGTCTGGAGGCCAGTGGGCAATCACCAAAGAGTCTGAAACGGGGATGGGGTAAAATCAGACTCGATTTCTGCTCCACCCTCATCACGCTCCCCTGCTTTAGAGAAGAGCCATGAGATCTTAACCCCAAAAGAAGTTCCAGACAGTGGTTGGACAAGCACTTGAGCAAAGCCACGTCAGAAACTTACTAGTCAGGAAGACGAGGTAACTCCAGGGCACATGCTTGGAGAAGTTCCCACCTGTAAGAAGAGAGGCAGCAGTTCAAGAGCTGGGCCAGGTGTGCCCACAGGACGGGCCAGTCCCCTAGCCAGGCTCACCTTTCAGCATGAAGGTCTCCACAAGGATCCAGACCCCGTTGACTGCCACCACCAAGTCTGCAACAGACAGGCTCATAATAAAGCACAGGTGGGTGTGGAAATCTACAGGTCACAGCTGCAGCCCCTGGTTAGTTTCTAGGCAGCTCTGAGGTATGCAGAGAGCAGGGCTTGTAACAGATAACTTCCTGCTTAATGCTTTTACCATGAGCTAAATCAGCCAGTAGTTTCTCTTACTAAATAGCTACAGATTTCTAAAAATCACCCTCTATGTCACTACAGGGATACCAGTTAAGATGTTTCAGTAAAACCTACAGATTTTTCCAAGTTGGCGTAAAAGATGGACCATATACAAAGGGTTTGAGTATTGAAAACATTTGTTTTTCCCTAGAGATATCTGGTTTTTAAATGACTGCAGAAACTAGTTAGCAAAATTGCATATGCGTTTGGCCTTTCACCTAACAATCCTACTTTTAGGGATCCGTCCCAATGAGACATTAGCAAAAACACAAATGACGTATACTGAAAGCTATTCACTGAGGAACTATTTGTGATAGCAAGGAAACTAGAAACAACCTAAACGATCAATAGGGAGACTGGATGAATAAACTATGATACGTTCATGAAATGGTGTACTCTCAGCTATAAAAATGAACAAAGAACATCTCTGTATATTAATATGGTGTGGTCTCTAGGATGTATTGTTAACTGAAAAAAAAGCAAGGTTGAAAAAAGTGTATAAATTATGCTAGTTTATTTAAGGCAGGGAAATGTGCATATATGCATCTACTTATAGTTTTTTTAAAAATGGAAGGATAAACTACAATAAAAGTTACCCACTGGGGGAGGTGACAGGATGGAAACAATTCTTCCTTGAGTATACTTTCTTTTGTAGATCTGACTTGGAATCATATACATATTTTACATAATTATAAGGCAAAATTCAATGTAAAAAGTGGCCTCAAAATATTTTTTCAAATGAAATAAAGAAATGTAGATGGTGACATACCCACATGGAGAAAAACTACTCCAGATGAATTTAAAACACAGTCATCTGAACCCCTGGAGTGGTGTTTCTAGCAATTATATTATTAGGGTTATGTTGGTATTGTTTTTTGGAGACTATTATGTGTGGACTGTGGGATAAAGCAAGTGAGGGACTGTGTCAGTGTTGTTGGGAACTAGGATTTTAAGCCTGGGAATTTAGACGTGAAAGAATGATGAGGGCTTCCCCGGTGGTGCGGTGGTTAAGAATCCACCTGCCAGTGCAGGGGACACAGGTTTGATCCCTGGCCCGGAAAGATCCCACATGCCATGGAGCAACTAAGCCCGTGCACCACAACTACTGAGCCTGTGCTCTAGAGCCTGTGTGCCACAACCACTGAAGCCCGTGTGCCTGGAGCCCGTGCTCCGCAACAAGAGAAGCCACGACAATGAGAAGCCCGTGCACCACAATGAACAGTAGCCCCTGCTCGCCACAACTAGAGGAAGCCCGTGCACAACAACGAAGACCCAACACAGCCAAAAATAAAAACAAATTTTAAAAAAAGAAAAAGAAAAAAAAGAATGATGAAGTTAGGTAAAAACCCTATAGTCCACAATTTGAATTAAGAATATCAGGATAGGGCTTCCCTGGTGGCGCAGTGGTTGAGAGTCCGCCTGCCGATGCAGGGGACACGGGTTCGTGCCCCGGTCCGGGAAGATCCCACGTGCCGCGGAGCGGCTGGGCCCGTGAGCCATGGCCGCTGAGCCTGTGCGTCCGGAGCCTGTGCTCTGCAACGGGAGAGGCCACAACAGTGAGAGGCCTGCGTACCGCAAAAAATAAATAAATAAATAAAAGAATGAGAGTTCAGAAGGGCCATATCTAATTTCTAAAAAAAAAAAAAAAAAAAAAAAAGAATATCAGGATAAACTCACAAGATTATCTTTCAAAAATCCAAAATCCTACCTCTGTCCATGGAAAGGCCTGGAAACAATAACCAACTCCAAGCAATGAGCACCTCTAGCATCTCAGATTGTGGTCTCTAAACACCATTTCCCAGTAAATGGAACCAGAACTCCTTAGAAAGAGTGAATTCAATCAAGCCTCTAGATTAGTAGAAATGTCTGCATCTGTGCTGTCCAATTGGTCATCATTAGCCACACATGGTTACTGAGTGCTTGAACTGCAGCTATTGTGACGGGAAGTGAATTTTTAAGTTTTAGTTGGTCTAAATTTAAATAGCCATATATGGGCTGGTGGCTGCCACACTGAACAACACAGCTCTAGCTATAACTACCAAATTACAGCAAATCAGCAACAGAGGAACATGCAAAATCAAGACTGAAGGACAAACAATCCTGTTCCTTCAACTAAATATTGCAAGAGGAAGAAAATGGACTGGGGGAGAAACCTACAGATTAAAACAGACTGAAGTGACATATCAACAAACCACCATCTGCAGTTCTGGAATCTGCTTCCAAAAGCACCAGGTCTAGAGAAGGGGTGATGAGCTGGACTGAGGGGATCAGACAGACAAGAAAGACAGGCAATGAGATGATAACTGTTGACGCTGGGTGATAGGTACGTGGATGCTCTTTACAATCGTTCCACTTTTATACATGCTTGGAATTTTCTATAATGAACAGCCAACATCATAACTGCAGGTTTTATCCCTTGCATCCCCACCTTCTGGAGCATTAAGACTCAGGAGGAAAGGGGCCTGGAGCTGTGATATTTCACACTTACACATGAAATACTGGAAGGCCTTGGACTTCACAAGGATATTAATTCCTATTTGAAGAGAAGACATGTTAACAGTGAAATTTTCATGTACAAGTACACGTTCCCCTACCACAGACATCATGCGTGTAAGCAACCGGGGTGTTTATGACCAGGGGTGAAAAAGGAAGGGCCTGCTCTCAGAAGGACACCCATGCTTGTGCCCGGACCCCTGGGCAAGACAGCACTGGCAACATTCCCTCTGGGAAGAGCCTGAGCAACCTGGAGCCGGGACAGAGCAGAACAAAGCTCTGCTGGCCACTGCTGAAACTGTAAGTTTGCTCCTGGCCTAGAACCGGCACTGTTTATTTATCCCCTTGAGTAACTATCATCCCAGTGGAACGGAAAACTCGCTGAAGAATATGGAATAATAACAGCTGTGCTCAAAGTCCTAGCTGTGGAAGAAATAACAAAATAGGAGATACCATATTAACTCTTGTTCATATGGCCCAGACCCCTGTGAGCTAACCATACCCCATGTGGAACTTCAAAACTGGCATTAAATTCAGGGAAAACTATTAGGTAAATGATATGGGGCCCTCCAATTTTAAAATTTTCAATTTTATACAATGCAAGCATTATGTGAGGGATCAGATACACTAGCTATATATCCTGACACTGGAGGAAGGTCAAAATCCATCATTAGGTAAAAAGGCAGGTTTCAGAACATAATATATAATGTAATCCCCACTACTGTTTTTAAAATGCACAGAAAAATAACCAGAAGGAAACACATCAGAAAATTAGCGGTGGTTATCTCTGCGTGGGAGACTTTCATTTTTTTCTAATTATTTGACTTCGTATCAATTTTCTTCAATAAATAAATATTCCACAAATTTTTTTTGGTTTGGTTTTTATGTTACTGATTTCCTTCCTAATCCAACACTATTTCCCTGCTGGGGTAATCACACTCTGTCTCTTTTACACACATAGACATTTCGCGTGCACACACACACACACACACACACACCCTCTGGACATGTTCTTTAAATGCCTATCTGTGGTCACCGGAAACCTCCATTCGTCCCCAGCTGCCATATTCAGGTCAACCTTACCTTTGAAGATGAGGAATGCTGTCCTGGGAAGCTCATCAAACCAGTGCTCTCTATTTCTCTTTGCCTGGCCAAGGAACAGGGCCATACGAGAGAGAGCGTTAGGACCAGTGACCAGAGCCCAGCCCTGGGGGCATGGATGCAGCTTTCCTTTCCTGCTCTCCTGGCTAACTTGGGAAACCATGAAAACACTCAGGGATCTAAAGAACAACAAAGCCAGCCAACGTTTGCTGAACTCTTCAATGTGCCATGCACTGGCATTGTTTTTATAGAATCCTGAAAATAATGCGGTAGGTAGGGACTCTCATGACCCCACTTCCCAGGTGAGACAAGCCTTGGAAGGGCTTCATAACTTGCCTGATGTCACATGCTGACTAATGGGGTCTGAGATTCAGTGCTTTTAACCAGGACACCGCACTGCAGGTGGACAGGCAGATGCAGGGCCAGGGGCCACCTGTTATCCCTCCACTGCACAATGCCCAGCCGAGAGGTGAGATGTCCCAGCAGGGAGAGAGCTGGACAGCCGGGTGCCTCCTGGCCTCATCCCCCTCCCATGGAACCGTCTGCCGGGTCACTCCCTGGAGAGCACCCACCTTCCACTTCAAGGCGGCAACTTCGTAGATGTCTTGAAAGTCCTTCAGGCTGTCATAAGCAACAAGGGCAAAAAAAATCAGAGCACGTTCCCACCGAGCTTCGGTCCTCTCACTCGCCTGCCTATGGTCACCTTCGAGGGGTGCAGTGGGGGAGGGGAGGAGGCGACATCTGCGAGTCCCAGCGCATCAGGGCCCAGGGGACCCGCACCCGCAGGAATTTCATCTCCTCCTTCCTCCAAGGACTATGGATACTTAATCCACTCAGTCTATACAGACCACTGCTGGCTTCCGTCCCCCAGAGAGGCAGCCCCCAGATTACCACCATTCTTAGACAGACAGGGACTGAGCCTCCTTTAGTAGAGGACTTAATAGAACAACCAGGGCAGAGAGTTCAGCCCAAACAGAGCTTGCTCACTCTCGTCTCTACAGCAGGCCTGCCTCATCTCAGATCAAAAAGAAGGGTTTTGGGGCTTCCCTGGTGGTGCAGTGGTTGAGAGTCCGCCTGCCGCTGCCGGGGACACGGGTTCGTGCCTCGGTCCAGGAAGATTCCACACGCCGCGGCGAGGCTGGGGCCATAAGCCATGG
>NW_006796432.1:1084437-1090678 GCF_000442215.2 Lipotes vexillifer | reverse complement strand
GAACCCGTGTCCCCTGCATTGGCAGGCGGACTCTCAACCACTGCGCCACCAGGGAAGCCCCATTCCTTTTTTTGTCTCAAGTTTAAACTGGATTTGGGTTGGACTTTTGTTACTTGTAAAAAGAATCCTGAGAAATAGGGTCTATATGCATAAGAATCTCTGAAGAAAACTAAAGTCTCTACGAGCCTCTCTGCCTGCCCACTCCCCAGCCCCTGGGCTTTTGCAGGCCCCAGCTGCCTCTTGTGAACGCCTCGTCCGGCCACACTGTGCCCAACTGGCATCCGCTCTCACCTGAGCAGAGGCGAGTTGCTCTGATTCAGGGCCTTGAACGTGAGATAGCGCTCCGCGGCGCTCATCCGGGGCTTGTAGAAGCGCATCAGGCCTTCAAACTGCCTGTAGGAGACGCCGGCAGGCCCCTGCGGGAAGAGGGGAGACGGCCACGTGGAACACAGCGGGGGAAGCCATGCCAAATGCCCAGCATCACACGGGATCCCAGGGCGCCCTGTTCTCTTGTTCTCCCAAAGGCAGGACTCCTGGTTTTGGAAGCTGCCGGCCCGCCCACGCTTCGGGCAAGGGCTGGGGAGCAGGGAACAACCTCCCTCCCTGGCTCAGCCCCTGCCCCGCTACCCGCTGGTTGATGAGCAGGCGGTAGGCGTGCTGGATGGCGGTTCGCTTGTGTAGCAGCAAAGACTTGAACTTGTGTTTCTCGATGTCATTGAAGGTGTCAAATACCACGGCCAGAAGCTGTGAGGGAAGAGCAGAGACCTGGCTCCTGTGCCCGGCGGGGCCTCAAGGAACCAGGGAGTCATTCTCCAGCCTCCAGAGGGCGCTCTTCCAGCCACCCCAGAGAAAGGGGTTGAAAAGAGCCTCTCGCCTGCCCCAGGTGGTGTAGGAAGTTCATCTCCAAGACTCAGCAAAGGAAGGTCATTCATTGCCTCTTGTAAATTTCCCCTCTAAAGATTCAAGAAGACACTGCTATTACATTTTCCCCAGGTTTTTCTTCTCTCCGCCTGTAGCTCGTCCCTGGCTGGGCAGTTTTATAAGGGGAGAGAAGCAGCGAGGGGAACACACTGGGTTTTTTGCCCAATTCAGCTCCGTGTGATGGCCGGGGAGGCTGTGTGTCCATCCTGTACCCTCCCAACCTCAAAGCAGGAAGGAACATCGCTGTGCCGATGCTTCCTCTCCTGTCCCCTTGTTCCTTCTCCTGGTGAGTCTGCGTGGCTCCAGAAAGCAGGGGTGTGAGGTGGCCTGCACAAAAGGGCACAAGGTTCTGGAACTTTCTAATTCCAAATTTAGCAAGTGAACAACACAGTCTGCGTTATCAGAACGCGATGGGAGGCCAGGAGCAGAATTTGAAAGAACACTTTTTGGAAACACTTTCTTTTTCTTTCAAAAATATTTTGAGGGGAACTCTCTTGTCCTTTCCATCCCTTCTAACTGGTCCCCCATACTTCCTTTCAGATCAAGGGAGAGTTGGCATCTGTAAAGGGCCAGAGAGCAAATCTTTTAGGCTCTGCAGACCAGATAGTCTCTTAGAAACCACTCAACCCTGCAGCTGCAGCATGAATGCAGCCATGGATGATGTGCAAATGAATGGGCCAATAAAACTTTATTGACAACAACAGACGGTGGGCTGGGGCTTGGCCCTGATTACTGACCCATGCCCTATATTTTCACAGCTCTAAATATCTTTTAAAGCAAATCAGTTACACATAAACTATTTTTTAGATTCTAAACTAACAACAGTATAAAAGAGCTGTAAGATGTTCAAAGAAATATCTAACATACTTATTTTGGGTTTTGAGGAATTAAAAAAAGAAAATATTTTCCTTCTTAAGATGTCACACTTTTAGGAGATTTCACAGATCTACCCCAGAGAAAGTGTTTCCATTTCTGTACCGGGCCTGACTGTGGTGACTGGTGTGAGAATGCTCTTCAGAAGTATAAAAATAAATGCAAGACTTGATAAGGCCTCTTCCTGGTAATTCTGGCGTTGATGTGGGCTCAGCACCAGCCTGATGGCCCGGTCCGGGAGGCAATCTGCTGATGGCAGGACACTCCTGGTGGCCGGCCGAGCCTCTGCAAACACCTCCAAAGTTCTCAGTGTGCATGGGGACTTTATGTTCTCCCTAAAGGAATATGTTCCGTGTTCAATTTCCCAATGGTTCGTGATAAACGAGGTGGAAATACACAAGACATTCCTGGCATGTGGCTGCAGTAGGATGGAGTGGCTAGGAGCAGGGCTCTGGAATGAGACCAGCTCACCTGGCCACCCCGAGCTGTGCAGGCGCAGGCGAGTTAGCCTATCAGTCTGATCCTCAGTTTCCTCAACTATAAATTGAGAATAATAATAAGAATTCCAGGGTTTAAGTGTTAAATTATTTAACTCTCATCCGTAAAACACTTTGCACAGTGCCTGGCTAAGGCTTAATAAGTACCAGCTTTTATAGTTATTATATGTTTGCCACGAGAAGGAAAAGATCCCAGGGTAGCTTTGGTTTAAACCCTAGCACTGTCAGCAGCAGTGGCGGCAGGCTAGTTACTGCTGGTAACCAGCTGCACTTAAGTCCCGACAGGGAATCCCTAGCCACACCACACCTGACCACGGTCTGGGACCTCCTTCCCCAAAGTTCTGCCCTCGGAGGCCGAAAGCTGTCCCTACCTCATCCCCACAGTGCCCAGCAGAGTGTGGGCGAGGGCTGCCTCAGTGGAGCATGAGGCAAGGTCACTCACCAGGTTCATGATAAAGTACAGCTCGATGGAGAGGTACACGATGAAGAAGACGCAGGACCAGGGGTTCCGGGAGTAGGAGGGCATCATCACATCTGGGAAACTGTGTTTGCAGAGTGTTACCCGCAGGGCCCATGTCCGCCGGTCTCCGTCTTCTATAAGGACATCTCTTCTCCTGCCTTGCCGGCCCCCTCCCCGCTCCCCTACTCTTGGCTCACCAGGCCACTCCCATCCCTCACGGGGTCCCAAGAACCTGTCTGGGCCAAGATGTGGAATATTCTTGGCTGAAAAGAGAAGACCCCGGGCACTAGGAGAGGGCAGAAGCCAAAGCAGGGCCCAAACTTACTTGGCGGTGGTCAGAAGGACGAACAGACTGACAATGCTGTTCTCCAGGGTGCTGAAGTACTGAGGGGGACAGGAGAGGGGGCGTGGCCGCCAGGCCGAGGGCACACCCCACTGGGAACAGGCTGCCTGCGGTGGGCCGCCTCCAGAGCCCCGCCCTCCCCCTCCCTGCCCCGCCCACTCCTCCTTCCTCCCAGGGGATCCCTGAAGGATGGCAGAGGAACAGGCAAACATGGAGTCCAAGGCCTCCTCCTTCCTGGGCTCAATGCTTCCGGCGGCAGCAGACAACTGCCTTTGGGACCTGTCTCCACATATGCACAATTAGCTGAGCTCTCCTCCACTGCTCCGCTGCCAAAATGTGCCCGTGTTCCAAATCTGATCCTGAAAACACCCCTCTCAAGGACCCTAAGGACAGGGCAGGGGGTCCCCCTTGGCATTCAAGGAAGGAGACAGCTCAAATCTGGGTGACGGGGCACTTTCAGGTGCCAGAAGCAATGATGAGAAACCAAGCAGGGCATCCCTTCCTAATACAGCTAGGGGGTCAGTCCAGCCACCTCATCTGAGGGGAAAGGCCTCCCATACAGGAAGAAACAGACAAACATGTTGATTACTTACAGGGTCTGAAGGATTAGGGGAGAACAAGTAGAAACCTAGAAGAAGGTGGTGGGAAACAGATTGAAAAAAGGGTTAGAGCAGAAGAGTCCCAAACCCAGATGTCAGAAGGATTGGACAAATAAATGTGAACCAGTGCAGTAGGCAGAGGAAAAGCATAGGGAGTGGTGGGGACTGTGGCAGAGCACCAGATAACTGCTGCCATTCAGGAGGGTGACCCAAGTACCATCAAACGTATGATTAAAAAAGCCTGTATAGGGACTTCCCTGGTGGCGCAGTGGGTAAGACTCCATGCTCCCAATGCAGGGGGCTCGGGTGCGATCCCTGCTCAGGGAACTAGATCCCACATGCATGCGGCAACTAAGGAGCCCGCCTGCCGCAACTAAGACTTGGGGCAACCAAGTAAATAAATAAACTTAAAAAAAATAATAAATTTGTATAGTAAAAAAAAAAGCAGTACGTACAGCACGGTGACGATAGTTAATGATACCGTATTGTATATTTGAAAGCTGCTAGGAGAGTAGATCTTAAAAGTTCTCAGCAGAAGGAAAAGAAATCGTAACTCTGTATAGTGATGGATGTTAACTAACCTTATTACAATGATCACTTTGCAGTATATACATAGCAAAGCATTATGTTGTATACCTAAAACTAATACAGTGCTATATGTCAATTATATGTCGTTTTTTAAAAAACGGAAGTTTAAAAAAAGTTAAAAATTTTAAGGCTGAAAATCTGTATTTTCATGTAAAAAAAAACTAGTTTTAAAATGCTGGCTCAACACTTTCAGACCAAAGAAAACTTATCCATAGGCTGGATTTGGCACCCAGACCGCCGGTTTGCGATCTTTGGTTTTGAGAACATGACAGCCAAGCACAACTCCAAAGGGACCCTGTTGTTCCCCTGTAGCCAAATTAACACCATTAATTTTTTCCCTCTCAGAATGAGCTATTCCCCTGAGTCCTTGAAATCCTGAGTGGGAAAGGGAGTAACTCTGCCCTCAGGGGAAGTCAGCCCCCTTGGAACACAAAGGAAATTCTATTGAGAGTGGGGTGGAGGTGAGGTAAGTGGGAGTCAGTGGCTCAGGACAGAGCAGTCACGAGAACCCGGGGCTTTCAGCACTGGTGGGGGCCTTAGAGCCAGGGCTCTCTAGTTCCACTGTCTTTGCCACCTGAGTACTGGAGAAGGGACCTTGGGCTACCTCGCCGTGTTCTAAGACCTCCACGGTCTAAACCCTGTGTCTGAATGTGGCTGTCGCATCAATACTTGATCTTATCTGAAGAGGCAAGGCCTCCTCGGAGTTAGAAAGGCCATGACCTTGCTTTTACATCTAGTGAAGCTGAAGTGTGCAGACCCTAAGGTCCCAGGCACACGCTGTAGAGAAACCCTCCCCCGTGTGCGCCAGGAAACGCACGAGAATGTTCACTGCAGTGTGATCTGTGATAGTGAAAAGTGCCCACCAACAGAAGACGTGATAAATACATTTGGATATATTCACATATCAGATCACGACACTGTGGTGAAAATGAATGACCTACATCTACGTGCAGCAGCGTGAATAAAGGCCGGGGGTACCTCTGGGAGCCAAAGGGAATCGAGATCAGGAAAAGGGTACAAAGGTGGCTTCCATTTTTTTTTCCGATACTGCATTTCCTCAGTTGGGTGTTTATATCATTTTGAAAACCTTCCTGAATTTCTGAAACTGTCAAAGTACCTTTTTTTTTCTCAACTGTGAGTTTGCTTTCAGCAAGTGCCTGCATCCTGGGGCGCAGGAGAAACTCACCAAGGATGGCGAAAATGATCATGAAGAAAAGGAGCAGCGAGAGGATGTCCATGAAGGGCGGCAGGGACTGGAAGATCTGGCGCAGGTTGCTGGGGAGACAAATGGGGCCGGGGCGGTGAGGCGCAGCCGGGGACGGGCCAGGGCCCAGGGGGTGCTGGCTGGGACTCCTCGGTGGGGCACGTGCCTGTCGAGATGGGGGTCTGGTGCTCCCGACCCCCAGAACACTAAATCCCCTCTTGCCCTGGCTTGTGACATCATGCTTAGTGATTTCCTAGGCCTTCCTCTCAGTGGGTGACGGGGAAAGAACCAGGGCAGGTGTAGCACTTACTGAGCCCAGGCAGGCAAGTGCCTGCAACAGACGGAGACGGCAGGAGAAGGCCAGGTGCATGGCCTCGAGTGACAAGGTCAGCTTGCCTGGGATGTGGGAAGACATTTCAGGGCCACCCAGTCCTAGGACATTTGTCTCCGGTTTTAAGGACAGGCACCAAGCGTGAATGGCCAGCCCACTCTCATCCACAGTACCCCAGCCAAGAGGTTTTCCAGATGGATTCGCAAAACTCAGTTTGACCTTAGGCTAACGGCCTGGTTTGAGTTCAGTACCCCTAGTCCCAGGGGAGGTGTCAGGACAGCCTGCTGAGTCACGTGGACTCTGAGTTCCTGCTTTAGGCTGTGTTTGGGCAGGTACTGTGCGCAAAGAGAGGACCAGCCCCTGAGAAGCACAGGTAAGGCAGGAGAGAGCCCTGGACCCGGAGTCAGGAGACCTGAACTTCAGCA
>NW_006796432.1:1082268-1084372 GCF_000442215.2 Lipotes vexillifer | reverse complement strand
GGAAGACCACCTGCCTCTTTGTGTGGGTTGAGTAGCAGAGGAAAGTGGGCGTGACTATGTCTTACCCAAGTGCAGGGGTGGCCCTACTGCTACGTCACTCACTGGCCCAGAGGTCCAGGCCAGGCCCTGATAGCGACTGTCTGAGCAGCTCCTCCCCCTGGGCCTTACCGCCGGACGCCACCGCAGTACCGACAGTCCACCAGGAAGATGCAGCGCAGCGCCCGGGTCACCCGCACGTGGGACGTCTGCCGTACCAACACCACGATGGCCTCAACGAACTGCACCACCAGCACAGAGGTCTGTGGGTGGAGGACACAGTGCGCCTTCAGCTCCTCTGACCCAGCCCCTCCTGTACACCCTGAACAGAGGGCTGGTTGGATACTGCCCAGCCCGACCCGGAGTCGAGAGAGACCTTTCCCTCGCCCTTTCTCACCTCCCCCAACATCAAGTGGGCCCCAGGCAGAAGCCCTCTGGCTGCTGGCATAGATGTGAAGTCCCAGGAGAATGAGCCCCAGGGCGATGCTCCCAGCAGCTCATCAGATGATACCCACTGAGCAAAACTGCTATTCCGCAGGCCACATCCAGCCACCCTCTGCTTCCAGCTCTTCCCACTTGCACCGTGAGGGCCCCTGAGGTCTGCAGCACACCCTGACCTCCAATTCCTTGGGCACATTCTCCTGTACAAGTGTGTGGGCTTTTTACACTGCCAAACGCCACTCTGACACATCCCGACTCACGCCTCTCTCTGCCGCAGAGAGAGGAAGCATATAATATGGTCCTGATCGGCGTGGGCGTGGAGGCCACACAGAGCTGGCTTTGAATCCCAACTCTCCGGGATTTAGATCCCATTCTCTTCCAACTGGCTGCACATAGGCTAGGAAGAGCACTACACCTCCCGCAAACGTCATCGTGCCAGTGCTTGGCACGCACTAAACGCCGAACCACATTCGCTACTGTTAGCATCACTGTGACACCTGGAGCAAGACTGGAAGCATGGCGAGGACAGGGACCCAAGGTTACATTTCTGAGCGCAGGACCAGGCCCGCGGGGACTTGGAATTGAACTGAAGATACAGACTTGAAGTTGACAAGGGAGGAAATGCTGTAGGGAGGTGGGCACAGCACCTTGACCATGGTCCGTCTGTGTCGGATGAAGGTGTGAAGGCCCAGCCACCGCAACTTCATGCAGAGTTCAAACACGACCACCATCAGGGCACACAGCTCCAGGGTCGCGTGGACCTGCAGCCAAAGGGCGTGAAGGAGACGTGGCTTCCCCAGCGCCTGCCCTCCCCCAGCAGCGAGCACACCTGCCCGCCTTTTCCTCTGAAGTTGGAGACTGCTAATCAGTTATGCTGCAAACCTGGGGGCCAAAGCGGGCTACGGGTTCTGAGGCAATCCGAAGGCGCCCCTCCCTGGAATTTACAAAGGAGCAGAATCCCAGGGAGATGGGGGAGGTGCATTCAGTCGGGGGGGGGGACCCCGGGCAAGACATCTGCCCTTCCAGAACGTTCCCTCTCAGTCTTGAGTTCCTCTGCCCCCAGAGAGCCGCGGCTCCCAGCCATCGGGACACTCACGTAAATGCCCAGCCGGAGCGCGGGCACGGCCGGAGCCTCGCACAGGGACAGCAGCAGCAGGAGCAGGGCTGCGGACAGCTCCATCAGGTAGAAGAGGTG
Source organism: Lipotes vexillifer (assembly GCF_000442215.2). Classification (NCBI taxonomy): domain Eukaryota; kingdom Metazoa; phylum Chordata; class Mammalia; order Artiodactyla; family Lipotidae; genus Lipotes; species Lipotes vexillifer. The sequence goes on along the minus strand of NW_006796432.1, from coordinate 1,082,700 downwards.
GGTGTGAGCAAAGAGGTAGGCCGCCAGCGCTTTGGCATTCTTGGGGTGGGTGAAGAACTTGTCGTTATTCTCACCTTCCTGAAAGACCAAGCGTCACGTGGGCGAACGCGCCTGGAGACCATAGGGCGGCCAGGATGCGTGGTGGGCGGGGAGGGGGGAGGGCCCCTGGCCGGTGGGAGGAGATTCAGGCCAGAGTCGGGAGATGATGGGGAAGCAAAAATGTGATCTTCGTAGAACCGCACACCAGTCAAGTCTCACCCTGGCCCGCTGATGGGGCTCCAAAGACTTGCTTCTTCCCAAAACTACTCAGGGGAATCAAAGAATAAAAAATCCAAGAGATCGAAGAGAAGCGGGCACATCTGGTCCCCTCTGAGGGCAAACGTTCACTCTCAGGTGTGTCTGCAGGACGTTAAGTGCTTGAGGTCCGGGGGG
>NW_006796432.1:1081806-1082258 GCF_000442215.2 Lipotes vexillifer | reverse complement strand
GGGCGGGGGGGGGGGGGGTCTGGCGTAAACTAAGAACAGCTGAGTCCTGGCTCCCCCGTCCTCCCTGGGTAACACTGAGAATGTTCCTTCACCTTTACAACCATCAACACTCATACTCACTCCCCGGGTTCCTGCAAGACACTTAGGACAGCATCTGGCACACAGGAAGCTCCCCGCCAGAGGTTACCTGTTATTATTTTAAGTTATAGTAACACTGAGCGGAAAGTGTGAGGGTACCTTTATCACGCTCCTTGTTTACTCAGCTTTCCCCATCCCACTTCTTAATTTACTCCATTTCCACCTAATTTCCTAACCGCTTCATGCCTTCACCCCAACAGTAATGAGACAGCGGCTGACCCCCAGTGAGTGCCCTCCAGGCCCGGCACCATGCTCAGCACCGCCCCCCCCCCCCCCCCCCCCCCCCCCCCCCCCCCCCCCCCCCCCCCCCCCCC
>NW_006796432.1:1060642-1081796 GCF_000442215.2 Lipotes vexillifer | reverse complement strand
CGCCCCGCTAAGCCCTCCACACTCCTCTCACTCCTGACAAGGAAATCCAGGCACAAAGAGCTTCAGTAGCACCTGAGCTCATAGAGCCAGACAGCCTGATTCCAGCGGCCCTGCTCTATTCTTGGCCTCCTGCTGATGATGTACAAAGCAAACGACGGAGCAGACTGGGAACGGTCCACTTGGGAATACAAGCAGATAACCCTCCCAGTTAGGATCGGCCTTCTGGGGGAGGTAGGGGATCTTCACCGCCTCCCCAGGGTTGGTGGGCACAGGGATAAGTAAGGGAGGTCCCTCAGCTTCATCACCTCGGTACCCCATCCAGCAGCCGACACAGAGAGAGCACTTATTGGCTCATGCTTTACAAGCATCACCTTGCCTCAGTGCTTCTCAACTGGGGGCAATGTTGACCACCTGCCCCCCCCCGACTCCGCCCCGGCCTGGAGACATGTTTAGTTGTCCCACCTGGGGGGTGCTGCTGGCATCTAGAGGGTAAATTCCAGGGATGCTGCTAAACCTCCTAAAATGCACAGGACAGCCCCTCACAACAAAGAATTATCTGGTCCCAAATGTCAATGGTGCTGAGTCGGGAGAATCTGTCTCATTCACTCCCAGCACAAACACTCAGAACAGAGGCTCTTCCCCTTGGCTCCAATCCCTAGAGGAGGAAAGGGGCAGAGCCAGAAGGGATGCCCAGAGCCCTTCTGAAAGCATTCTGGCTGTCCTGGAATACAGTCTGACCTTCAACTATTCCAACTATTCGACTCTTCTGAGATGAGGCCACACTCAACCGTCCTCATAAACCCTTATTCTGGGGAAGGTGAAACTAACACACGCTCGGTGATTCCTGCAGAGGTTGCAAAGCCAGGCCAACGGGAAGAAGTGTCTCTGGGCCCAGAGGTGGCGCATGGTGCCGTGGAAACAGCTCTGGCTGGTGGGCTCCTGTACTAGCCCGAGGTGGCTTCAGCTCGCCAAGCCTGTTTCAGAGAATTGGGAAGGCAAGAGGTATCGTCAGGTCCTCAGCTGGCACGGTGCCTGGTGCACACAGTAGGCATTTAATAGGTGTTTGGTAGGATGAAGCACTCCTGCAAGAGATCATTCTCCAGGCCCCTGCCCAGCCCGAGGACTGCCCAGTAGCTGGGAGGCAGGGAGCTCTGACCTTGGCTGTGGTTTGCAGGGGGAACTTCAAGTGAGTCACTTCCCTGAAGCCACCTACACCCCTATCCTCGTTATCAAAAAATAAAGACAAACCACAGACTCAACAGGGCAGGGAACAAACATCCTGGTGGTCACACGGAGGGCAAGCTGGACAAGCCTTGCTGCCAGTCCTGTGATCTGTGCCAGGCTGTGGTTTTCACCAGCACTGCCATGGCCACAGGGGACACACATGGCCTGGGAAGCCTCTGGTTTGGATTTCTAAAAAAATGCAATTCTTGGGTAATTTCTTCCAACAAGTAGCCAGGGATGAAGGTCTGCCTAGAGGAAACCACTAACACGGGGGACTCGGATGTAACCGCTAGGACGTGAAACTGCCACAGACGAGATGGAGGATGAGGCCTCCCCTAGCGAGGACGGAGTGAAATACGACCCGAGTCACTGGATTCTGACCCAGACCCTAAGGAGAACACTGGCCTTGTTTTCTAGCTGCTGATCCCGAACTAGGAAATTCATGATTAGGAAATATAAGAAGGCAGGCCAGTTGTATGTGACTTCCAGGTCTTTGCTTTCTGCTCCCTGGGGCAGAAGTCCATACAGAAAACTAGGACTGTCTTGGAGGCAACAGGAGCGCTGAGCACACAGCTCCTGAGGGTGAGTGAGTTAACAGGTAAAATTTGGGAAGAGAGGAAACTGCAGGCACCAGATAGCCTCAAAGCAGCGAGCAGCCAATTACCCAAGCACACCAGCAACCTGCTTCAGGGGCCATGCTGCAGCTTCCCTGCAAGCATGAAAACGACTACCAGACACCAGCTAAAGCCATCCTCCAGAAACAGCCACGAACTACAGTAGTCCATGGGGATCCAACTTTTGCTTTTAGTTTTAATTTTACAAAATGATGCATTTTTTGTAAAATAATTCAAATCATACACAGAATTATAAGGTAGTAAAAATTCCATCGGCCAAAACTAATCACCTTTAAAAAACAATAATAATCACCTTTAATATTTAGATAAATAACTTTCCAAATGTGAATAGGTATATGTGCATAGATACAGAAACACAATATATAAAACTGTATATAATTTATATATAAAAATCTTCACATGATACCTTCTGTTCTGTAACCTCTTTTCCCACAAAGACATAGCCCATTTTCAAGTGAATACATGGGGTCAGGTACAGAAATGAGGCAACCACATAGAGAAGAAAGAACATCATTTGGAGGCTGGATGGACACGGTTTAAATCCAACCTTGGCAATTTGCTAGCTGGATGGCTTTGGACTCATTGAGCCCCTGGGAGTTTCAGGTGTATGAACTGGGAGATGATTAAACTACTTGGTAGGGTTGTTAGAAAGATCAGCAAGTGCCCCAGTTAAACTATATATAATTTGTTTGCGTTTGCGGGGGGGGGGGGGTTGTTATTTTTGCCGTACCACGCAGCATGTGGGATCTTAGTTCCCCAACCCGGGGTTGAACCCGTGGCCCCTGCAGTGGAAGCAGGGAGTCTTAACCACTAGACTGCCAGGGAAGCTCCATTTGCATTATTTTTTAAATTCCACATATAAGTGATATCATATAATATTTGTCTTTCTCTGTCTGACTTACTTCACTTAGTATAATATTCTCTAGGTCCATCCATGCTGCTGCAAATGGCAACATTTCATTTTTTTTATGTCTGAGTAACATTCTATAGTGTATATATACACCACACCTTAAACCAATTGTCTGCTGACAGGTACTTGGGTTGTTTCCATGTCTTAGCTACTGTAAATAATGCTGCTATGAACATCAGGGTGCATGTATCTTTTCAAATTAGAGTTTTTGTCTTTTCTGGATATATACCCAGGAGTGGGACTGCTGGACCATATCGTAGCTCTATTTTTAGTTCTTTTTGGAAACCTCCATACTATTTTCCATAGTGGCTGCATCAATTTACATTCCCACCAACAGTGTAGGAGGGTTCCCTTTTCTCCACACCCTCTGCAGCATTTATTATTTGTAGAGTTTTTGATGATAGCCATTTTTATTACTAATGTTTTCACCTGCTTAAGGAAAGAAGGAATTACCAAGCAGCTATTCTAATTCCATATTCTGACCCATCCCACCCTCTTGTCTAACACCTATTCAACTTTGGAGAAGGTGACAGTGCATAGGGGGGCCCTGCCACATCAACTGGCATGCCCAAGCTTGCTAAAATTTACCTAAAACATTTCTATTGCCTTAACCTGAATCAAAATACATTTCCTTGGGAGGGAGGGAGACGAAGAGGGAAGAGATATGGGAACATATGTATATGTATAACTGATTTACTTGGTTATAAAGCAGAAACTAACACACCATTGTAAAGCAATTATACCCCAATAAAGATGTTAACAAAAAATACATTTCTTGAGGAGTACAGCCATAAAATGCGAGAAACACACAGACACCCAAATAACTAGCAAATAAGTATCTGGATTTCATTAAATCTTTTTAAAAAAATAGCAAAGCAAATACTTACAAGGGAGAGCTGCTTCAAAGAAAAAAAGATTAGGGGAAAATGATGATTCAAATGAATTTAAAAATTCCATTTCCTCACCCAAACCCTTATTCAATGCACAGCTGAAGCTGAAATCTTATAATGACAAAAATGGCAAGATAAAGGTGAAAATGCCATAGACAGTCAGACTGGAAGTTAATAGGCAATATCCCCTTTGGAGAGTATTCGAGACTATATAACAGGGGCATTAAAAAAGGTTGATTCCTTCAACCCACTGATTCCACTTCTTGGAGTCTTTCCTAATAAAATAATCCTAGATATTAAAGAGAAAAAGAGAGAAATAGCCGTAGGCACAGATTTTCCTTGGATTATAATTTATAATAAGGAAATGCATAATAAGGGACATATAAAAAGAGAAAATATCCAACCTTATCAGGATAGTTAAGTAAATTAGGATGCACTTACCAGATAGAATTATAAAGACTTTAAAATTTGTTTACAAGAGTTATAACATGAGAAAAAGCTTATGCCACATGCTAGGGAAAAAAAAAAAAGCAGACTGTACAGCTGTAGCTACCACAGGACTTTAAAATTATTTTAGAAGACACATGAAACCTATGTATTATTCTTAAATAATGTTGTCAGCGACTACGTTAGGTGAATTTTTTTTCACCTTGCCTTTGTACCGAAACTTATTGTAATGAGCACGCATGACTTTTATTAAAAAGTATTCTTTTTCTTTAAAAAAAACAAAAACAAAAACCAAGCATGAAATAACAAACACGAGAGCAGCAGCAAGTTAAACAGGAAGGGAATAAAGATCTCTAGATTCCCCACACTAAGTCAGCAGTGTTAAGTAGATAAAAGAATTCCCTCCCAAGAACCGGCCTCTCAATGTGCCTGAGAAGAGGGAGCGGGGCAGGGGAGGCCAAGTGGACAGACTTGGGGAACCTTGGGGGCAGGCAGAGCCACAAACTGGGGGTCCCGAGAACAAGCCCGTTCACATCACCCTTCCATGTGGGCGCAATCGGGTTGGCTCTCCCAGCCTGATCTTAGAGGAGATGAGAAGCTCACACACGGAGCACTAAGCCAGAACTGACTGAGTTGCTGGGCACCCAACAGAACCCCGGCTATCCTGCTCCACCAACAGGGGCCAAGAATGGCCAGGTCCTGACCGGAAGATACTCACCTGGAGGTAGATTGCTGCCTCTTGATAATTCATCTCCCAGTTGTGTCCGGTGAGGCTGGAGGGGGAACTCTCACCCCCTGAGCTCAGACTGGGGGTGCAGGAGTCATGGACGGCATATTTGCCTCCATCTGCATTGCAAGAGGAGATTCACTTACAACCCAGGCTTAAGAGAATAAAGACACCATTCACCAGGAGAAAAGGTTGGCAGTCACCTCGTATGCTCACACACATATCCTATTAACTGTAAGTCAATGCACCATCCCATGTACTAATGACAGCAAGAATTAGTATGCCTAGTGAAAAATGTTTTTCTTACATGGATGGACACGAAGGGTATTATGCTTAGTGAAATAAGTCAGACAGAGAAAGACAAATACTTTATGATATCACTTATATGTGGAATCTAAAAAATAAGACAAACTATTGAATATAAACAAAAAAAGCAGACTCAGAAATAGAGAACTAGTGGTTACTTGTAGGGAGAGGGAAGGGGGGAGGGGCAAGATAGGGACAGGGATTAAGAGAATCAAACTACTATGTATAAAATAAATAAGCTATAGGGGTATACTGTGCAGCACAGGAATATTTTATAACTATAAATGAAGCATAACCTTTAAAAATTGTGTATCACTATGTTATACACCTGAAACTTATATATTGTACATCAACCATAACTCAATTTTAAAAAGTTTTTCCTTCTCTTGTTAAGTGAAAAAAGCAAGTACAAAAAAAGCACATACTGTATGCTATCTTTTGTGTAAGAAAGGGAGAAAACAAGAAAACACAGATATCTACTTAACAAAAGAAACAGGAAGGACAAATTAGAACTCGATGAAATTGATTGCCTACAATGGATGTAGGGAACAGTGTAGAAGTCACGCAGAGGGAGTGATCTTTTTGATTACTTCTGACTTTTGGAAGCGTGTTAATATACTACCTTGTCAAAAAATAAAACCAATTGGATTTTTTCACTGGTGCAGTGTCCTCTGTGGCTTTTCCCTGCTGACATCCATGCCCTTTCCTTCCAGTAACACAGCCCCATCTGCTTTTGAAGAACATCCTCTCCCTACCTTCTGTCCATATTCTTTGGCTCCGGCCAACTCCACCCCTGGCTCCCAGGCAGATGATCCAGTGCAATGAGATCCCCTCATCCCCCCAGGACAGGCGTTGGTTCAGGCAGCGGTGCTGACCCAAGCCCGGCCAATGAGGGCTGAACTTGGAACTTTTCCTGGACCAGTTAGAAAGGAGGGGCTGTTTCCCTGTTGCTGCTGCCGGCTGCCTCTGCCACGACCTGGGGAAAACCTGCCCGAGTTACATCCCTGGGATCAAGCTGTGCCCAAAATCTACCTCGTAGCGTTTCTGAAGTCTGAGCCCACAAATATCCTTTTACACTTAAGCCTGTTTGAGTTGGGCTCATCATAACACTCAGGTGTCTCCACTGACATATGCAATGGCACCGAGAAATGACTCTCAGCTTTTTAAATTTATTGGGAAGAAGAGAATCTAGGATGAGAATTTGGTTCCCCTAACCTACATTCCGAATGACCCACCTATGGGAGGGTAAAGAATCAAATGTTTGGATTAAGAGTCATGCACAGTGGCAGGGAGCAGATGTGTAAAGCTCACAACCAAACAGGAAAGGGGAGGAAACTGGCAGGGTTCAAAGGGCTGTTGGGTCACAAATGGTCCTTCTGACTTTGAACTGCTAAGCAAAAGCAGTCAGGTCTGCCCTCTGCAAAGCTCTTCTCTACCGAGTTTTAAATACTTTTACTGAGATACATTTGACACACAATAAACTGTACATATTTAAAGTATTCAATTTGATATGTGTTGACATGCATACACACTCGTGAAACCATTACTAAATACAATCAAGGTAATATATGTCACCCTTTCAAGCCCTCGCCCCCCACCCATCCATCCTCAGTCAACCGCTCATCTGCTTTCTGTCACCCTCAGACTAACCTGCATCTCTTAGAATTTTATGTAAACAGTATATACTCTTTTTTTGTGTTTGGCATAAACACTTCACTTGGCATAAATTTTTTTTTTTTTTGTGGTACGCGGGCCTCTCACTGTTGTGGCCTCTCCCGTTGCGGAGCACAGGCTCCGGACGCGCAGGCCCAGAGGCCATGGCTCACGGGGCCCAGCCGCTCAGCGGCATGTGGGATCTTCCCGGACCGGGGCATGAACCCGTGTTCCCTACATCGGCAGGCGGACTCTCAACCACTGCGCCACCAGGGAAGCCCCGGCGTAATTATTTTTAAACTCATCCATGTTATAGGGTGTATCAGTAGTCCATTCTGTTTTATTGCTGAGTAGTATTCCATTGCATGGATGTACCACAGTTTATCCATTCACATTTAGATTGTTGCCAGGGTTTCGCTATTTCAAATGAAGCTGCTATGAACATTCACGTACAGGGTATGGTATGGACAAAGGCTTTCATTTCTTTGGGGTAAATACCTAGGACTGAAATAGCTAGATCATACATTTAATTTTTTACAAAACTACCAAACTGTTTTCCAAATTGATTGTACCATTCTACATTCCCACTAGCAGTGAATGAGAGTTGCAGGTCCTCCACCTCCTCACCAACAATTGACATGCTCAGTTTTTTTAGTCAACTATTCTAAAAGGTTGTGATGGTACTGCATTGTTTTAATTCCAATGCTTTTACTTTGTGTTTCTTTAATGACTAATAATGTTGAGCATCTTTCCATATCTTTATTTGCCATTTGTACAACTTAACTGAAGTGTCTCCAAATCTTTCTTTTACCTTTTTCTTTCCTTTTCTTTTGAAGGTTTTTATTTTATTTCATTTTTTTAAAATTATTTATTTATTTATTTATCTATGTATTTATTTATGGCTGTGTTGAGTCTTTGTAGCTGTGTGCGGGATTTCTCTAGTTGCAGCAAGCAGAGGCTACTCTTCGTTGCGGTGCACAGGCTTCTCATTGCGGTGGCTTCTCGTTGTGGAGCACGGGCTATAGGTGCACGGGCTTCAGTAGTTTACCTGCTTATTTATTAGGTTATTTTCTTCTTTTTGAATTTTGAGAGTTTACATAAATATACAAATATTTATCTCTGATTAATATGTCTACTCCAGTTTTGATTATTTCTTTGAATTAGTGATTAGTGTAGCTTTTTCCATTCTTTTAATCTCTGTGTCTTTTTTTTTTTAAAGGAGAAACTTTTTTTTTTTTTGGTTGCACCAGGTGTGCTCCTTAGTTGTGGCATGCAAACTCTTAGTTGCGGCATGCATGTGGGATCTAGTTCCCTGACCAGGGATAGAACCCAGGCCCCCTGCATTGGGAGCACAGAGACTTATCCACTGCACCACCAGGGAGTTCCCTCTTTGTGTCTTTATATTTAAACTTTGTTTCCTGTAGGCAGCACAGAGTTTGGTCTTGCTCCTTTCTCCCAATCTGAAAAACTCTGCCTTTTAATTGGAGTATTTAGATTATTTACAATTAAGTAATTACTAATATGATTAGGCTTAAATATATCATCTTGCAATTTAGCGCATATTTGTCACATCTGTTCTTTGTTCTTGTTTTCTGCCTTCTTTTGGATGACTGTATATTTTTTTATGGTTCCATTTTATCTCCTTGTTGGCTTATTAGCTACAATGCTTTCTTTTGTTATTCAGAGGTTGCTCTGGGGTTTATAGTATACATTTTAGATTTATCACGTCTACCATCAAGAGACCATTTCATGTCTAGTATAAGACTCTTACAACAGTATAGTTCTTTTTCTCCCCTCCCAACTTTGTGCGTCTGGAAGCGAAGGGACTTCCAGTTCACAAACCTACTCTGGATTGAGCTCCATTGCTAGCATATATAACTAGGACAGTCTTTCTGGAAGGGACTGCACCAGTGAAGGATATAAGAAAAGTAATGAGTTAACACTACTTGCTCTGTACTAAGTGTTCCATGCTGATTAACTCATGTAATCCTCACCATCCCATGAGATACACACTAGCATAAATCCTACTGTACAGAGAAGTTAACAACTTGCCCAATGTCACACAGCTGTAAAGGGCTGAGCCAGGATTTAACCCCAGGCAGCACCCCTCCAGAGCAGCTGCATTTAACCACTACGCTATACTCCCACCCTCTAAGAAAGACAAGTCTGCGGTGAAGGACAGCAGAGAATGGTTTTAAACTAGTGGGAGCAAATACCTATGGATGGCTTATTATGTGTCAAAATCTATTCTGTGGCAGATTTTTTCCCCAAAGATAGCCACAGCATTACCTTTCATACTACATGCTCTTCCAGAACCCTGCCACCTCCCTATAAAGAGGCAGAGACTATGTCTCCTCCTCTTGAAACCAGGTGAGGCTTTGTGACTGTCTTGACCAATAGAGGATAGAGGAAGTAATGCTTATGACTTCCAAAGCTAAGTCGTAAAAATGCTTCCACCTTTTTCTCTTGGGTCTCTTGCTCTTGGAACGTAGCCACCATGTTGTGAGAGAGGCCCACGGAGGAGAACCAAGGCGCCCAGTCCACAGCCCAGCCGAGCTGCCAGGCAGCAGCCAGCACCAACTTGTTGGTCAGGCTGAATAAGTCATCTCAAAAACAGATCCCCCAGCCCCAGCCACTGTGTGGGGCAGAGAAGCTGGCCCTCCCCCAAGCCCTGCCCAAACTGCAGATTCATGAGCAGAATAAATGATGTCTTCGTCTTAAGGTGCTGTGTTTGGGGCTGGTTCGTTACACAGCAGTAGATAACTGATACATACCTGAGTACTTTCTACCAATCAAGTTATTTAATTCTCACGGCAATCCTGTGAAGAAGGTAATATTATTATTCCCACTTCAGATTTGAGGAGATTAAGGTGCAGAAGGGTTAAATACCTTCCTGAGGTCATGCAGCCAGCAAGAAGAAGGGCTTGGATACGAAACTAGGCTGGTTAGCTTCTAATTAGTAGGCTGCATGCCTCTCAAGGATTGGAAACCCGAAAAGTAGGACAAGGTAGTGTCGAAAGGATTAAAAATATAGCAGCGGGGGCTTCCCTGGTGGCGCAGTGGTTGAGAGTCCGCCTGCCGACGCAGGGGACGCGGGTTCATGTCCCGGTCCGGGAAGATCCCACATGCCGCGGAGCGGCTGGGCCCATGAGCCACAACTACTGAGCCTGCGCGTCCTGAGCCTGTGCTCCGCAACGGGAGAGGCCACAACAGTGAAAGGCCCGCAGGCCCGCGTACCACACACACACACACACACACACACACACACACAAATATATATATAGCAGCGGTTCCATCACTCAAATGGAGTAACAGGTAGAAGGCAGGACATCTGGCTGCAGCCAGCCCTTGATCATCCTGGTCCTGCTCTACCAATGCCAACATTTCCCAACTCTGATCCCAGTGCCCATTTCTGAAAGAACTAAGCCCTAGGCAGAGACAGGAGAAGGTCAAACCACCTTCCTCCGCCCGCTCACATGGATCAGGGAAGCATGAGCCAAAACGTGACTCCCAAGTAGGAGAAAGATGCCTGCCGGCATCTGTATGGAGCTGGGAGCTTGTGCGCCTGCGCCCTGTCCTCCATAACCTTTGCACGGCACGGCAGGAGCCAGCGCCCGGGACACAGCAGCCCTCGGTCGAATAAATAGCGGTGCTGGTGCGGGGTGGGCGGCGACAGGCTGGCACAGATGGCAGCAGATATTAGTGCCATTTTCCCAGCCCGTGCTAGACATAAGCGTCTGCAGGAGCCCCTGCCTTGGAGACCCCCATGTGAGCCTTCCGAGCCCTTCTTCTCGTGTAGGAGTCTCAGCAAATTGATCCAGCTTCTGCCTCCCGCCCGGGAGCTCTCTCATGCCCATCCTGGTGGGGAGACGTGGTCCTCCTCAACTTCTCCCCTTTGCCCCCATCACTTACACCATACACCACTGTGATGGGGGGGCGGGGGAACGCTACAGCATCCCCCAGTGCAGGCCGATCCTTGCCACTTCCACCTCACTCACACCAATGGCTTTTGCCTGGAAGCAGGTGACCCTTGGTATCTTTTATTATTTTTTTTGGCGATACGCGGGCCTCTCACTGTTGTGGCCTCTCCCGTTGCGGAGCACAGGCTCCGCATGCGCAGGCTCAGCGGCCATGGCTCACGGGCCCAGCCGCTCCGCGGCATGTGGGATCTTCCCAGACCAGGGCACGAACCCGTGTCCCCTGCATCGACAGGCGGACTCTCAACCACTGCGCCACCAGGGAAGCCCAACCCTTGGTATCTTGAAGGGCCCTGGTTTGGGTGAGAGACAGTCTTCTCCCCCGATGCACGAACAATTCCATCCAGTCTCTGAAATCCACAAGGACCCCTGGGACAGGGAGACAGACCAGACTTCCGGGTGCCTTGGGAGGACGGTCCTCACGGCCGGAAATCTTTAACATCACCTTCCCCCCACCCCTCCCATGGCCTATAAGTCGCCAGGTCTGGGAGGGTCTCCTCTCTCTAATCCATCTCCACTCCCCACATTCACTGGAGCCTCCTGCCTTTCACCTAAAAGTCAGCAACAGCCTTCAGGCTGGTTCTCGCTGCCTGGGCCTTTCCATGACCGCGGGGGAGTCTTGTTGCAGGATGAAGTCGGTAAAGCATAAATCTGATCGTATCCCTCAGCTGCTTAACAATCTTTCAATAGCTCGCCCTTGGGAAAGACTCAGACTCAGCAAGGGTCTTTAGGATCTGGCTCCCGCTGCATCTCTCTCCATTTCCTGTTCCTTCCCAAACTCCTAACAGACAGGTAGATCTTCAGAGGGCAGCTGGTTACTGCCGAGCACTAGGATGCTGGGGCCCCCATGCAACAGCGAGCATCACAGAGACAAAACGTATGCTCTCTAGTCACAGATCACACCTGGTGGCTGGCAGGTGTGAGGAGACATGTTGCGAGGCTACAAAGGGTAGAACAAGGACTTGGGAGGAGATATCACAGGACGGGCATTTCCAACAGATCCCAGAAAGGCTTTTCTAACTACAAGAGCTGCCCCTGGGACTTCCCTGGCGGTCGGTCCAGTGGTTAAGACTTCACCTTCCTATGCAGGGGGTGCGGATTCAATCCCTGGTCAGGGAGCTAAGACCCCACATTCCTCGTGGCCAAAAAACATAAAACAGAAGCAATATTGTAACAAATGCAATAAAAACTTTAAAAATGGTCCACATCAAAAAAACAATCTTAAGAAAAAAAATAAGAGCTGCCCCCAAATGCACTGGGCAAAGGAGGCTTTAACTCTGTCATGTTTGATTTATTAAAATTAAATAAGCACTAAGCTCTGGTGGCGCTGGGTACATATGTATTTGTCATTTTATTCCTCATGTGATCTGTAAGTTAGAAATAATTCTTGGGCTTCCCTGGTGGCGCAGTGGCTGAGAATCTGCCTGCCAATGCAGAGGACACGGGTTTGAGCCCTGGTCTGGGAAGATCCCACGTGCCGCGGAGCAACTAGGCCCGCGAACCACAATTACTATGCCTGCACGTCTGGAGCCTGTGCTCCGCAACAAGAGAGGCCGCGATAGTGAGAGGCCCGCATGCTGCGATGAAGAGTGGCCCCCGCCTGCCATAACTAGAGAAAGTCCTCGCACAGAAACGAAGACCCAACACAGCCATAAATAAATAAATAAATAAATATTTTTTAAAAAGAAAGAATTCTTAATAAAAATATTTTAAAACCAACAATGAATGGCATTGTTCTACTCGTTGTTTTGATGGGCATCCCCAGGGGTGGCGTGCAGCTCCTAGGTGCTGGGGGCCCTGGCTGGGGACTGGAGGTACCTGGATAGTCCCTGCCCTCTGGGGGCACCTGTCTGCCAAGGCAGCACATACGCCATCAACACGGGGCCTCAAGAGGAGGCTTCAACAGAGGGAGGTTCCCCCAGCAAGTGGCAAGTTGGACCAGCTGCCTTTGCAATTCACAGCATCTATGAATTTACAGATACATAAAGACGGTGAGGGGGACAGGCAAGGGGGTGCAGATGGCTTTAAAAATGACTCCCAACTCATGAACCACCCATGGGGCCGGCCATGCCACACCTGGTGCAGAGCCCAGCCGCTTGGATCCTGCTGGCTACCAGAAGCCTTCCACCAACACTGCCTCGCTGCACCAAGAGGGTGACAGGGTCTTTTTTAGCACACACGTCTCTCCCCTACCCTAATTAACCTCAGCCCCACAAATCTATGTAGCCCAAACCTCATCAACTCAGCTTTTGCTGAAATAACAAACACACTTACAGGGCATATTCTGTGTGCCAGGCTATTCTCAGCACCATATATTTATTTATGTATTTATATAAATGTATATATTTCTATAAATTTCATACTCACAATAACCCTATGAGGTAGCGACCATTATTGTGCCCATTTTACAGATGAGGCAATGGAAGCCCAGAGAGATCTGTGAACTTGCCCGGGTCTCACACATTTAGAAGGTCAGCAGGTTCTGTGCTGAGAATCCCCACGCTAAACCATAGAGCAGGGTTTAGCGTGCTCTATGGGCTACGGGGCTTCCCTGCATGGACTTGAGTACTTTCTGCTGCTCATCTTAGAAACGATGAGTGTCAGGTCTGGGGTCTTAGAAAGGATGATGGTCAGGTCTGAAATGGATCACAGAGACCACTTAATTGAATGCCCGTCTCTTAGAGATGGGAAACTGAGGCCAGGGAGGGGAGGTGTGCCTGTGTAACAGGGCTGATCCATCAGAGAGCCAGCTCTAGCACCTGGGCCTCCTGGCTCCCCTTCTAGAGCTTCCTAACCACAAACACTGGTCACTCATCCCTCACTAGAGTAATGTGGACAGTGGTCTGATGCCCACTGTCTGCCACTATGTAATTGCTGGTGCACAGCTGTGAGACAAATCAAAGAGAATAAGCCACTGGCCTAATCCTACCCACCTGGGCCAAATCTGCACTTGCTGGGAGAAACAGCAGCCCCTAGGTCTCCAGGTGAAAGTTGATGATGCAACTTTTGGGGCATCCCCTGCACAGGGAAAGTCTGGACAACAAGGCGGTCTGGAGGGCTCTCACACAGCACCCCAGGTCCAGCCCCCTCCTGTGATCAGGGACCAGCCCTCACACCAGTGGTTGTCAGAGACCACATAAGAATCAACATGTTCGACCTCTGACTTTGGCACCGTGCTCACCCAGAGCAGGGTGGGTGTCTCCAGACGAGCTGGAAAGGCAAGGTCAAGGCATACCACAAGGGCCCAGCTGGAGGAGGTGGGATGACCTCACGACGGGGCTGTCGGGGAGCTGGCCATCCGCCGCCTCGTCCAGGAACATGATGGCTGGCCCTCGCCTCTGCATTTCCGTCTTTCCTGGGAGGCAGCTGGCCGGAAACGGGCGGGAAGAAGGAGGGAAAAAAACGATACACAGAGCGCAGGAGGGTGGGAGCGGCAGTATTCTGGCTCCCACAGCAAACCAGCTTCTCCGCTGCCAGGAGAAGGGCCAGAGGAAGCTGACCAGGAACATTCTTGGCAACCAGAAAGATCCCATTCAGAGCCTCTAGGGCAAGTCCCCCCCACCCCAACCCCCAAAGAGAAACACTTTGTTCTGCACTTCGGGTGCCCTGGGCAGAGAACTCTCCTGTGAAACCAGCCTGCAGGCTTTTCAGGCCCAACGACCTTCGCCACTAAAGATTTATGCATCACCAACCCCTTAACTGCCCTCCCTGCATCCTGGCAGTCAGCCCAGGGAGGTGAACACAGAGGAGAAGGAACAGAAAGAAACTGCTGAACTGACAGGCATTGAAATACAAAACAACAGTAACAACAAAAGAACTGCCTCCAAGTAGGAGAGAAGTTCCCCACACAGAGGACAGGCAGACAAACCAGGATGACCTGTTTGCACAGATGGTAACGTTTTCCTCCAAGCTGATGTAACAGGACCCAGAGGCTCCCTGCAAAACAGCTGGCTGCTTTGCATGCAGCCTCTGAAACAACCCTGTGGGGAATCCAAGATTTCCGCATGCAGCAGCATCCTGGTGGCACTGGGTAAACAGAAACAGTTTCCATATGCCGGCTATAAAGCGGAGCCAGGGAGGAGAGAGAAAGAACAGGCAGGTGAGGAGGGCTTCTGTGACCCACCCCCGCCATCCAGCGAGCGCAGGGTCCACTAGGGCTGGGTAAATCACTGCGGCCCTCCTTTGGGGCCTGGGCAAGAGGTTGCTTTGGATAAAAGGCATGTGAGCTCCTCGTGGGAGGTAGTCCTGATCGGAAAGACTGCAAGGCAGTGACTGTTCTTGGGCAGGTTTATACTGAGGACCCCACCCCATTCAATCCTCCCTCCTTTTCATTCTCATTCTCTTACACATACACAACCTTATGCGTTCACACACACACAGCCCGCACATCCTCTTCAAGACAAAACGTAGCCCTGAACACCCAAGTTCGCTCCCAGCTGTGCCCCTCCCAGCCCTTGGCTCACGATCTTGATCCCCAGAGCCTCAGTTTCTTCATCCATTAACCGGGACTGGTGCCAACTGTGCACCTGGGCATCTGAGAAACAAATGCAAATACCCACAAAGCACTTGGAGCCCTTCGGACACCAGTGCCCACAGAATGACAACGAGCAATCACCCAACCATTTGCCAGTTGTCGCTGAGAGCCCCACTCCCTGGGAAAAAGCTTGAAGGGGAGAGGAACATAAACCAGAGTGACGCTGATGAGTTTTCCAGGCTTGGCGTCGCCGCCCTGCTTCTGTGCCGGCTGGCTCTTTAAAGGCCCCCAGATAAAAATCAGGCAAAAGACACTACACAGAAAGAAAGCAGAGCACACATTTCCTTCTGCTCGAGACTTCTCTGCTGATGACTGACTGCACGATGGCCTGGGAGGTAGACCCGCGTCATCAACGCACGTTAGGAGAGGCTGTAAACCCAGGCAGAACCCCGGGCAAATAGACTAACCTCCACAAAGGCGAGAGCTGGCGTGCAGCCCTCCCAGTTGAATTGCTGGCCTGAAGCCCAAAACCTGTCCTTCCAAAGGCTTAAGCCAGCGGAGGAAAGGAAAGATGAAAGGCTCACCCAGGCCGGTAGTGGGTCAAGCACTGTTCTAGAAGGAGCCCTGGTTTGGAAGTAGCCAGGATAACGCCCTGCGCCACCTCCAACTCTGTTTCTGGCCAGCTGACAGGGACCTAAGTGGCCAAATCCAGAGGGATTCCCTGCAGATACACAAGGCCAGCCATGGAAGGGACTTGAACTGGGTAGCAAGTTGAGAGCAGCAGCTATAAACAGAGGAGATGTACGGAAAGTCGGGAGGGGTGAAGATCAGAAACAACACTCTTGGGAGAGGCCCGGAAAATAAGCATCCCTTGGTAATTTAGAGTAGCAACTGCTGTCCCAGGGGCCCACCCTCAAACTGGCCACGCAGGGAACTCACACCCTGAGGTTGCAAATGTGACCTTGAGAGCAAGTCTCTAGTCTTAATAAATCATGCGGTTATTTGGGGGAGAAAAGGGGAGGGGAAAGTTTTTAAAAGGCTGACCTTCTAGATGCAAACAAATATGGTTTCATTTGAGGAGACATTTCCTCAGCACCTACTGTATACCAGGCATTGGGTTAGTTGTTGGATTTGAAAAAGTAAAACCATGAACTTTGCCCTCACGGAGTTCACAATCAGGAGGCAGAAGAAGGGATGTGATTCTGGTGCATTAAAGGCACTTGTTAGTTACAACAGCCTAGAAAAGGATGTGATGACAACGACCGTCCACGGGGGCTGGAGAAAAGAGGCAGAGAGGGATTCAGGGGCGATATCCGTGCTGGCTTTGAAAGGATGAGGGATGAAAAGGTGTTCAAAAGGGGGATGGCGATGGAGTGAGGGATACATTCCAGAAACAGGAAGGTCATGCATAAAGCACAGAGAAGCAAATAGCAGGTGATGTCTGGGAAACTGCAGAGGGTTCGGTAATTCTGAAGCCAGAGATAAGGCTGATGTGTGGGAATGAGAACAAGAATAACAGCTCACTCAGTGCTTTATGTTTGTTAATTCTTTTAAGTATAAAAGGCCCCATGAACTAGAGACTATTAATATCTTCAGTTTCCAGAAGGGGAAACTAAGGCCCAGAGAGGCTAAGTGATTTGCCTAAGGTCACAGAGCAAGAAAGGGGCCAGGCTGGGGTTTGAGCCCAGCAGCCTGACTCTTTTGTGAGGCAGGAGCAGTGGGTGGGCTGTAAGCCGTGTTAAGGAGACTGGACTTGAGCTGCTGGGTTTTACCAGCAGAGCAGTTGGACCAGGTGTGCCAATCGGAAAAACGCAGGCCAGGAGGGCATTCTCGGTTATACCGTAATCCCATCTACATTCTGCACAGGCAAAAGGGCAAGGTCCTTTCCCCGGAGGAGCCATGGTGAGCTCATGTTTACAGAGCAGTTAACTTGCCAGGAGCCGCTGGGGTCACCTCCACTGTCTGATTGTCTTGACCACCCTGCACGTGAAGAACCATGTCTTGCCACTGCAACACAACCCAGCACCACCCTCCGCCAAGGCAAAGAGAGAAGAAGGGGTTTGCCAGATGCTGGCAGATAATCTCTTGGTGAGGCTGGAAGTGATTTCCATCTTCTTTAGTCTGTGAATTTCAAGGCTTGACTTGGAATTGTAGTTCCTGCTCCCGGGCACCTGGGTTTTTTATGAAACAAAAGGCTTTTATTCCCACTAATAACTCATCACAAAGTATTTATTGAGCACCTACCATGTGCAGAAGTGCATCGGATGCTTTGAGAAAACATTTGTAGACACTACATCCATCTCCAAGGCCTACTTTGCACACACACACACACACACACATAGAAAAACATGCAAACTCCACTCTGTTTACCCAGTGAAGAGGGCAGCACCTGTGTGAACATCTGTCCTGTATTCACTTGGAAGCATTGGAGATGCTAATTGTGAAACGCACAGGGATGGGGACGGAAACAGTACAACAGCAAATGGGCACAAAGGCATTTTTCACCGCACGCTGGTGCTCCCTGGGCTTCTGCAGGGGGTCAGCGGATAAGTGGTGCTCAGAGGAACAAGTCTGGCTATGAGACTCGTTCTCCACGTGGCTACTGATCAGAGGTCTGCTCTAGCCCCTACCTGGGAGCACCTGGGGGGCTGACTGGACCCGGCTCCCATGAACACTGGCCACAGCCCAGCATCTGGATCTCCTGCGAGCTGGTGGCTATACTCAGAAGAGGGGCAACAAGGGGTAAGACGGCCGGGAGGCACAGGCGCCTTGGGGGAGTGACATGTCAGGAGGAAGCCTACAACCCGCAGAGAGTTTGATGGCCTGGGCACAACACTTCTCCAGGACCCGGGCTGGCCTGGTGGGTGCTGCTCCCAGGGGAGCTGGCAGGGCCTGAAAGCCTGTGCAGTCAGTGGCCGGGCACTGGGCTCGGCCTCCTCTTCCTCCTCCTCGGTTCCCTTTCTGTCGAGTGGGGAAGAGAGCGCAAGAGGCATTGTGAATAAAGAAAAATACGATGGAAACCAAAGAGCCGCCCTGCAGAGTGGGCGGGGGGCGGGGGTACTTCAGCTGATTGTCTCTGCAGTGCACCTGGATGCTCAAGGAAATCAACATGTGGTTCCCCCATCTGCCACCACAGGATCCCTAGGAAAATCCAAAACCCAACTAACATTCCTTAAGAGGAAGAATTTAATAAAAGGAAGGGCAAGCTCAAGTCCTCAAGGCAGAGAGTCCTCAGATTATCTACTCAGAGGATCTAGAAAGGGCGTCATTGCTACTTTGTTGAAAATGAAACCCTGATCCTTTACTATTAGAGTTTCCACGTACTGAGGTGGCGCCGGGAGGCGTTATACGGAATGTCCCATTTACTCTTTATGCCACCCCTGAACGGAGATGTTCTTCTCCCCGTTTTACAGCTGAAGAAAGTGAAACTCGGGGAGAAACCGAAGCTTAGCTCCTCCTTCAAGTTTGCACAGCTGCTGAGAGATGCCACTAGAAATTCAACCCCATCCTTTGCTATAGACCAAGAGACTCTGAAGAAATGTCAGAACACACTACATCAGCAGCATGTATGATCACTCGCCCGACACACACACATGTCTAACAACCTGAGGATTCTCCCAAGCTATCCCCGTCTCCAGACTTGGGAGCCCCTGCCCACCCTGGGACAGTGTCCGAGCTCCAAAAGGAAACAGCACAAAACATGCAGCAAAAGCAAACAGGTCAACTGGCCTGAAGGCTGAGCAGGCTCTGCAGCTGAGAAAGTCTGAGCCCCATTGAGGTGACCAGACAGGCTCCAGGGTGCGCAGTAAAAACTGCCATTCACAACAAAAAGGCAGGCCAGCCAGGTGCGAACAGCCGAGCCGGCAAGGAGAGGGGACCCTGGGGTGTCACAGAGAAAAGGCATCACGCTTGTCGACGATCACCCACAAGTGAAAGCTGACGCAGCCGGCAGCCTGGAGTGGCTCCAAGCCATTAGCCAGCGCTGAGCACAGTCACTCTCCCCGAGCTGATTTCCAGCAAGAGCTCAAAGAATAAGAAAAAACAAATAAATAAAATCCCAGTCTAACAAAAAGAGAGATTAACAAGAGGGAGAGGTGGCCTACGAGTGGTGGGGTGGTGTAGGGACGAGCTCAGAGGTGAGGGAAGCGGGGACCACACCACCCCGGAGCTGACATGGCAATTATGAGATGTGTGCACCCCGGAGAACTCCAAAAGCAGAGACCAAAGACATCCCCAAAGTAGGCTGCTCCTAGGGCAAGCAGGGGCCAGGCCCCGCCCGGCCTAGTTCTGACCTGATCACACGTGAATGAGTCTCCTGGTCACCCCAGATGGTTCCAGGGGCTGGTTAAGCTGTGACAAACAGTCACTTGGGCCCCTGGGTGTTTTGAGAACCTAGTGACTCACTTCCAGATATGTTACTTCATGGGAGTCTGTTATTAAGTGCCCTGGGTGTGTGCAAAGAAGATGTGGTCCGTGACTTTGCAAAAACTTGTGCTCCAGAAACAGGCACATCAGGACCCAAAACAATAGCACCTACTCAGGCACAAAGCAAACCCTGATTCAGTACGTGAGACATTAATCAAACCTGTCACATGCAGGTGCTAGGGAGCAAGTGGGCCTCCGCGCAGCATATTCAGAGGATGCGAAGGTGTAGAAGTGCAGCCACTCCCCCAACCGGTTAGGAGCGGTTAGGGGAGCCTCCATGGAAACAGGACAAGATCTTCGGCTGAAGAAATACGGAGTGGGGATAGATCAGAAGCAAGAGACAGCAGCCCACGGGAAGGTTTGGTAGTGAAAGTGGTTCAAATGAAAAAAATGTGAGATTATGTCACTGTTAAATAAATGAGATGATAGGGGACTTCCCCTGGCAGTCCAGCGGCTAAGGCTCCATGCTCCCAATGCAGGGGGCACGGGTTCGATCCCTGGTCGGGGAACTAAGATCTCGCATGCCGCGCCGCACAGCCAAAAAATAAATAAATAAATGAGATGGTATGAACAGCCCTACATTTAAGACTTTTGCTTATTGGTTCTAATTTCTGGGAGGGGTAGTGCAAGAATGAAGGCCCGTCAGCCAGGGGTATAACTGAGGTGGAATTTCTCATGGCCTGGAAAGTGCTGGGGCCACTGCCACGTGGATGGGGGCCAGGTTGGGAAGGTGGATCAGAGGACTTGGCATTCAAGGTCTTCATTTTCATTTGATCCAAGAACTTGGCCTAACCTTCACCAAGTGAACGGGTCTGAGTTTATGGTTTCCTTATCTATATACTCTGAAGTTAATGAAAGTTTCAAAGCCACTAGAGCTTGGATGGAGAAATGTTCCCTCTGGGCAAGGCCTGAAAACAAAGGTGGCAGGTCTGTGATCCGAGAGCAAGAGGGACCCACAAACCTGCCTTCCCCAGGGGTGTGCTGGGCACACAGCAGCCCACCAACACTGATGACAAACAAGGCCCACGGCTCCACTGTCTGCCTGTGCAGGTCACTTCCCTCCCCACCCCTCGAATTGCACATCTGAAAAATGGGCATAAATACTGTTACTTCACAAGGGCTCGTAGGAGCAACCGCTTATGCTAACATTACTGTACACAGTGTTTCCAACTGCAATCAGTTGTAATAGTGCTTGCTGCCTCCAGTGAGAGAACAGCAAGAATGGCTCTGGGGAAGACTTCTACTTTAAGGTAGCATAAAGGATGCTCTGATTTGTAGCTCCTGGATTCACCGTTGGGCCAGGGTGCAGGGGTGGAGCCCACAGAGCACTCATGGGAGATATTTGCTAGTGTTGTTACAAATGCAGGCTGAAGTCACCAAACGTTCACCTGGGAGACTCTCCCCAAACATAACTGAGTCTTCCAGGGAAAAACAAAGCCCCTAAATCACGCCTTAAAAAAAAAAAAAAAAAAAAAAAAAGCCTGCA
>NW_006796432.1:1054592-1060355 GCF_000442215.2 Lipotes vexillifer | reverse complement strand
ATATATATATATATATATATATATATATATAGTTTTTTTTTTTTAATTTGTCATCTAAACACCCCAGCTGTAATCCAAGATGACAATCCCTCAGTCCACGGAGGGTGTTTATGAGAACAGAATTCAACCCTCCTTTTCTCCACTGAATGGAAATACCAGCCATCCAGGAATTATCATGAAAGAGGATAGAGAGAGTTAGATCTACGCTTCCTGGCTGAGCCGACTGAGAACTTCCGGATCAACTCTCTAGCAGGATGGATTGTTTAGAGGGCTGTGTCAGTGCACTGGAACAAAGCAGAAACTTATCTGCTGGATAGAGTTAGAAGCCGTGCCTTTTTAAATCAGGAGAATAGGTCATTTCTGATCCTAAGAGCTTGGCAGCAGAGCATATTCATTCCAATCTCTGCTTTTCTTTCACTATTACTTTCTCCTTGCCAGATACAGCTCCTGACGTTACTAATCTGAGACACGCCCTCCTACACATGTATCCCAAGCCAGGCGAACTCACGAAAGGACTCACGGGTTCCATATTGTCCAGATGTTTCCTGAGTGCCTAGGGTGAGGCAAGAACTGCACTGATCTTCAAGAGACAGAAAGAAAGAGAGAAAGATGCCCAGTCTGGGACTTCCCTGGTGGCGCAGGGTTAAGAATCCGTCTGCCAATGCAGCGGACACCAGTTCGATCCCTGGTCTGGGAAGATCCCACATGCTGTGGAGCAACTAAGCCCATGCACCACAACTACTGAGCCTGCGCTCTAGAGCCCACGAGCCACAACTACTGAGCCGTCGTGCCACAACTACTGAGCCTGCACTCTAGAGCCCGTGCTCCCAACAAGAGAAGCCACCACAATGAGAAGCCCACTCGCTGCAACTAGAGAAAGCCCATGCGCAGCAACAAAGACCCAACACAGCCAAAAATAAATGAAAAACAAAGTAAATTAATTAAAAAAAAAAAATGCCCAGTCTGGCTCCTGCCACTATAGGACATGCTGGGAGCTTCCTCTCCACCCACCTCCCAATCTCCAGAGGAAAATGCCATCCCTATTCAGGACTGACCCACCCCAGGGTCTCTAAGGCAGGTCTCTAAGGTCTATCACAGTGGATAGAGACGGCCTCCGGAGTTGGAAAGAAGTCAGCTGGAAGAAATGTTCTCATCACGTCACTTTCTGGTTATTCCACCAACTCTAAATTACTGTCTGGGGAATTCCCTGGTGGTCCAGGAGCTAGGACTCAGCGCTTTCACTGCCATGGGCCCGGGTTTGAGCCCTGGTAGTGGAACTAAGATCCCACAAGCTGCGTGGCACGGCCAAAAATTTTTTTAAAAATTTTTTAAGAAAAAAATAATAAATAAAATGCTGTCAGCATTCCAGGCTCTCCATAAAATAGGTCTACCTGCTCTGACCCCTCCCCTAGTGAAAACGGCTAACATCCACCCAATGCTCCTTCTGCTATAATCCAGCCAATGTGCCTGTGTGAGGTACGCTGTCTTGGTTCAACCTTGGGACAGCCCTCTAAGGTAGTATTGGTATTAGTTTCCTTTTACAGATGAGCAAACCGAAGCTAAGAGACGTTATGTCAAGAGCCCAAGGTCCCACGGCAGCAAATGGCAGAGCTAGACTCAAACTCGTCGTATGCTCTTAACCACGCCCCAGACCCCATCTGTCCCAGCGCTCTCATCCCTGGCCTGCACAGGGAGGCTCGTACCCCCTCCTTCCCTCTGCCCAGGCATTCGGTCCTGTCCCCAGCATCCCCAACTCCCACCTGTGCCTAAAACTCCACCTGGGACTTCCCTGGTGGCGCAGTGGTTGAGAATCCACCTGCCAATGCAGGGGACATGGGTTCGATCCCTGGTCCAGGAAGATCCCACATGCCGCAGAGCAGCTAAGCCCATGCGCCTCAAGTACTGAGCCTGTGCTCTAGAGCCCGCGAACCACAACTACTGAGCCTGTGTGCCGCAGCTACTGAAGCCTGCGTGCCTAGAGCCCGTGCTCCACAAGAAGAGAAGCCACCACAATAAGAAGTCCGCGCACAGCAACTAGAGAAAGTCTGTGCGCAGCAACGAAGACACCATGTAGCCAAAAAAAAAAAAAAAAACTTCACCTGCCCATAGGCTGATCTACTCCCTCAGTTGAGCCTTCATTGTCCTTTGTGCTCTCAACTCCTGCCACTGTGCCGTCCTATCAGAATTTACTGCCAGGTCTACAAACTCAAATGCCTGCAGGCACCAGGCAGGTAGCAAACGTGGGAAGCTGGGGTGTGTGAGACGGCAGGTGCTGAGCCCTCACGCTGTGAACAAGCATAATACCTGCTTAAAATACCATTCAAGCCGAACACAACAAGTCCCATCATGTGCCTAGGACACCCCCCTGCCACCTGGTCTTGCCACCCATTTCCAACCACTCTTTGCTGGGCAGCCTGAGTGAATTTGCAGACGCTCCCCTGAAATGTGACCATGTCACTCCCCTGCTTAAAGCACTCTGGGACTTCTGCATCACCCCCAAGATGAAGTCCCACTCCTCAGCACGGCCCTGGAGGCGGAGAGACCCCCCAAGATCTGGATCCAATCTCTCCTCCCCGCCCACCAGTCAAAGCGCCAACCACACCCACCCGTCCACTCCAACTCTTCTAGACCTCTGCTCCCCTGCTCCTTTCCTTGAGATGGCCTTTCACTTCCAGCTTCCACTTCCTGCTTCCTGTTCATCTGCTCTTTAAAAGCTGAGCACAATCAAGCTCAATCTCTCTAAAGCCTTTCCTGATGTGCTCCCTCCCCAAATCAAGCAGACTGACTCCATCTCCTGCCCCAAAATTTCACCTCCTTGGGAAAGCGCTTCCACCTCCCCTGCCCATCCTTACTCTCTCCTCCTCTAAATCCTTCCACAGTTACAATAAAAGCCACAAAAGTAGCACGTCATATACTCGTCTGTCTTATTGCCAACCAGACCATAAGTCCTTCACGAGCCATAACTAGATCTCCTACGTTTCTGTGACCTCCGCAACAGCGGTTCTAAGCTCTGAAGAAATCCATGCTGGCCAGTTGAAAAACTCTTAGCTTTTCAGTTGACAAGATGACAACGATTCAAGAAAAAAAAGAATTAGAAGACGACTAGCTCTTAAACTATTACTTATTTTTAAATTTCTAATGCTCACTTGAATCTTTATTACACATCTCAAAGTCAAAGCCAAAAAAAAAAAAAAAAAAAAAAAAAAAAAGAAAGCAAATCAAAGTATTATGACAAGGGTTGTAGGTAGGGGGATAAACAGAAACTATATTACTCCCTGGATTACAAAAAAATTGAAAACTAAGGTATGGGGCAGCCAATGGAGGATAAAATACATCTTTATAACCAATAAAGGTGTTATTAGAAAATGCTTTTATTTATGGGCTGTTTCCTAATACTGAATGCTGGCACCGAGCAGACTCATCCCGGGGGTCACTGGCTGTCCCAGGGAGAAGAAAAAGCCCCCCCCTGCCAATGCAGGGGACGCAGGTTCGATCCCTGGTCAGGGATCCCACATGCCACAGGGCAACTACGCCTGCGCGCGCCGCAACTACAGAGCCTGCACGCCTCAATGAGAGAGCCTGCGTGTGGCAACGAAGAGCCCACAGGCCGCAACTAAGACCCGACACAGCCATAAATAAATAAATAAATAATAAAATAAATATTTTAAAAAAGAGAGAGGACAGTTGTCAAGTTGGATGCAGATAAGAAAGAAGGAGCAAAGGGCACTCCCACAGGGAGAGTATCAGGTGAACTGCAACCCAGAGGAAGCAAGGAATAAACAGAAAAGAAAGATGAAGGGGATCCCGGGAGATACGCCCACCTGCTCTGTCCTCCCACCTCACCTGCCTGGCCTGGCTCTACCAGGGATTGAACCCGCGCCTCCTGCGGTGGAAGCGCGGAGTCTTAACCCACTGGACCGCCAGAGAAGTCCCGAAATCCGGGCTTTCTTTAGGTGAAGCACACAGAGGCAGAGAAAAGTTTTCCCCCAGCCAGTTCTGAATCTCATGGAACGGCGTCCAAAGGTGAAGAACCTCTCCGAGGCCACGGACAGCACATCCGTTGGTTCTGTATTGTTTCCTTATTTTGAAGGAGTTCGTTCTGAACAGAAAACAAAGGCTGAACAGGTAGGTTCTATGTCGTAAAGTAGCAGCCGCTGACTAGATTTTACTCAGCTGGCTGTCTGAGAAATGTGAAACAGTTGCTGATATGTAAAAGTCAGAAGGCTTCCGATGAAAAGCGTAGGTTTTGATTTCTCTGGAAGCACTGAAAAATGTAGTCACAAGCAGCCCGCGAGCCTCCATGGTAACGAACGGCCAGAGGGAAGTAGGAGCCAGCCCACCAGACAGCACGTGCGCTCCCCAGTGTGTCCCCGGCCCACCCGGGCCCAGGGCGGTCACATGCTCACCAGACAGCATGTGCGCTCCCCAGCGTGTCCCGGCCCGCCCGGGCCCAGGGCGGCCACGTGATCAGGCACTTCCTACAAGGTCACTTCAGCTGAACCACAGCCTCTTAAGTGCTTTGAGTAGAGAAAGAGCCATACGTTTTTATGAGTAGATAAGTACCTCCAACGAAAAGCAAACACAGCAAAGGGGGTCACCAGTGCAAAAGGCAACCCAAGCACTGATGGCCTGAATCAGTTCTCCTGTCCAGGGACACCCTCCAGGCAAGTGATGATAGGGGGTCACCTGCCCCTGGGAACCAGTGACCTTGGGGGATGGCCCTCCTCGGCCACCCCAGCTGGCCTTTTGAGTCTCGTGCCCTGCTCCAAGGCTGGTCCTCCTTTGCCCTTCGTTTCCCAAATCTTGACTCCTACGAGTTCCCATTTTCAGCCCAAACTGTCTTGTTCCAGCCACCATGATGTAAAGTTTAGCCAAATGCCTGTGCATTGGAAAAGGGTGTACACTGAGGAGAAAGCTGCATGAAGTCATGGCTGTCCTTTGTGGTCTGTTGTTTTTTCACTTGCCCATCTTTTCTAGTTTCTCAGTGATGACCCGATACCACGTGTACAATGAAACCCCCGTAAGTTTTGCTGTTTTTATAACACAAAAGGGAGTTCCAGGTATGGAGCTCCAATTGAGAGTAACATGCCTTGCAGGAAATAAAAGTTTAACTGAAAAAAAAAGAGATGAAGGTATAGATATCATAGAAACCAACTTCCTTTTGGAAAAGAAACTCTGGCCTAAAGTTCTACCTCTTTCACAAAGCTTTACTTCCTGGTGTGCAGCACATCAGCTCAGAACCGGAGTTCCTGAATCAGAAGACCTGGGTTCCAATGCTGCAGCCGACACTTCCTGGCTGTGTGACCCTGGGTAAGTTTCAACCTCTCAGAGTGTCAGTTTCCTCTTCCGTGC
Source organism: Lipotes vexillifer (assembly GCF_000442215.2). Taxonomy (NCBI): domain Eukaryota; kingdom Metazoa; phylum Chordata; class Mammalia; order Artiodactyla; family Lipotidae; genus Lipotes; species Lipotes vexillifer. Next base: position 1,055,003 of record NW_006796432.1, on the reverse strand, counting down.
AGATGCTGAACCGACCGCACAGATCTGCTGGGAGGACCCAATGACTGAGATGGCACATGTAAAGTGCTTTCAGACGCTGCCTGGCACATGATAGGGGCTCAATACCCATGAGCCATTATTATTATTTTATTTATTTATTTGTTTTGGCTGCATTGGGTCTTCGTTGCTGTGCGCAGGCTTTCTCTAGTTATGGCAAGCGGGAGCTACTCTTGGTTGCAGTGCGTGGGCTTCTCATTGCAGTGGCTCTCTTATTGTAGAGCACGGGTTCTAGGCGCCCAGGCTTCAGCAGTTGTGGCTCGTGGGCTCTAGAGCGCAGGCTCAGTAGTTGTGGTGCACGGGCTTAGTTGCTCCACGGCATGTGGGAATCTTCCCGGACCAGGGATCGAACCCATGTTCCCTGCATTGGCAGGC
>NW_006796432.1:1052042-1054287 GCF_000442215.2 Lipotes vexillifer | reverse complement strand
GAACCCATGTTCCCTGCATTGACAGGCGGATTCTTAACCACCGCACCTCCAGGGCAGGCGGGAGCCATTATTTTTATCGTGAATGACCTTACTCAGCTTGGACTAATGAGGAGAAAAGGGAGAGAGTCAGGAAATATCCAAATCAGGGAAGTCACCCAGCAAAGGGAGTCCTGTGGACTCCCTGAGCATGAAGGTGGGATGGGGATGGTCCTGGGACCAATGTCCCTCCTGGGGGCTTGATGGCTTGGTGCCTCCTCTGGGTTTCCTTCCAGGGCCACCATGCTGTGATTCGCAAGGCAGCCCTGGGGGCGGGCACCGCAGCCAGGGGCCATCAGAGCCCTCCCACGTTCCCTCCCTGACTTGGAGGCTGAGAAGTTGAGTGTCCTGCCTCTGAAGCGCTCCTGGAGCAAATGGGAACTTAGACCCCCAAGGCGATGGGTAAAGAGCAGTTCGGCAGCCGCTCCAGCCTGCACGCAGCTGCCACAGCTGCCATCTGGACACGGTAGCTTTCGGCGTGCGGAGGGGAGACATGGCATTTCACGGCGGGGGGCCTGAGGCAACAGACAGGATCCCCCATAAAGACTCGGAGGGTGGAGGAAGTGAAAGGCTTCAAGTGTGGGTTACGAGGCTGGAACCCAGCAGGCCGGATGCTTGCTCATTTTAATTGGTGCCTCCGCCGGCCTGGTGACACAGGCATCCTGCCTTGGCGAGGCCCTAGGAAAGCCAGGGGACCAACTCCGGCTGAGCCAAATGCCCAAGCTCCCTGGGGAGCCATGAAAATCTAACTGCTGCTCGGTCTCCAGGTGCCATGCTGCTTTTGCTTCCCAGCTTGGCAGTGACCACCTGCTGGGCCAGGAGTGGGCCAGAAAAGGATTCAGACCTTGGCCTGGGTTCAGCACTCCCACTCATGCACTATGATCTTCCAAAGAAGAAGCCTAGTCTCTGGTCATGACAATAATGCCTATGACTGGCTGAGCGCTTACCATGGGCATCACACACGTGATCTCACTAAATCCCCATGATAACTCTACTGGAAGATACTATCATGATCCCACCGTACAGATGATGAGGTTGAGGCTTAGAGATGCTAAGTTCCAAACTCAGCTAGGATTGGAAGCCTGCAGCTCAACTCCAGACCCCGAATGCTTAACCATTCCACCACCCAGGGTATCACAAGTGACAAAAGCTACCCAAGTCCTCGGGCTTTATTTATCGTTTGGCAAGTATGCTGGGGAAGCTTGGTCAGAGAAAGAACAACAGACACAGATTTCTGTGACGGAGCACCTACCTTGGGGTCAGTCACCCCTGGGAATACAGCCCCACTGCTCTATCCCAGCTCGTGTTGGCTACATCTGCCCTAAGGCCAACAGCTCTGGCCCACCTTGACTAAGACGGTGCCAGCTGGCTCTGGCTGCAGGAAAACTCTGGAAAAGGAGCCAGGGTGCCTGCCATGTGTTGGCCCCTGCAAATGGGCAGTGGCCCTCCACCTTGTACTGGGTCTCAGGTTAACTCCTGATGGTACATTAGGCATAGGGGCAAAGGAGGGAGAGGGGGTCCTCTGCTCTATCACCTTAGGCCTTATCCCTGCATGGCCTGTCATCAGAAAGCCATAAAGCACCAGCACCAAAGTAGTGCATGAGACAAAGTGCCCTGCTCAAGCCTCAGCCACCGCCTTGCCCACAATCCTTTTATCACCCAGAAAAGGCCGACAGTACAGGCCCATCTTAGGCAGCTGTTGGGTTTAAAGGCAGTGAGAAGGCAAAAGCTGAGTGTGACCAGAAGTCCCCTGGAAAATCCCTCATATTGCCCACAATATTCAGGCTCTATGGTCTAGAGATGGTCCAGACCGCTGACTGACGCGCAATGCAGACAATGGGCTATCTCAAACTGCACTGTCAAACGCCAACCCCGCTGACTATTTTCAAGGTTATTCCTAATTCCATGCTTTAAATACCTTTGCTCATACCTGCCTCCTTTATCAACCTGACACCCCCTGCCTGTGAGTCATTCACTAGCATTTCAGCAGCTACTCTTATAGCCCAGAGATGTCTGAGTCCTGGATAAAACCCATCCTTTCCCATATAAGGAAAAAAAAATCCAAACCCTCCAGTTTCCTTTAGGGATAATTCCCCAGCATTGATCACCCCTAACACAGGGTCAAAGGGCACAGGCAGCACAGCCAGATTCCTGGGGACCGCATCTAAGGAAAGGCCAGGAGTGTTATGGGCTGAATTGTGTCCCCCCC
>NW_006796432.1:1044581-1052032 GCF_000442215.2 Lipotes vexillifer | reverse complement strand
GGTTAATTGTCCCCCCCCCCCCCCCCCGCTAAAACTTCTATGTTGAAGTCCCAACCCCCAGGGCCTCAGAATGTGACTGTATTCAGAGACAGAGCCTTTAAGGAGGTAATTAAGGTAAAATGAGGTCATATGGGTGAGCCTTAATCCAATAGGACTGGTATCCTTATAAGAAGAGATTAGGACACAGACACACAAGCTGAGGACACAGTGAGAAGGCAACTGTCCAAGAGTCAAGGAGAGAGGCCTCAGACAAACCAACCCTGCCGACACCCTGATCTTGGACTTCCAGCCTCCAGAACTGTGAGACAATACATTTCCATTGCTGAAGTACCCCCCGCCCCCCGCCTTCTGTGGTATTTTGTCATGGCAGCCTGAGCACACTAAGACAGGGAGCGTGTGGTACATAGCCAGAGGAAGGCACCAGTGACAGCTGCTGGGTCAGGGCGGAGGCCCAGGCTCAATCAAGGTACACACCCTCAGAGAGCTGGCTTAGTTCTCACTGGCAGTTGTGCCCACATAGCTGCCAATTCTGCTGAAGGCCTCTGTCTACATTCTTTTTTCGTTTTTTTTAAATTGGAACTTGTATGTTTTATTTATAAAAATGATAACAGAAACTTTCTTACTTTTTTTTTTTTTCTTTTTAGTATGCGGGCCTCTCACTGTTGTGGCCTCTCCCTTCGCAGAGCACAGGCTCCGGACGCGCAGGCTCAGCGGCCATGGCTCACGGGCCCAGCCGCTCCGCGGCATGCGGGATCTTCCCAGAACGGGGCACGAACCCGTGTCCCCTGCATCGGCAGGTGGACTCTCAACCACTGCGCCACCAGGGAAGCCCAACTTTCTTACTTTTTAAAGACTATTATTAAGTACGGTGCATTTAGTTTTCTTTAGAGAAATGCTATTTTTCAAGGATTTTGTTATTATAAAACTTGTTTTCTCTTCCCTTCTGTCTGCATACTGCCAACGCCTTAACACCTCAAGGGTTTCTATCAGCCACAGACCGGGGGGCAATGATGGCAGCCCCCAGGACAATCAGCTGTGCTGGGAGTGATGAGACTCCAACCACTGGTGAACAGAGGCAGGAGGGGCTGCTGCCCACCTCTGACTGGGCCCTCAGACAGCCCCTCCCATGAGCTAAAAGGCCTCAGAGACCCAACTAGGTTTATTTGGACCATGACTTGTTGAGTGCCTGCATACAGTAGGCATCAAGCTAGGTGATGCACAGATGAATGAACACTTGGGGCCTTGGAGGTGATCAGATAGTTAAACAAGTCATTTCCGCACAGTAAGTAGCCGTAATAATGGAAGCCTAGACCAGATACCAAAGCAGAAAAGGGTGAGTAATTAGCCCCATCGGGAATAGGAGGTCCAGTGAAGGCTTCAAAGAGATGGGATTATCAGCAGGATTGTCAAGACAGAACTGAACCTCATGAGTAAACAAGAGCCTGGGGAAAGCATGCCAGACAGTTACCAGCAAGGCGGAGAGGTTTAAGAATATACCGGGGATTCCGAGAACTAGAATTGTGGGTTAAAGCAGGAAATGGGACTGGTCAGGCAAGAAGGCACTAGAACACACATATGCTGGCTAAGGAGCTTGGCTGCCATCCTGTAAGGGACAGGAAAGTACTGGGGGCAGCAAGCTGGGGAAATTACAGGCAGACCTCAGAGATATTGTGGGTTCAGCTCCAGACCACTGCGATCAAATGAATATCGCAATAAAGTGAGTCACATGAAGTTTTTGGTTTCCCAGTGCATATAAAAGTTATGTCTACACTATACTGTAGCCTATTAATTGTTCAATAGCATTATGCTAAAAAACAATGCACACACCTTAATGAAAAAATACTCTGTTGCTAAAAAATGCTAACCATGGGACTTCCCTGGTGGCGTAGTGGTTAAGAATCTGCCTGCCAATGCAGGGGACATGGGTTCGGGCCCTGGTCTGGCAAGATCCCACATGCCACGGAGCAACTAAGCCCGTGCGCCACAACTACTGAGCCTGTGCTCTAGAGCCCGCGAGCCACAACTACTGAAGCCCACGTGCCACAACTACTGAAGCCCGCGCACGCCTAGAGCCCGTGCTCCGCAACAAGAGAAGCCACCGCAATGAGAAGCCCACACACCGCAATGAAGAGTAGCCCCCGCTCGCCGCAACTAGAGAAAGCCCACGTGCACCAACGAAGACCCAACACAGCCAAAAGTAAATAAATAAAATAAATAAATTTATTAAAAAAAAAAATGCTAACCATCGTCTGAGCCTTCAGTGAATCGTAATCTTTTTGCTAGTAGACGGTTTGAAATATTGCAAGAATTACCAAAATGTGACACCGAGACAGGAAGTGAGCAAATGCTGTTGGGAAAACGGGTGCTGAGAGACTTGTTTGATGCAGGGTTGCCACAAACCTTCGATAGTAAAAAACGCAGTATCTGTGAAATGCAGTAAAACAAGGTATGCCCATGCCAGGTCAGATTTGTGTTTTAGACGGACTGCTCAGAGAAGCGGGCATGGGGGACCTTGAGAAGAAAGTCAATGCCAAAATCCAAGCAAGAAATAAGAAAGGCCCATACGGAGGAGATGGAGCAGGCAGGCCGCCTCTGAAATCTCTCCTTTCCTCTAAGAGGCACTACTGTTTTTCCTAGCCAGGCTTGGAGGGTTATAGCCATTAGTTCTTAGAGATTTTAGCAAATATCACAGGAAGAGGATGAGATAGGAAACTGAGGCACTAGTGCACTTCGCAGAAAGCACAGTTTCCCTGGACCCCATCAGTTGTTTATTTTGTTTTTCTTAAACGAAGTAAAAATGAGCCACCGACTTCGCCAAGAAATGAATGGCCTTACTAGCAGGCTATCCAAGGTTAGTTTTATTGTCTACTTGGCCTATTTCCCAATCATCAAGCGCCGTCATCATTTCAAAACCTGATCTTGACGCAGAACTAGGCTGCTCTTCCCACTTTGATCCTTCAGGAGAGCTGGACAGCCTGTCATCAACTCTGATACTGTGGGAGGACTTAAAAGTGGCACCCATGACAATGATCAGGAGTGCAATTTAGAACCTTGAGCCTGGCTATTTCCAGAATGATCCATACCCTGTGCATATCAACCTCCAGTCCATTCCCTCATTGGCGATGGATTTAACCGCTCCCCTCACTAGAGGGTATCCTACTCTGAAGCTGAGACAATGTCACATTCATTTACATCCCTTTCCCCAAAGCACCTTACATGGTGGTGTTAGAGGGAAGATCAGAGAGACACTGCTGCTTGCTAGCTGTGTGACCTTGGACAAGTTACTTAACCTCTCTGAGGCTTTGCTTCCCCAGTAAATATGGGTAATAACAATAACTCCACCTTAAGGTTATATGATGAAATAATATATGTAAATGCTAAGGACCAGCATTCACACTCATTAAGGGCTTGTGAAGGAGGAAAAGGAGAGGGAGGAGGGGAGGAGGAGGAAAAAGGGAAGAAGAGGAGGGGAAGGAACTTTGGGGTCACTCCTCCGTTCAAATCTCTGCTCAACCACCTGCTTGGCTGTGTGACATAAGGCAAGTTCCTTAACCTCTCTGACTCACCGTTTTCTTCTCGTAAAATAGGGATAATATTGTCTACCTTGCAAAAAGGATCTTAGTTAGGATAACAGGTAAGAAAGAGCCTGAGGGGAGGGGGAAGGGTAAGCTGTGACAAAGTGGGAGAGTGGCATGGACATATATACACTACCAAATGTAAAATAGATAGCTAGTGGGAAGCAGCCACATAGCACAGGGAGATCAGCTCGGTGCTTTGTGACCACCTAGAGGGGTGGGATAAGGAGGGTGGGAGGGAGGGAGACGCAAGAGGGAAGAGATATGGGAACATATGTATATGTATAACTGATTCACTTTGTTATAAAGCAGAAACTAACACACCATTGTAAAGCAATTATACTCCAATAAGGATGTTAAAAAAAAAAAAGGAAGAGCCTGACACTTAGCTTGCCAACTCTAGGGTATTTAAGAAGTGGGCCTGAAATCACAGCCACTGATTTCTTGGTCCTGAACGGCACTTAGGGAAAAATCTGGTCTATTTTCTAATCTTCCTCGATCGCCCAGCTCTGCCACTCTGGATGGGTGAACACGCTAAAGCAAAGAGAGGCCAGTTTAGAGGGAGCCAGGCCTCCCATTGCACTCCCATCCACGGGAACAATGCTGTCCTTCACCACTTCCAAGGGGAGGCTGTTAAGCTCCCTGCAAGCCAACTGTGTTCTCTCTGGACAAAGGAGATGGGAGAGCCAGGCTTATCTTTCCCTGGACCCAAGCAATACCCCTGGCTCAACAGTATGGCTTGTGGGTAGAATTTCCATCTGCTAAGGAGACCCTAAAGCACTAGCCCCTGACAACTTAGGACCCTCCATAAAAGGCAAGTTATTTTAAGCCTCTCTTGGACCCAAGGTCTGAGCAAACGAAGCAAATGGCTTCGGGACAAGAAAGGTTTTTAAGGCCTCTCGTTCTGCCAGAAACACACTTAAAACCTAAAAAATTTAAAGCTCACAACCTCTCGCGGGTTCACTTTGTGCTGCTGGGCTTTGGTTTAGAGGAAGACAAAGCAAAACCCCAAACCCTCAAATCAATGGATCACGACAAATGCTTGCCCCCTTCCACCCTGTCCTGGGCAGTACAGGGACTGAATGCCAGTGGGGAGAAGCAGTCAACTCCACTCTCCTGCCAAAGATCAGGCAGACAGAGACCAGTGCTGAAATCTGTTTCTTTTTTTAACAAGGAATGGGGCAGGGAAGCTAGCCAAGGAGCAGGTTTGCCTGAGGTCCCCACCAAGCATCCATGAACAAAACCAGGGTACCACAGGCGCAAGAGAGGGGAGGCGCTGAGGGAAGCAGGGCAGGCTAGTCCCGGAAAGCACCCCAAAATTGAGGGTGCAGGATTAGGACCCCACAGGATTAGTCTCCCAGTAGTTTCTGTGTCAGAACTTGGGAGTCAAACGTGGGGTCAGGCATTCAGGTACATGCATCTACCAACAGAGCACCAAGCCCACAACTCGCCCCCTGAAGCAGAAAAGCTGCACCCCTCCCCCAGCCCACCCTACCATCTTACTTCTGCTGGGCAGATCCTCTTGGCCCAGGCCATTGGAGGGAGCCAGTAGGGTGCTGCCACCCTCATCCAAGGTCAGGATGAGGGGAACGTCGTCATCTAAACTCACGGCCATGTTCTCCTCTCCTACAGCCCTCAGGATGTGATGTCCAGAGCTTTAAGTAGTCTCTGCTTTGAGCTCCAGTTCAAAGCCACTGGCCCAGAGGTGCTTCTTAGAAACTCCTCCATCAGTGGCATCTTCTGGGGTTTGGGGGGTTAAAAAAAAAAAAAAAAAAAAAAAAAAGGACAATTATCAAAATACAACCACTACTGATGAAAATGTTCTGGAATTAGATAGTGGTGATGGGTACATAACCTTACAAATATACTAAAAACCCCAAAATGGTACCTTTTAAGATGTAAGATGATGGATCTTATAGTAATGTGAATTATATTTCAATAAAGAAGAGTATTGCAATATAATAGCACTAAAATTCTGTGCAAGATTAAATACTGAAAAGTTAAGGGTAATTATGTTTGGAGATTGGGATATGGCTAATATGTTCCCCCTCTACCCTTCTTAACCCTTGTTTGTGTGTGAATTTCAGAGGTTTTAAAGACTTAAAAAATATATATACATATACAACCATTCAAATAATAGTAGTTAATACTCAGCGCTTACTATATGTTGGGGCTCTTCTAGCAATTTTTAAGTAAAGCTGATTGAAACTTCGTAATAGATAAGTAGGATTATTATCCCCCATTACAGAGAGGGGGGACTTAAGGCTTAACTTAGAGAAGTTAAGTAATTTACTTGTCCAAGAACCCACAGCTGGAAAGCCAAGCTTTGAACTACACAATCTGACTCCAGACCTGTGCTCCCCGCCAGCATACTACAATTCCTCCATGTCCCAGCCCTGGTATTTAGGCAGCACTTAGCTCCAATGACCTATAAAGAGTTAGTGTGCCAGGTCATCTAGATTTGCCTATATCACTCTTATTATCCTCCTAGATTTAGGTATTTGGGGAGGAAGGGGAAGAGACTAGAATATTTTTTTAAGTGATGTCGGGAGTCACACAGCAAAAATGCTCGTTCTGAACTCCCAATTCAAAATGGTCAGAACTAGCCTGTTACAGTTTCTATTTATAAACATTCCCATTTCCGCTGAGGAGGACCAAAAGAAAAGCAAACACTCAGCAGATCTAACAGCAGACCTTTGAACTTAAAAACAGCAGCAGGTTCCTTCCTCAAACTGCTGTATTCTGGTCTCGATCAAGTTTGCCTCCAAACTAACCCACTGAATGGCAACCCATCAATCTACTTCCTTCACGAATCAGCAGGACAATCCAGGGCAGGCCCCTGTGCGTCAATATCTTCTTAAAATTAGGCAGTAAAAGTGAGCACCATTCTTTGCTGCTAAGCCTGTAGCTGTCTGCAAAGTAAACTTCCTGTGAGATTTTTTTTTTTAAGTTTCCTCCAGATCTGGGGATTAATTTCACTTTTAAATCTCAGTAGTGGGAAGACAGAAAAGGAAATTCCAAATGAGATGTTATGATTTGGCTGTCTTAAGCATTATATATTTTATTCTTTTTCTTTTTGGCTTAACTTTTTATCACAGCTATTTTCAAACACACTCAAACGTAGAGAGAATATATAAATGAGCTTCCTTGTGTTGATCACTCAGCTTTGACAATTATTAACATCTTGTCATTCTCTCCCGTATTTATTTTGAAGGCTGGAGAGTCTATTAACTTTCTCAACTCATCAAGAAGAGCTTTTTAAATTGTATCATTGTTATCAAAATAGCTACTGGTTTTTACTTTAACTGTATAATATATGACTGGTTGCTTGTAATGCATGCATTATTTCTGTGGCTCTCAGCCGGGGTGATTCCCCTGCCACACACACACATTAGCAATGTATGGAGACATTTCTGATTATCACAAGTAGGAGGTAATAGTAGGTAGAGGCCAGGGATGCCTGGAAACATCCTACCATACACAGGTGAGACCCACCACAACATAGAAATATGTGGCTCAAAATGTGAATAGTACTGCTGTTAGGAAATCTTACTTAGCTAATGTCCCCACTTCACAGATGAGGAAACTGAGGCTTAGCAGGGTTAACTTAACCTGCTTCTTGTAAATAAACAGCAAGGAAGTGATAGAGTCCAAATTTCAACCCAGGCAGTCTGAATTCAGGGACCCTCCCCACTTAACCATTACCCTTCATCTCTGCCCAGACGGTCCCCTCATCTGAATTCAAACCCATTATTTTACAGAGAGGGAAAAGTGAGGCCCAGAGGAGAGAAGGGACTTGCCCAGGGTCACAGTGCTTCTCCCTCTGTTGAGGAACCAGAAGGGAAGGGTCACCCCTAGGGACAGGTCCTAGGGAAA
>NW_006796432.1:1040500-1044571 GCF_000442215.2 Lipotes vexillifer | reverse complement strand
AAAGAGGGCAGGCAGGCTCTTGTGGGGTGGGTCGCCTGAGGGCGCCAGGGAGACAAGCAGACGAGGGAGGAGGGTAACGAAGAGGAGTGCGGGTGCCTGCTCCACGTGCTCGTCCTTGCGCCCCTTCTCCCCGCCCCGGGCTTCCCCGGGCGATCCCTAGGCTGGGGTCCCCGCGACCAGGGCTGGAGGGAGAGAAAAGCGGCGATGACTTCCCCGCAGGCCTTCTTGGCCCTACCTGCCCGCCTCCTACGTTCCAATGCCCTCACGCCGAGCCCCCTGACCCCTGACCCCTGCCCTCTCCATCAGGCCAACCCTCATACCCCTTGAATTCTTACATGCGCCGCCCCAGCAACCCGAACCGCGCGCCGGGGTCCGCACCGCGCAGCCCAGCCCTCCGGCGCCGCCGCCAAAGCCACGAGCCCGGAACTGTTGCAGCTGCAGCGGCCGCCGCAGCCACCGCCACTTCAGCCGCTGCCACCACAGCAGCTGCGCCAGCTCTCCCATCCACCGCCTACTGTCCCTTCCACCCCACCGGCCCCGCCCATTTTCCCTTCACCGCTGCCTATTGGCTACCTCGGCTGTTATTATGAGCTCTGATTGGTCAAGCCTTACGTCCTTCCCCAGTTTTTGCCTGCTGCTAATGCAGGACTCCCTGCCTCCCTCCTTGAGAAGGGGCGGGACGAAGAAGCTCCGCCCCTTTCCCTTCCGTTTCTCCCCGCCTTACTCGGTCAGCCCAACCCAGAGGGAGGCCCGAGTCTTCCAATTGGTGGAGGGTTATAGAGACGGTGCTCCTGACTGGTCATCCCTCAGGAGGTGGAACGAACTGAGCGGAATAAGGAATTTAATGGTGAAAAAGAAAGTCAATCAGACGCTGAGTCCCGCCTTCTGAGATTGGCCGATAACCTAGCAACGCAGGCACCTCGGTGGTTACCACGGATAGAAAAACCTGAAGCCCTCGGAGCAGGTGAATGACTTTGTGGGGAAGGGCTGGGAATGATGAAGAGATGTTGAATGGGGTCTAGCCCTCTATCCTTTGGCTCTCTGAGGAATCAGTAGCCCCCCACCGTGAGCCCGTCCCCGACTCAGGATCCTGCTCTCCAGCCCCTGCCTCAGTTTGGACCTCCCTCTCGACCCCCTGCAAGGACTACTGGGCATCCTCTACTCTGCCCCTCCACTCGTCCACTTCCTCATCCGTAAAACGTGGATGATACTAGTCAAGTGGAGTCGCATCAAAGTTAACTACTTTCAAGTCAAACACAGGTGCTGGGAGTGAGAGTGTAGTTTATAAGTCCGCTACCATTCCACCCAAAGGCCTATATATACATCCCAGGGTGAGCGTCCAATGAAAGTGAGTGTTTAAATCAGGTAATTTTGATTATACCAATTTTGGCCTTTTGTGCTAACTTTAGAACTTAACTCCCGTCCCCGTCCTTTAAATATGATTTCATTTACATACTTAAGACAAAGGGTTTGTTGTGAGGGTTAACTAAGGCAGAAAGTAGAATAGTGGTTGCCAGGGGCTGGGGGGAGGGGAAAACGAGGAGTTATTATTTAATAGGTACAGAGTTTCAATCTGAGATGATGAAAAAGTTCTGGACGTGGATGGTGGTGACGGTTGCACATAGATGTGAATGTAACAATTTAATGCCACTGAATTTAAAATGGTTACAATGGTAAACTTTGTTAGGTATATTTTACCACAATAATAATTTTTAAAAGCAACTATAAAGCTGGACAAAACCATCTAGTGCTATGTTGGCACACTGAAAATCAACCGAAGTCATACAACAGACTGAGAGTTTTTATTCATAAAACCACCAAACTTCAAGCTTGTGCTATACTTACCTGAGACTTCTCTGATTTCCCCACCCCCAGTTCTATGGGCATAATAGTTCACCCAGGGTGGGTAGCCCCCTGAATACCAACAGCTTCACTGTTACTGTCTGATGGAGCTCACTTGGTTTGAAGGAGCATTGGCTAAAGTGGCAATCTTGGTGGGAAGAGAACAGGGGAGGCGGCAGCTCTAGCAGTCCAAGGTTGTAATCCTATTTGGCACAAACAATGGACTGAAAGCTTGGAGTTCCTGGGGAGTGAGGCAGCCATAGGGGGCCTGATGAGCTCTGTGTATATCTTGGTTGACTAGAGGTTATGCGCATGTGTAGCAGAGACCAGAGCAGGCCCAAGCCCCTTAATCCCTGGCCGTTGGAGCCTGTGTAGACGTGCTGAGTGCGTGCTGCACTTTCCATGGCAGAACAGAAGCCTTACTGGCTCAAAGTTTGAGCACAACCTCGGACTGACTTTTGGCTGAATATTAAACTATGTGGATACAGAGGCGACCCCTAGGAAGCCAGGTTTAAAAATAAAAATATGAAAAAAAATTAAGCAGAGACATCAGTAGCTGCACATTGTGGAGGAGACCGACTTGACAGATTTAGTCCAGGAAGTAAATTACCAAACACCCAAGCAAAACAAGAACAACAATCATTAGGAAGGAAAAAATACCGAGTTGCTACAAAAAAAAAAATCTTCCCTCTAAAATTTCCAGTGTTCAATAAAAATTGTGAGACGTGTGTAAACGTACTCAGGAAAAAAAAGCAGTCAACAGAAAGTGTCTCTATGTGTCCCTAGATGTTGGCTTTAGCAGACGAAGGCTTCAAAGAAGCTATTATAAATATGTTCAAAGAACTAAAGGAAGCCATGTTTAAATAATTTTTAAAATGTAGGATAACAATGACCCATCAAATAGAAAATATTTAGTATTCCAGAATAGACTGTGATAAATTAAGATGCACATTATAATCCCTAAGTCAGCCACTAAGAAAACAACTCAAAAAAAATTTTTTAAATCAACAGAAGAATCAAAAGAGTAGACTAAAAATATTTATTTAACACAATAAAAGGCATTAACGAAATAACATAGGAACAAAACATGAGATGAGACGAATAAAAAAACATAGGAAAATGGCAGATGTAAATCCAACTATCTGAATAATTTAATGTAAATTATTAAATGTAAGTGGAAAAAACACTTCAATCAAAAGGCAGAGCTTGCCAGACTAGATTTAAAAAGTGAGACTGAACTATATGCTGCCTACAAGAGACTCACCTTAGATTCAAAAACACAAAGGAGTTGAAAGTAAAAAATTGGAATCCATGCAAAGAGTAAGCATGAGAGAGCTGGAGAGGCTATATTGCTATCAGAAAAAATTGATTATAAGACAAAAGATATTACTAGAACAAAGAGGGACCTTTTATATTGATAGGAAGGTCAGTACATCCGGAAGATATAGCTAGACTGACCAAGAAAGTAAAAGACACAAATTACCAAAATCAGAACTGCAGAGACTTAAAGAATTATAAGGAATATTATGAACAACTTCATGCCAAAAAAAGACAACTTAGATAAAATGAATGAATTCCTAGAAATACAAATTATTAAAATTGACCCAAGAATAAAGAGAAAATTTGAATAGACCTATAACAAGTAAACAGATTGAATTAGAAATAAATAGTCTTCAGGAGTTCCCTGGCAGTCCAGTGGTTAAGACTCAGCACTTTCACTGCCATGGGCCTGGGTTCAATTCCTGGTCTGGGAGCTAAGATCCCACAAGCTGTGCGGCGTGGCCAAAAAAACCCAAATCTTCCCTCAAAGTAAAGCCCAGTGCTAGGTGTCTTCACTGGCGAATTCCAAATAGTTAAAGAAGAAAATAGTGGGAAAGTCCAGAGTGAGAAGGGGCAAGTTCTAAGGTCACTGTTCATGCCTTTTCTGAATATTATAAAGTTGTCAGTAGAAAGCAAAAACCTATCCCACAGTTCCCCTTCCCAGACTTCACCCTCTACCAAGCCTTTTGATTGAAAGAAACAGTAACAGAGGCTGCAGAGTGAGTATCAATATCCTTGCCTCCAGGCTGGATAGGCTGCCCCAGGCATCCCAGCCAGACCTCTGCCCTGGCTCAGGGAGAGGCATCCCTTGGGAACACACTCCAGGCATGGTTAGATATAAATGCCAGAGCTTTAGCTTGGGATTTTCACTTGATTTACAGTAAAAAAAAAAAAAAAAAAAAAAGGGAA
>NW_006796432.1:1031925-1040449 GCF_000442215.2 Lipotes vexillifer | reverse complement strand
TTTTTTAAAAAAAAAAAAAAAAAAAAAAAAAAAGGGAATTCCCTGGCAGTTCAGTGGTTAGAACTCCACACCTCCACACTTTCACTGCAGGGGACAAGGGTTCAGTTCCTGGTCGGGGAACTAAGATCCTGCAAGCTGCATAGCTTGGCCAAAAACAAAAAAAAATTGAATTAAAGTGGTGAGTCTTTCCTGCCTACTCAGTTGCTAAGTTCCCCACATGTGCTTCCCTTTTTCCCTAGGAGAAGAGAGCTCTGGGCAATGAGGCTGATGCACTATGTGATTTATCCCTCAACATATAATCATCATCATCACTCCCCATTGAAGAGAGCTTTTAACTCTCTAAAGGGCTTTCCTGTCTATTAAACCATCCCTTCTCCACTCAGCTCCCTTTTGATGTGGCTAAGACAGGTGTTGTGTCACCAGGTGCCAAGGAGATAAGGGACTTGCCTAGACTTATTCCAAGAGCCCCTGACAGGAGAGAGTCATGCACCCAGGGCTCCTAAGACCCAACTTGTGAATCTGATCTTGATTCTGTAACCGATGGTGGCTTTAGATGGTGCTGAGGTCGGCTCGTCAGACAGAGCTGGGCTAGGCTTGGGCATGCCTTCCTTTGAATCTCGATAGAGCACTGGACTTAGCATGGGGGAGGCCAGGAGTTTTACAGGGAAGCCAAGCTGCTGTGGTCTAGACCAGTGGTTCTCAACCAGGAGCACCCCACCCACACTCCACAGGGACATTTGGCAACGTCTAGAGATATTTCATCTCCAACTGATCAGAGCTAATGGTGGGAGAAGGGTGCTACTGGCATCAAGCGGGTGGAGGCCAGGAATGATGCTAAACATTCTACAAACACACAGGACAGCCTCCACAGGAGAGAATTATCTGACCCAAAATGTCAGTAGTGTGGAGATTGAAAAACCCTGTTCTACACTGGTATTTTCACACAAGACAAGTACGACACACACACACACACACACACACACACACACACACACACACACACACACACACACACACACACACACACACCTTTTCCCTTCAGGCCCTGGTTAGTGGAACTGAAAGTAAAAGGGATTGAAAATCAAGACGATTTGAAATACAGAGCATCAGGGAAAAGTATCTCTTTGACCTTAGCTCTCAAATAATTGCAGCAGGTTATATCCTATGACCAATCAAATGCCTTTAATATGGGGGCTTTTGAACACAAGTTGTTTTTGTTTTTGTCTTTTTGGCTGCGTTGGGTATTCGTTGCTGCGCACGGGCTTTCTCTAGTTGCGGCGAGCAGGGGCTGCTGTTTGTTGCAGTGCGCGGCCTTCTCATTGCGGTGGCTTCTCCTGTTGCGGAGCATGGGCTCTAGCTGCGTGGGCTTCAGTAGTTGTGGCTTGCAGGCTCTAGAGCGCAGGCTCAGTAGTTGTGGCACGTGGGCTCTAGAGCGCAGGCTCAGGAGTTGTGGCGCACGGGATTAGTTGCTCCACAGCGTGTGGGGTCTTCCCGGACCAGGGATCGAACCCGTGTCTCCTGCACTGGCAGGCGGATTCCTAACCACTGTGCCACCAGGGAAGTGTCTTGTTTTTTTTTAACCACAAACCAGACAAAAATACATTTTCCTCCTTGATCCAGCAGACGCCTGTTTAAATACAAAAGAATACTTACTACATGCAGTGCACTATGATATTTTCTATTCTATTTCATTTATTTTTAATGCTAGTCTCAACAGGCAAATTGACTCCACCACTCACTAAAGGGTCATGGTTTAAAAAAGACTCTTCTATAACATAATCTGTCAGTCAGGAAAAGCCAGTGTTTTGCATTTGCTAAGATTACGATTTAAATACATATATATATTTAAGTGGGGGAAGTTTATTTTAGAAGAATCTAAATTCACTGCTAAGAAATTCTTCCTTATGTCTGAAACAACCTAAGTGATACTATCCACAGTTGGATATAACCAGAAATAAACACATCGAAAACCACACTGCCAAAAGAGGAATTAAGAAATGTGATGAATTAATTTGTAAGGGGGAAGAGTCTGGAAAATGGTGAGCGGTTTAAGGGATCTCTGTCCTCCTCCATTACTAACTGAAAGTCATGAATAATGCAGAAACCTGCAAAATTAAAAACAGAAATAGTAAAAAGGAGTAAAAAATGGATCCATGTTGGCTCTTTATAAACCTTTCTGCACAAAAACAAATATATATGGAAAAATACATGTTCTATTTTAAAAAATATTCAAATGTTAATATTGAATTGTATCATTTTGAAGGTCATCCTAAAATCTCAACATGATTGAGTCAGGACTTCATTTCACACTCACATCAGTTTTATCAAGCGTGGGTTCTGTTACTGTCCCCACATTACAGGTGAGGAAGCCGAAGATGCTTAGAGACGTTCATTGACTTGCCTAAAGCCACACAGCAAGGAAGTGTTGATCCCCTAGGATTGAACTTCAAATTTGTCTGACATGGGAACCCACAAACTTAATCACTGTGCAGCAGGCTCATGTTTTCCCATTCAGCTTCAGAGATGAGGGTCCAGAAGGTCAAGTGAATTTGCCCAGGGCTATAGCCGTGCCCAGTGGCCAGTACAGAGTTGTTCATTATAACCAGCAGCTTAGAAATCTGTCCCTGGGAGCACATTCCCTCCCAACCTCAGTCACTATCCAGGGTCCTCTGTCGCCAAAGCACAGGATAACACTGGAGCCTGCGGCCACAGAGCCATCACCACCGATGCAATCCAGTCTGTTAATACCTCCAGTGTTCACTGCTTCAGCTCCAGCCCCGGAACCTTCTACAAGCCAAATGTCATCCATGAAACATGGGTTCTCTAAAAGGACAAGATAGGATTGGGTAATACTCCAGAAGCGGTGATAGAGGGAATTCCCAGGAGGTCCAGTGGTTAAGACTCCGCACTTCCACTGCAGGGGGTGCGGGTTTGATCCCTGGTCCCTGGTCGGGGACCTAAGATCCTGCATGCCGCACGGCGCAGCCAAAAAAAAAAAGTGGTGATAGGAAAAAAAATGCAACTAAACCATGAAAAAGAGAAAACAAAATATATTTAAATCGTTTACCTTAAAATTCCAAGCCCTGCGTCCAGGGATGGGAAACAACCCATATAGGCCAGATCTTGGCCCACCATTTTCACTATTGAAATGTGACACTATTTTCTGGTTCTAATTCAGGACAGAACATATTTTGTGAAATAACATTATCCTATGATGCCAACATCACCCTGTGAGGAAACAGGGCTGTTGTTAAAGCTGGGTTTGCCATCTCTCCATTTATTCAATAGTGCTTTCCTGAGCACCTACTGTAGGATAGTTGCTTGGGAGATAGCAGTCTTCATCATGAATGTCCTACCCTTTCCAGCCCCTCACCTTCCCCGCTCTAGACCTGGAAGGCTCACGTAAAGCCTAGAGCGTTCTGAAAAAAAAGCTAGCTGGGTGGTTCACAGGCCAGCTGGATCTTCCTGAGGCTGAAAGGAAAAATGCTGCTCCTTCGAAGGCAAAACCTCTGCCCATTAACCCAGCAGGTAGGTAGGTGGAGGAATCAGAACTAAGCGATCAGGAGTCCCTTAGCCATCAAGGACTTCTCTGAGTCATAAGCAGAACATCAGGATACAGGTGAAAGCACGGAGTGTAGGTCTTGAAGTCGTGGGGTGGGTGAGAATTGTGCCTCTCAGAAACATGGCAGAACTGTCAAGAGCACATGAAGTCAGCTAAGCAAATTATAACATCCACAATGTGTTATCAAATTGATGGCCATAAAGTTCATAACATTCCTTTGTTATCATTTTAACATCCACGGGATCAGTAGTAATGGCCTCTCTTTCTTTCCGGATATTAGTACCTTGTCTCTTCTCTCTTTTTCTTAGTGTGTCTTTAACATCTCCCTACCACTTGCGAATCTTGCTTTTTTAGCAAGACAGAGATCTGGTCTCAGACCCATCTTTCCTGGGTCACAGTATCTAGCTGGAATGAAATAACACCAGGATGTAGACATTGTTATCTTCTGTTTCACGAAAGTGAAACAGATTTTCCAGTTACAGCGAGGTATAAAGTTTCCTTTTTAAGGAAAAGTACTTAAGGAGGAACACGAACATGTATTTAAAGAAAATAATTGAGTTGATAATAGTACAGCTTGGTCTAGAGATTTGGCAGAAATCACAAAGGTGGCATTCCAGTGAGAGAGATTTGGGCAACACTGAATTAGAACCAGCCATCATGAAGGCATCTTTCTTGCCCCATCAGTTCTGCTCCGTATGGTGTGGCATCAAGCTGCTCAACAATCCCCATGTCGTGATCACTTACGAGGTATGTCTTGGTAATCGCTGATAATAAAGTTCCAAAGTATGTGAATGATTGACTCCAAAATATAAAAATCAATGAGAGATGATTCAAAGCTTACCCTAAAATAATTTAATCCCTCTCCCTCCTTCACCTACATTCTGATAAGCTTTTTTTTTTTTTTTTTTGCCACGTGGCTTGTGGGATCTTAGTTCCCCAACGAGGGATCGAACCCAGGCCCATGGCAGTGAAAGTGCCGAGTCTTAACCACTGAACCGCCAGAGAATTCCTGATTAGCTTTCTTAAGTGAGGAGAAAGCAACGGGGTGGCAGCTCTGTGCTGTGAACTGTGTCTAATCCCAGGTGTACCCATGGGAACGTGACACCAGGAGGAACACTGTGAGGCACTAGAAAGGTGAATCAAGTCTAGCATTTATATTTATAAGTAGTATACTATAATATGAAGTAATGCAATATAACGTATTATATATGCACGTATAACAACAAATATGCATATTCATGTTTGTAGTTGTTAAATAGATTGAATTCTATAGGAATCCAGTTGTGAACCCATCTCTTCTCTACGCCTCTACTTAACAGGACTCACTGAAACTGGACCAGCAAAGAATTAGTCTACAAATCATGATTCTAATTTTTCCACCATAGAAGTCAATCTTAAAATCAAGAGGCTGGACAGAATAGTGGTTATGGGATGCGGACTCCTAAGACAGACTGCCTGGGCTGAAATTCCAGCTCTGTGACTTACGTGCTGTAAACTAGTAGAAACAGCTAACCTCCCTCTGCCTTCCTTTCCTCTTCTGGAAAATGGACGTAATAAAAACACCTACCCCAGGAGGCTGTTGTGAAGAATAAAGGAGTTAATTCATGTAAAGCATTTAGAACAGTGGTCGGTACATAGTAAGTTCTCAAGTGTTAGTTCGTTTTTTTGTTTGTGTTTTCTTTTCTTTTTTTTTTTTTTGATTAGTCTTGGTAGGGGTATATCAGTTTCATTAATCTTTTCAAAGAAACAACTTTTAATTTTCTCTATTGTTTGTCTAGTCTATTCTATTGTTCTCTGCTCCTTCTGATTTCTGCTCTTACTTGCTCTTTTCTGATTACTTTGGATTTAATTTTGTCTTTTATCTTTTTAAACAGAAGCTTAAACCACAGATCTTAAAATGACACTTCTTCTTTTCTAATAAGGCATTTAAAACTATAAATTCCCTTCTAATTACTGCACTAGCTACATCCCACACACTTTGATATGTTGTGTTTTCCTCATCATTCAGCTTAAAATATTTTAAATTTCTTCTTGTGATTTTGTTTTTGACCCATGAGTTATTTAGAAATGTACTGCTTAATTTCTAAAGGTGTGGGAAATTTTAACTTCCCGGACCGGGGCACGAACCCGTGTCCCCTGCATCGGCAGGCGGACTCGCAACCACTGCGCCACCAGGGAAGCCCTGTTTGTGTTTTTGTTTTTTCGGGGCTGCACCGCGTGGCTTGTGGGATCTTAGTTCCCTGACCAGGGATCAAACCCAGGCCCCTGCAGTGAGAGTGTGCAGTCCTAAGCACTGGACGCCAGGGAAGTCCCAGGAATTAGCTAGAATTTAATGGCATTTCTTAAAATGAGATGCTCCCTTCTCCCTCTCTCCCTCTCTCTCCCTCTCCCTCTCTCCCTCTCTCCCTCTCTCTCTCTCTCTCTCCAATTTGTTTTTCAACACCCTCTGACTTCTCCATGGACCAGTGCTGGATTTGCAGGGTACTTGTAGGGTAGTTGGGTTTTCTCCTTTTTCTCCCCGGGGGGGAAAAATATAATTTATCTCAAACCTTTTTTTTTTCTTCAAAATGTTCCGAGAGGGAAAGTAAAACATCCAACAAGCTTATCTGAGTGAAAACAGGTATAATTTGCATGATAAAGATATATTTCCATTTATAAAGTTCATCAGCAGAATTAATGACAAATAAAGGGAAGATCCAATTAAAGTCCCCCCTCCATTAACAACCTTGTTTCACTCTTAGGGCAAGAATTTTAAAAGGAGAGGCTTAAGTTGGAAATGACTGAAATATTAAGGTTCGTGGCATTAATGAAGTGATCGTATTAGAATTCAAGGAAAGGAGATTCTCCAGTGATTTTTGTAATCAGAGTCAGATGCATTTCCCCCAATTCCAGTTCCACCAGCTTTTTCTTGTTCACCCAAATGAGCTGTCAGGAACTGATGGGCGCCATCATAATCAAAGAAAACAAGTTTGCCCTTTAAAGCAAAGAGGTAATTTGGCTGAAAGCAAATTGGAAACATTTCCCATAACATTGCACTTGCAGCCGAAATCTCTAAAGAATTTGAGAGTTTTGATTTACGCTTGAGAGCCTTGGGGGACCATGGGGAGAAGTGAGTTCATTAAACACTTGGTTCACATTCATTCTGTGGCCCGTGGGGCAGAGATCCTTCATTCCCCAGGGAGGCTGAGGAAGCTCCACGGCTGTCCCTAAAATGTTATTTTCAGGAAAAGCCTTAAGGAACTCACAGATTGATTGGGGAACTGGAAGCAGGTGGGAATCAAGGAGATGCAAGATAATACCCTTCTGCCCCAGTCCTCAGCTCCCAGAGGCTTCTGATTTTTTTTTTTTAATAAATTTATTTATTTATTTATTTTTATTTTTGCCTGCATTGGGTCTTCGTTGCCACGCGTGGGCTTTCTCTAGTTGCGGCGAGCGGGGGCTACTCTTCATTGCGGTGCACAGGCTTCTCATTGCGGTGGCTTCTCTTGTTGTGGAGCATGGGCTCCCAGCGCACAGGCTTCAGTAGTTGCGGCATGCGGGCTCAGTAGTTGTGGCTCGCGGGCTTAGTTGCTCCGTGGCATGTGGGATCTTCCTGGACCAGGGCTTGAACCTGTGTCCCCTGCATTGGCAGGCAGATTCTTAACCACTGCACCACCAGGGAAGCCCGAGGGATCCATTTTTCCTGGCCAAGGAACAAAGCCTCCTTAGCACCTGATCTGGGTTCCTTTCTTCCTGTCCTTTGTTACTTTAGGTGTTCCTTGGATTTCCTTACTCTTGGCCTTGCTGAACAGGTGTCTGTTGTGGCTTCATACATCACTTCCTCCTCCCTTGCATTCATATCTCCATTCCCAAGGCCTTCCTGGAGCCCCCTCGACCTATGCTAGTTGCCTAGCATATTTTGTCGGCTAGGGTCCTTTGATCGTGAGCAACGGAAACTAACCCTGGCTAAGCAAAACGGTGAAGGAAAAGCTGAAGATCCAGCCCTCAGACAGGACGGCAGCCAAGGAAGTTCTGGGGATCTTGGTAGCAGAATCTTCAGGAACCCATCCCTGGCATGAATCAGGTCCTGCCATTTCTCATCCATGAGTCACTCTCCAGGGTTCCTAGGAAGCAGAGACCAGGATTGTTTGATTGGCAGTCCCACCAAGACCACACACAGGGAGAGAGAGGATGAGTTTCTCAAAGGAAAAGTGGGGTGCTATCACCTGACGAAGAGCAAACAGGTCACGGGAAGGCCGAGACACCCTTGCCCACTGTCTACTCCAGTTATGGAGTTTAAAACTGAAGTCTCTGTCCTCCCTTCTAAACTTCCTCTCCCAATTTCCCTAGATTCTCAAGGGCCCCACCATTCTCTCCCATGCCCCACCCAAGCTCAAAACTGTCCTTCATTCATCAGGTCCTAATGGTTCTTTCTTCAAAACGTTTCTCACGTCCACAGACAGAGTATGAAAATCGAAATGACCCAGGTAACCTGTAGTGGTGGCAACAGATCTCTCCCCAAGATGAATATCAGTTTTTATCAGTGCTGGGAATTCAGTAGTCATGAAAATTGATAAAGCCTCTGCCTTCTTTGGAGCTTACTTTTTAGAGGAGGGGAAAGACACACAATAAACAAATAAAGAGGAGAGATGGAGAGATGTCATATGGTGAGAATTAACCTGCGGAAAAAGTGAACAGGATGAGGGGCCTGGGAGGGTGGGGGAGAAGGAGAGGGTTTATATTTTACATCGGGAGCCACTAAAGCACTCACTATGACAGTAATGTTTGAGCCAAGAAGTGAAGGTAAACTCTGGGAGGACGGGAACTATACCTTACATCTTTTTTATAACCCCAGGGGCTCAATAAATACCTGAATAGATGACTACAGGGATGATCTTTTTTTTTTTTTTTTTTTTTTGCGGTACGCGGGCCTCACTGTTGTGGCCTCTCCCATTGCAGAGCACAGGCTCTGGACGCGCAGGC
>NW_006796432.1:998249-1031746 GCF_000442215.2 Lipotes vexillifer | reverse complement strand
TGCGGCCTCTCCCGTCGCGGAGCACAGGCTCCGGACACGCAGGCTCGGCGGCCACGGCTCACGGGCCCAGCCGCTCCGCGGCATGTGGGATCCTCCCGGACCGGGGCACGAACCCGCGTCCCCTGCTTCAGCAGGCGGACTCTCAACCACTGCGCCACCAGGGAAGCCCCCACCCCGATTTTTTAAATTCATTCTTAAAAGCCAATGCAAATGCGCTGCGCTGGTCCTCATGCTGTTCGCTCTTGGCACCACTATTTGCTTGCCCCTCTTCTGCTCTGTCTCCAGCTGCTGGCCCCTGCAGGCTACATTGCCCAGGCTCCCTTGTCGCTGGTTTCCCACTGGATTTGGTCAGTGGGAGGCACTGGTGTTAGATTGGAAGGCTGGACAAAGGGAGAAACCAGATTTCTCCTCTTCTCTCTGCTTTGGGCTGCATTTCCAGCAGTGGCCACAGCTCCACTGGGGCTACAGTGACTCCTGGACAGGAAATGGCTGTGGCTCCAGCTTCCCCTGGGTGGCCCTGATCCCCAAACCCACCGCTTCCTCCTCCTTCATGGTTTCCTGCCATTGACAATCGCTGGGTGGCTTTCCCTTCCCCTGGTTGGCCTCTCAGTTCTTCCATCACCCACGTAACTGGTTGCTGTGTTTGAATACCTAGAATGATGTCTGTATTCCTGGTTGGTCCCTGCCTGACACATGTGCCTGAGACCCAGCTCCACACATGGTCCCCTTACCTTTGGGGCCCTGAGCACTGTTACAAAGCTCAAAACGGCTTTCCTTGAGAGGTTCTGTGTAAAAGCTGCAGAGCACCTAAGACAAACTCTCCACGTCAACAGTTTACGGCTGCTGTGGCCACACCAGCCATCCCGAAGTCACCCTGACTCTGCTGACTACCTACTCCTTCCTTTTTCAGGGTTGCCAGAGACAATAAAAGCAGGAAGCCCAGATAGTCTACCAAAGTCTCAATCTCTCAGGGCGTACAAAAGCGAAGAAGACTGCTCATAAAATGGCTTTGGACATCCTTGCTGTGGCCCCTCTCTACCAAGACCCTGATGTCAACAGAGTAAGGCTGATAGCACAGACAACCAAAAGGTCCACCACCCCGCCAAAACCCTTGCCTCCTCCCAAGACCAGACTCACCACCATCGAGACCAAGAGGATCATGTCCGTCCTGGACGAGACCATTCACAAGGTGGAGTTGGTGACCCTGCTGTCATATGTGGCATCCAGTTCCAAGAATTCGGAGGGGATGCTGGGGGAGGGCATCATGAAAGCAGTGAGAGAGCACCAGGACCTTTGCCAGATCCTCCTGGATCGCGTCAATTACCTGCAGGAGGAAGAAAGGCAGTTGCAGGGGGAAGAAGAGTTCAAGGATGAACCGTGGTTCCGAGACCGTGTCCTCTCCACAGAGGTGCAGAAATCCCACCTCCCACCCCTTATGCAGCAGATCAAAGGATCCACCAAGAACATCGTGAGACTCCTGCTCACTAACCCCCAGGCTGCCAGTCTGTTGCAGGTGCAGACCCTGGGCAGAAGTGCGGAAGCCCAGAGTTTTATTGATAGCCTGGTAGAACTCCGAGGTTTCCTGTTTGAGAAGCTACTCACTAGTCCCATGGAAGCCAGACACAAGACTCAGTTCATCCAGGACATCACCAAACGGAATCAGAGGAACCAAGCAATCATTGATACTCTGGAAAATGAATTGGCAGCCTGTGTGAGGAACAGGGATGCAGAGGTATCACTGCACAGTATTGGTCAGGTTATAGAAGGAGCCCCAGGGAGGAGCCCAAATCTTTTGGCGGTTGGGTTTTTTCCTCAGTGATCTAAATAGCTGTTTTCATTCATTTACTCCATAAATTTTGTTTTGAGCACTTACCAGGTGCCAGGTCTTATAAATGATGAGTCCACATGGTCCCAGCCTCATGGAGTTCATGATAGGGAAGGTAGGTCTTAAAGAGCTGATTTAATTACAGTTTTGAGAAGTACACAGAAGGGTAAGTATAGGGTGCTATAAGAGAGTGTTATAGGAGACCTGAACTTGGAACTCAGGGACGTTGAAGCCAAGACATGGAGAATGAGAGGGAGTGAACCAGACAAGTGAGGTAGAGAGAGACCTTCCAGGCCAAGGCTGGATAGTAAATACTTAATTTAAGGCTTTGCTGGCAGATTACACAGGGCCTTTGAGGCCTAATCGAGGAATGTGGTCTTTGTCCTGAGGGTAAGGGGCAGGTAGGAGGGGTGGAAGCTCTAGAAGAACTTTTAAGAGGTGAAAGGATAACATGATCCCAACCTAACAATAACCATTTGGGGACATATACTGTGTGTTATTCTTTTTTTGCGGAGCACAGGCTCCGGACACGCAGGCTCAGCGGCCATGGCTCACGGGCCCAGCCGCTCCGCGGCATGTGGGATCTTCCCGGACCGGGGCACGAACCCACATCCCCTGCATCGGCAGGCGGACTCTCAACCACTGCGCCACCAGGGAAGCCCCTATGCGTCATTCTTTACACACATTTTCGCACTAACAACTAGCAAAGTCCCTGGGAAGTGGCGTATAAGTATAGGTTTGGCTGCTAAATCAGAGACCCCAAATAATAGTCAAGCTTGTCTTAGTCAAGCTGGTGATATATTTCTGTTTAACAGAGATCTGGCATGGAAGCTCTGCTTTGTAAACTCGTCAGGGGCCCAGGTTCCTTGCTGCTGGCTTCTCTGCTGTCCCCCCACATGGGACTTCTAACTGTGGACCCAGAAGGCTGCTCCAGCTTTCCACCGTCATGTCACCACTGGTCCAGCCAGCAGGAAGGAGGAAAGGGGAGGAGGGGATTTTGTCCTACCCTTTTGGGACATCACCTAGAAGCAGCATTCATATAGTTCTTAGCTACACCCAGTGCTAGAGATGCTGGGAAAGTGGTCTGTAGCTGGGGCCACCTTCCCAGTGAAACATCCTGCTCTACAGCCTTTCTGGGGAGAACAGGTCCTGGGGACAGCCAGCCAGCACTGTCACATTTTCATCGCCCTGTGATAGATGAGAGATCAAGGCCACCCTCCCTCCCCGATGTACTAGCTCAGGGGGGTCCCCCCTTCCTTATGTTCTCTCCGACTTTGTCCTGTACAGCATTCATCAGGGTTTGTTGATGACTGTGTGATGATTTGATGATACGATTGGGGTCTGGCTCCCCCACAAGAGAACAGGGACCTTGTCTTTCTTGGCCCTCCACTGGGTCCCTAGTGGGCCTGGCACAAAAAGGGGGACAAGGTAATTATCTGCTGAGTAGAGAGATGACAGGCTCCTGGGTGCTCAGGGGAGACCACTCATAGGTTGGAGGGCTGTCACTGAGGGAAAGGAAGAGGACTTCCAAGTGGCTTTGCTGGTCTCATTCGGGTAGTGGAAACAGCTTGGGGCTGCCAAGTTGGACAGATCTGGGGTCAAATTCCATTTCTGCCAGGTGGGCAGATTTCATCAGGTCACTGGATCTCAGTGTAAAATGAGAGGATGACACCAATAAGGCATGTTGAGGGGTCCACAAGAAAAGCTCTGACCGCGAATAGTACTGTCTGCTTCAAACCCAACCCCTGAAGGCTGAAGACTTGCCCACAGGACAGGCTTGCCTCAAACCCCTCCCCACCCCACCTCTCACTCCCTGAGTACAGGAAGTGAGCTCAGACCCGCTGCGGCCTTGCTGCCAGCTGCCCCCAGCCCGAGGCTGCTGGCCTGAGCCAGCCACAGCACCGGTGTGTTCAGAGGGACACCTAGCGCTTGTGATCAGCCTTTGGAGTTTATTTGGAGTTTACTTACAAAACAGCGGTGCCCCCCCAACCCCAATTCCTGTTTTATTTTACTTTATTTTATTTTTATTTATTTATTTTTAACATCTTTATTGGAGTATAACTGCTTTACACTGGTGTGTTAGTTTCTGCTTTATAACAAAGTGAATCACCTTTACATATACACATGTCCCCATATCTCCTCCCGCTTGCGTCTCCCTCCCACCCTCCCTATCCCACCCCTCTAGGTGGTCACAAAGCACCGAGCTGATCTCCCTGTGCTATGTGGCTGCTTCCCACTAGCTATCTATTTTACATTTGGTGGTGTATATATGTCCATGCCACTCTCTCACTTTGTCACAGCTTACCCTTCCCCCTCCCCGTGTCCTCAAGTCCATTCTCTAGTAGGTCTGTGTCTATTCCCATCTAACTCCTAGGTTCTTCAGAACCTTGTTTTTTTATTTTTAGATTCCATATATATGTGTTAGCATACGGTAATCGTTTTTCTCTTTCTGACTTACTTCACTCTGCATGACGGACTCTAGGTCCATCCACCTCACTACAACCAATTCCTGTTTTAGAACGGACTGAGGGGCAGGAGCCAAGCCAGGCCCTCAAGGGGAGAGTGGGGTCGGGGCAATCCCTGCGGCGTGTGTTTATCTCACACTTTCATGCATCGCGCCCAGTGTCCCTGGCAGCTAGGCACTCCCCTGCTGTGCCCCGGCAGGACAGTCGCGCTGTCGCAGACCTCTCCTGTGACCCCGCTCAGGCGCGCCTGCGCACTTCACTCACGCCGGGAAATAGAGGACGGTGGCCACGAACGTGGGCTCCGGATCAGACAGACCCGGCTTCAAATTCCATCTCAGCTGCACAACCCCAGACAGACGCAATCCCCCTGAGCCTCAATTTCGCGGTCTCTAGGCAGGCTGTCCCCGTCCTCCGGGGCCAGGGCTGGGATTTGGCGAGGTAGCAGCGCCCCGTCCTGAGGGGGCTGCAGGCACGCCAGCCTCTCTCCTGCGATGGCTCATGATCGCGGAGGTATCCTGGAGCCTCTCTTCTTCCTGGCCCAGGTGGAGAAGGAGAACTTCGTGATCCAAGAACTGAAAAATCACCTGCACCAGCTGCCCAAGCTCTCAGAGAACAGCCTCCTTCGCACCAAGCACGAGGCCGAGAAGCAGCAGAAGGCGGACTTGCGGGCCTCGCAGGCCCGGGTGGCCAAGATCCAGCAGGAGATCCTGCTGCTGCAGGCACAGTTCAACAGCCTGGTCGTGGAGAACTGGGAGGCAGAGCAGGCGCTGAGGAAGGTGCCCCGGGGAAGCGGGGCGGTGGGGGCAGTGGGGCCACTGGGACAGGGGAGCGGGCGAAGGGAGGGCCGGGCGCAGGGCTTGGGGTGGGGGGCAGGGCTGCTCCAGCTGCCAGGGGAGCAGCTCCCTGGGGAGAAGGGTGCAGGGAAGCCCAGGATGGACGCAGTATCCCTTGGGAGGCAGGAGGGAGCAGCACACAGGCCAGGGACTGGGGGCAGAGAGATCAGGTCCTGCTGCAGGCCAGCTCTGTGACCTTGGGCAAGTTCCTGAACTCCTCTGGGCCCCACAAGGAGGATGATACCCACCTGTCCTGCAAAGGAAATGAAGGCGCACAGAAACCTCTGGCAAATCTCTTAACTCCCTCCGAGCCTTAGTTTTCACATTTTTAAAATGAAAGTGATTGAATAGGCCTTAATGAGTTGCTATGAGAATTAGATGGGATGATGGGTAGGCAGCTGGTAGCACCTAGTCAGTGCTCAATAAATATCCTTTTTTCATCTGCCTTCTCCATCGTCTCAGCCAGGACCCAGGCCCAGCATGCACCCAGTTTGCTTCCGAATCCCTTTCCTCACAAAGGACACCCTTTCTAACACTTGTTCTCAGATTTGTTTTTGTTTCACTACACTTTTGAGCATCTAATGGAAGCACCGGGCCTCTCCCCCATGAAAAGGCACAGAAGCACATACCCATGGTGGGGGGCAATTCTTGGGTTACAGGCTCGCTGAAGCCAGCCCATCCGTGGTGCCCAAGTTACGAACTCTCGCACTGTAGGACTAAGGAGCTGATTTTTTTTTTTTAATTGAGGTGAAATTCACATAACATAAAATATAACCGTTTAAAGTTATTCAGTGGCACTTAGTATATTCACAATGTCGGACAACCACAACCTTTATCTAGTTCCAAGATATTTTCATCACCTCCAGATAAAATCCTGTAATCATTAAGTAGCTTCTCCACCCCCTCCCCCCAGTCCCTGGCAACCACTAATCTACTTTTTGTCTCTAAGGATTTGCCTATTCTGGACTCTTCATGTAAATGGAATCATACAACATGTGGTCTTTCGTGTCTGGCTTCTTTCACTTAGCATTGCACTTTCAAGGCTCATCCACGTAGCATTCACCAACACTTCACTCCTTTTTATGGCAGAATAGCATTCCACTGTACGTACAGGAGCTGATCTTTTAAAAACAAAATTAGATCACATTCCTTCACTGTATCTAAATCCACCCAACGGCCTCCACTCTCCCTTACGTTAGAAACCAAACTCCTTCCACTGCTGACACTCCCTCTGTGACACAGCTTCTCACTCTGAGCTCAATGGGACCATTCTCCTCCCTGGCTACACCATTCCAGCCACACTGGCTCAGTTCCTACTCTTTAAACATCACCAGCTTGTTCCCACCACAGGGCCTTTGCACCTGCTGCTCCCTCTGCCTACAATGTTCTGGAGCTGGACTGCTGGCTTCAAATCCAAGCTCCACCACCCATCAACTCTGTAATCTTGGGCCAAGTGAGTTAGCACATCTGATTCTCCGTGTCCTTGCCTGTGAAATGGAGAACATACCTTGTGATGTGGATTCAGGAGGCGAGGCGTGATGCAGGGCCTGCTGATGCAGAGCGGGCTGAGTGCTTTTTATTGTTAATATTAGTCCATCACACAATGACTAATTGAATTTTTTTTAGAAAAAATATAAAGTGGAAACGGAAATTGAGAACTGGATCCAGAAATACGATTTGGAGATGAGTGAAAAGCAGGTATTTGTCTGCCTAAGTCTCTCTCAAGTGTGTTTCCCAAGATCCTCTAGGAATGGGGGTGAGGGGTGGAGAAGAGAAGCCCTAGTATGGTCCCTGGTCTATGCCAAGTTCTGGGCCTCTCCAGAGTGGCTTCCCTGCCCCTTCCTTAGGCTCAAGGGTTTGTTTAGCCTGGGGCAGTGAGGGGAGCGGTGGGAAAGGAAGGAGCCAGAAGCTGCGAGCCACTAAGATGTGCTTGACACCAGGCCCGAAGATCCTGGCTCCATCTACTGTCAGTATCCCAAACTCCCTGTTCCCTCCTGCTCAGCTCCTGCTAGCAGCCCCCTAAGCCGGGACTCATCCCCATGGGATTCAAGCATTCACCTCCACCACTTCACTCAGCCACTCAGGAGCTTTCTACCGAGTGCTTAGATGTGCCAGGTGCTGGGCTCCAGCGGTCAAGAAAGTCCCCATTGTCATCTGGAGGTTCTACTCTAGTGGCAGTTACTCGCTGTGTGACCCTAAGCAAGGGACTTGACCTTTCTGAGCCCATTTCTGCATGGGATCACAGTAACACCCACACTGGAACCATGGTGGGGATTTAACAAGTCACTGTTGTCACAGGTGCTTGTACAGCACAGGATCTGGCCTGGAGGAGGTACTCAGGGAATAGTAGCCTAAAAACGGGGTGCCCTTAAGCCTCCACCCAGCTCTGTGATAACATCGGTGGCCCACAGCCCCGACTTTGGGGCAGGGAGGCCTGGTGAGCACTGGAAGTGACATAAGCCTCTGAGTGGTCAACGTCAGGTGTGCTGTCTGATCCTGAGTGCTCTATGAAGGGGGAGGCTGTGCTCTTGTTTCCCTGTTCCCAATGAGGGTGGTGGGTGAATGATGGCAGAGACCGAGTCCACTTAGCTCTGTGTCCTCTGGAAGTACTCTTCCGGTAGATGCCTGGTGGGAGGCGGGGGGATGGACGTTGCATCCATCCCGTCATTTAATCCTGGAAATAGCTCCCACCCCTGCTCCTGGGTTTGGAATTGTCCCCGTGTTTCAGATGAGGAAAAATGACGGCTTGAAAGGTGAAGCCCCTCGAGATGTGGCTGAGCTGGGATTGGAAGCCCAGCCTGCCCAGCCCATGAGCCGTGTTCTTTCCTCCTTCCTGACCTATTTCAGCTGGGTCCCACCGCAAACTCAGATGGACCGCATCAGCTCTCCCATTCTCATCTGGGCCTCAGATGCAGAAAGGCTTAGCGTAGGCGGCATTGCTGGGGGTGGAAGCGGCTTCGGGAAGGGTGGGAACAGAAGAGGGTGGCAGGCGGTGCTCTGTGCCTGGAGACCCCTACCCCCTGCCTGTCACCCCAGGATGAGTACGAGGAGTTGGATGTCATCCACAAAGAGGAGAAGCTGCAGCTGGAGGAGCTGAAGAGACGGCATGACGTGCTGGTGGAAGAGTTCTCCCACATCCAGGCCGAGCAGGAGATCGACGCCAAGAAGAGGCTGGAAGCCGAGCAGGAGATGGTGCACATGGTGCGGGCTGCCATGCTCATCCAGGCCCTGTGGAGGGGCTACCTGGTCCGCTCCATGCTCAGGTCCAAGAAGAGGAAGCGGAGTAAGAGCAAAGTGAAGGAGAAGGGCAAGGGCAAGGGCAAGGGCAAGGGCAAGGGCAAGGGCAAGAAGTGAGTCCCTCCCCCAGCCTGCCCAGACCCCTGCCCTCACCAAGATCTTACCTCTCACTCGAGAGCCGGCCTGGAAGCCCCTGGGATGTGGAGCCCTGCGATTCATGGCCTTAACGCTTTTTCAAAATTAAAAACCCTTTTAAACCACAGCCTACAAATAAACTTCACTTTACCGAGGGCCATTGGATGCGTGTCCATGCTGCAGGTGCCGTTTCCACGAGGGGAACACACAGGCTGGGTGTCAGCACGTAACCATTCCTTCCTTTAGCCTCGGTGGGAAGCCAGACCTTGGGCTGCATCCCCCTCGGTCCCAGCCCAGAAGCTGCCATGACTGCGATGGACACATCACCCACCAGGACAGCTGGGTGTGGGTCACAGCTGCCCACAGGG
The DNA here is from genome assembly GCF_000442215.2 of Lipotes vexillifer. Classification (NCBI taxonomy): domain Eukaryota; kingdom Metazoa; phylum Chordata; class Mammalia; order Artiodactyla; family Lipotidae; genus Lipotes; species Lipotes vexillifer. The sequence continues at coordinate 1,022,883 of NW_006796432.1, read as the reverse complement.
GAGGGCGGGGCAGGCAGAGAACTCCAGGAGGAAGAGGGAGGGCTTCAGGCTGCACTCTGCCCCTGCTCTGGGTATCAATTTGCCCACAACTTCTCCCTGGTTTAGCACCGTGAAAGCTCAGGGGTCCTGAGGTCATAAACCAGCAAGCTCACATTAGCCTTATTCGGTGTCCAGGTAGTTGAAGAATATATTTTTAAATTCACTACTGGCAGTTTCTTTTTTTAAGTCTTTATTGAATTCGTTACAATATCACTTCTGTTTTATGTTTTGGTTCTTTGGCCATGAGGCATGTGGGATCTTAGCTCCCTGACCAGGGATCCAACCCGCACTCCCTGCACTGGAAGGCAAAGTCTTAACCACTGGACCACCAGGGAAATCCCCACTGCTGGCATTTCAAAAAATCAGAGGCTACTGCTTAAAAATGCCTTTTCTGGAAAAATCTCATCATCCAGATAGCCCGGGCCTCCGTGTCTTCTAAAGGTGAGGAGCGCCCCCTTTGGGTGGCAGACAGGTTGTCCCAGTCGCCACCACTCCCAACTGTCTTCCAGCCATCATGGCCTCAGCGTCAGTCGCCCCTTATCATCATGCTTGGGCGGTTGCTTCCCTTTTTTAGTACAGTTTGGAGGAAAGAGGTATTTGTGGCCAATGTCTACTAAAACATAGGGGCAAGGGATAAAGGCAAATGAGAGCTGAATGTTTCAAGTAAAACTAAGGAAGGAGGGAACTAATTCTTTGCGAGAGTTCTAGGAAATTTAAACCCTACATGTTTAAAATGCTGTCTGTGCCAAGAGCATGGCTCGCTTGCGTCCGTCACGGCCCACCGGAGCCGTGTAGGCGTCTGAATGTGCGCCCCTGGTCCTAGGCACTGTTGGTCCCTCCCAGACTGTTCCCCGGGAGTGTCTGCTCTTCCCTTCCCCACAGGTGGAGGCACAGAACCAAAGATACGGCTTCCAGCTGGCCTCTCTGGAATCCCGGTGCTTCCTGGAGGTGCAATCCACCAGGATGCTGGGATTCTGGGTGCAGCTCCATCAGAGCAAAGGCTTGGCTGTTCTTCCTGAGGGGCCTGACCCACGATGGTGCGGGGCAGGAGGCAGGCGGGCCCTGACCACTTAGACTTCCTTCCCGAGTGCTCTCCAGGTGCCATGTGGAACTTTCTGGTCTTCTTGGACCCCTCAAAGTCCAGGCAAAGTCCTAGTCACTGTGGTTTTTTATTTTTTTTTACGGTAGGAAACGTATATCATATATACACATATGATTTCAAAACAAGTCAACTATAGCCCATATTCTGAGCTCAGAAAGAATCAGCTAACCCCCCAATTAGTGGTATTAGCTAGAAACCAACGCAGGAAGATTAGCTGCCCACCTGCCACTGTCATGATTGCTATGTTATTTAATTTTGTTATTTAAATCAACTAGGCCTAACACTGGCCTTTATCCTAAGGAAAAAATTAGCAAAACTCACGGCTTCGATGAGCTGATATATTTAATACATGAAAATAAATACATGACTTAAAATTTTAAATGTCCACCCACATATCACCTTGTGTTCCCTGCTGGTCCACATACTGTGCCTGGGAAAATTCCTGAGGCGTCCAGACTCAACTGGAAACTCATCCTGAGCAGAAGCTTGGCTTGAAGGGAGGGAGAAGGAACCCTCTGGGTTGGCAATCATACCATTTATTCACACTTGGTGGCGAGACAATGTTGTGGGTGTGATAGAGAGGGTGGGGGGACCCTCCCGGGGGACACCCCTGGGTTGGCACTGATATGCTGTGTGGCTATGACAGAACTTGAAACAGGGATCTCCAGAGGCGGCCCTCATATCCACATCAGCGGCAAAAGCAGGGAGCAACCAGCGGTTGTCAGAAGAAAGGGCGGCACTGCCCACCCTCGCTCTGTCTGCCCCCAGGAGTGCTTTGCCAATGCCTGGTGGTCTCCCCAAAGGCCCGCCCACCAGTGCCATCCTCTGAAACTCTGCCCTTTGCTGTGACCCCATGGGCAAACCTGCAGAAAGGACCAAGAAATTCATTTCCAAGGTGGCTTTGGTTTCTGGATGGCTCCGCCTCGTCGGGGGGTAACTGGTGCTGAAACACTGACTGAATGAGCCCTGGGAGTCAGGAGGGGGCTCCGGAAGGTCACTCCTGACGGGGAAGGTCTGGGATCTCGAGGCCCATTTGTGCAGGGGGTATGGGTGGGTGGGTGACTTGTGCTGGGGACATTAAGGTGGGTGAGGGAATAAGAACGCTCCCGCCTCGGAGGGCGTGGAAAGTCTAACCCATCCACGGACAACCTCCGGGAATCTGCCACCACACTGCGCTCTGTCTTTGAGGGACTAGCTGGGTGAATGGCTCGCACTGGAGTCTCCCTGGGGCGGGGTGAGTGGCTGCCCCTAGGGGTTGCTGGGGGTGTCCAGAAGAGGGCATGGAGCTTTGCAGCATCCCCCTTCGCCATCCACGAGGCCTCCCAGCCGGCGCCCTCAGGTCGGGAGCCAAAGAGTGACTCATCGCAGTAAGAAGGAGTGTGGCCAATCAGTCTGGCAAGGGAAGAGAAACAGTGAGCTGGGGAAATAAACCCTAAAAACCTTGCCCACCCCCACCCCCACCCCCTGCCAGGCAGCTGCAGCAGCAGAGGGCTGCCTATAGGTCCCAGAAGTCCCTGTCTCCCAGCCTGGCACCCGCAGTGAGGCCACAGCCCTCATGTACCACTACCCCTATCTCTGCTATTTTTCCCCTTCCCCCTGCATCCTGCCCCACCCCACCCCTACTCCCTGGCATGTGTCCCAGGCCAGGCCAGTTTGCATATCCCATCCTCCTGACCACACTGATTGGCTCAGGAATAACCACATGACCCATTCTGCACAATAAGGGTCTACCTTAGGACCTTTGCAGAAACTACTAGGAGAGAAATGTTTTTCTTCCACCTAGCCCTGAAGAACTGGCAGGATATAAGGGCTAAACGGCCGGTGGCCATCCCACCTGGGATGTGTAGGGGAAAGCTGCACTAAAACAGAGACAAAATCCCAAGAACGTTTTGAGCCCCTGTTATATAAGCCCCAAATGCCCTTTTTCTGCTGAAGCCAGTTTGGGTAAGTCTTCTGTCACTTGCAACCAAGAGTCCTGATTAACATAACCTTAGTCTTTATAGCCTTCACTCTTTCTCTTAACCCACCACTTTTCCCTTTTTGTAGTGGCCTCGTCAGCCGAACCCTCTGCAGTCATGTGGCCCTTCCAACTATATTTGAAATTGCACAGCCCAACACCTGGCATGTAGAGGGTTCTCAGTTTGAACTTCTGTGATCTGGCCTCATCACCAGAGCAGCTTTTAAAATTTTTGCATATTTACTCAGGGCTTTTCATGTGTAGGTCCAGGACTCAGCATGTCCCTTGTGTGTCATCTCATTTCTCACAACACCCACAGGAGGAGGATATAATCCCATTTTACAGGACAAGAAAACTGAGGCATAGGGAGGGTAAAAAGGAGGGTACAGACAAGATTCAAATCCAGCGCCCTGCTCAAAGACCCAAGCTCTTGATCACTAAGTCAGACTTAAGTGCCTTCTAAGCCTCTCACCTTTAATTAGATTCATTCAGCAATTTTTTTTATTAGTCCCACAAATATTGATGGCATACCTATGAGGTGTCAGGTCCATGGTTTTTGGCCAGGACTAAAAGTGCTTCCATTCCCAAACTGCAAGTCTTTGAAAAGTCACTTGATTTAGCTGTTCAAAACCATACCTGGTTGACACCTATGTCTGTCTGGTACCAACGTTGCTGCTCAATAGCATCTCTAACTCTTACGTACTTTCTAACTTGACACCCTCTACTTGTCAGCATCCAGCATAAAATTCCATCCTCCAGGAGAGCATGGGGTTGACTGTTATCTCCCTTGTTTAGGAAACCCTACTTCTGTTCATACAGCCTACGCTGACACCAGCATTTTCAGCCATGTTGTAGCTGTCAGTGCTGCTAATGTCAACCTGAGCCTGCCTTGTGGTCCACGGCAATTGTCAGGTGGACATGATAATAACGGGGACTTGCTTTTATCTCTGTTGAATTTTATCTACTTAAATAAACACTATCCCCGTTCTCAACTAATATATGTGCCTCTTGGCTCAGAATGGATCCTAAATATGATTGGCTAGTTATTATGGACTGAATTGCATCCTCCCAAAATTCATGCTGAATTTTAAAGAGGTAATTAAGGTTAAATGAGGCCATAAAGGTGAGGTCCTAATCCAATAGGATTTGTGTCCTTATAAGAAGAGGAAGAGGCACCAGGAGTGTACACGCTCACAGAGAAAAGCCCATGTGAGTTCCCAGTGAATAGGTGGCCATCTGCAACCCAAGGATAGGTAGCCTTCAGGAGAAAGCAACCCTGCTGGCGTCTTGACCTTGGACTTCAAGCCTCCAGAACTGTGAAAAAATAAATTTCTGTTGTTTAAGCCCCCCAGTCCATGGTATTTTGTTATAACAACCCTGATTGACTAATATACTAGTCTTCCATGTCTTTGTTCAAGACACTGATGACAATAAATAAGAGCCCTGAGGCCTCCCTCCAGGCTGATATTAATCCAAATAATCCAAATAATCTAATTCGAACCTACAATAACCACTGGCATTAGATTCTGTTTTCCTAAATTGTTCGTGAAAACGCAGCAAGAACCATTTTCAAAACGACTTGCTGAAGTTTGGAATCATCACATTTATGTCATTTCATGGGTCAACCAAACTAATAATTTCATGCAAATTGCTGTGTGATCTTGGGCAAATCACCTGACCCCTCTGGGCCTCAGAAGCCCATTCTAAGACATTTGGGGTTGGGTATTCCACCATTACAACCATTATCACTAACGTTTACTGAGAGCTTCTTAAGTGTCAGGTTACCGTGCCCAGCACTGTACATGTCTCATCCCATTTAACCTTCTCAATAACCCCATTAGGTCCCACCTTCCACTGTGAGGAAACTGTGGCTCAGAGAGGTCAAAGTGCTTGCCCAAAGTCACACGGCATGTGAACAACAGGGCATCTCCCCATCCTGTTACCTGTATTTGTTCTTCTTCCTCGGTGCGAGGGTCAGGGTCTTGCCCCTGGAGGAGGTAGTCTCACAGCTCCCGTTGGCCCCTGAGGCCTGTGACGCCCCTGTACCCACTCCTCTGGTTCTGTTGGCCTTCCCCATCCACGGTGGGTCAAAGACTGGTAGTGTGGGCTGGGCGCCTGCAGGACTGCCAAACAAAGTCTCATCCACGTATGATGGCCTAACCTTGACCCGGCAGCTGCCCCGGCAGCGGTGCTGAACGTGGAGGGTCTGCATCCCACTGATGGCCAGCTCCACCGGGGTCTTCACGCTGTTCATGGTCCTGGGTGACAGCAGGTGTGCTCTGCCTGCCAGTCCCTGCCTCCAGGTCTCCCTATGAAAAGTGGTCACGGTGGCAACCATCTGTCATCAGCAAAGACTGGCAATCTCTTAAGTCCCCGTCCCCAGGGCAAAAAGGTCACGTCCTCCCTCAACCAGTCCTCCTCAAAGGGGAGCTGCCAATCCCAGGGGACATTTCGGAAAATTACTTTTTTTGAGCTGTTGTAATGACGGGGAGGAGTGCTACTGGCAAATATTTAGTGAGTAAATATGCATTCCTAGCATACAGTGTGTACTCAGTAGATATTTATAGAATGCTAAGGGGGTGAAGAATAGATTGGGCCTGTGCCTACTTTAGCACCAACCAGAAGACAAACTATGGTGGCGGGGGACAGGCAGGGTAGGCTCCTATATCCTGTACATATCTATGGGGCAGGAATAAAAACCTACATGGATCCCATGCCTACCTCCTGCAAAGAGCTCTACAAGCATTGTCTCATTTAATCTTCTCAGCAGTCCTGTGAGATAGCTTCCATTATGTCCATTCTACAGATGACAAAACTGAGGCTTCAAAGGATGAAGTCACAAGTGTAAGTCCCACCTATAAAGCTAAAACAGTGGAAATAGAATGTGAACCTGATAGGAGTCTAGAGCTTGTGTACTTAACCATTCTACTACTGGTGGATTACACCCAGCCCGCCAACTGCCCCACATTCACCGATCCCCAAGTCAATGTCCCGGCTGATATTCGAGGTGCCCGCATTCTGGAGTTATTTTCCTACCTGAGCATCTTGGCTGGCTGACGTCGGCGGCCACCCACAGCGCCCCCTCCCCCCCACCGTCCAGGCCTGAACTCCTTTGCGGGGACGCTTGGGCACCTGTGATGCGCGGTACATCCGAGATCTGCAGCTCTGAATCCCGGGAGCACGCGACCCCTGGCAGCTCAGGCCGCCCCCGGCCTCCGCCCCCCGCCCGGGGAACCACGCGGTCAGACTCTACCCGTGGAACCCAGCCCTAGCTATGTATGCTCCGCGCGCGCATCAAACAGCAACCCGCGAGCGGTAAGGCAGGGCGGGGCGGCCAGAACCATTCTCCCCCGGGGGGGGGGGATAAGGTCACCCTGTTCCGGACGCCGCCGGAACTCCCCAAAGCCTCGGAGAGGGGTCTCCCGCGCCAATGAGGGGAGTGTGTGCGTATGTGTGTATGCATGTCAAGCCTCCGGAGGCTCCAGAAGGTGAGGGAACGCAGCCTGGGGCGCGTAGAGGCGCCCCCCCCACGCCCTGCAGCACCGTTGGTACGTACCCGCAAACTCCGCCCCCTCCCGGTTCCCTGCGCCCCGGCCCGCATGGCTGCCGGAACGCGTCCGGCGGCCGCACCGCGGTCCCGAGCTGCCATGGCCCAGTGGAGGAAGAAGAAGGGGCTCAGGAAGCGCCGGGGCGCGGCCTCTCAGTCCCGCAGCAGCGACTCGGAGGACGGCGAGTTTGAGATTCAGGCAGAAGATGACGCCCGGGCCCAGAAGGTAGTAGCGCTGGGCTTGGACATACGTCAGAGCCCGAGTCCCGGCTCCGCACAGCGTCCCGCGGCCTCAGTTTTCCCAGCTGGAGAGTGGGCACGGCTGAGGGTGGGGAGAGGTCGGCTGGCCGGGGGTCGGGGCAGGACCTCCGGCCTGAGCACGTGTTTCGGTGTCCGACACGCCCAGGGTCCTGACGTCCAGAGCCTCTGTGCTAGGGAGACTGGGCCCTGCGGGCCTTCTGGCCTTCCGGGCCGGCTCTTGGTCTCGCGCTTCTCATTGGCTACTTCCTGGCCAGGGGCGGGTCCCGGTTCCCATTCGTCCAATTAAAAGTGCGGGTGATGAAGATCAGACTTTGAGAGGGGGATTCTTGGGAGGATGAATTAAGAGCAGGCTGCACCTCTTGGCTTGAGACAGTGACGCCCCCAAACTTCTGGGAAACTAATAATAATAAGTTAAACTTGCGTTTGTAGATAGCTTACAGTGTGCTATCCTCCGTGCTAAGAGCTTTACAAGCCTTATCATTTAATCCCCACACCAACCCTGTGAGCTAAGTAGTCACACTCATTTTCCAGAGGAGGAAACAGAAGCCTGGAGGGGTGAAGGAACTTGACCAAGATCTCACAGCTTGTGAGTGGGAGAGCCAGGATTCAAATCTCGGACTGTATGGTTCCAGGCCCTGTGTTATTTCCACTACTGAATGCCAACTGTATGCAAATGAGGGGGGGGTCAGGTATGAGCACCAAGGGGGCAAAAGAGCTGTAGCCCATTATTTCTCACAGCCTTGTGCTTAGCGGGTACCTGGCACAGAGAAGACTCTGGGTAAGTAGATGAATGAGTGGGGCTTTATATGAAGAGAAAGGTCTACACTCCTCTGAGGCAGGGACCAGATGGGGACCTTATTCCACACCATCCGAGCCTCACACAGTAGGTGCTCTATAAATATGGAGCAAGGCACAGCCCTGTGTTCAAGTTCAACCCAACCTTGTACTGGCTGTGGGACATGGGAGAAGTTGCTTAACCTCTGTGTGCCTCAGTTTCCACATGTGTAGAAAGCTGTTGATTATGTATGCCTCAAAAACTGTGGAAAGGATGGAATGACAGTGTTCACACATTCTACTCTACAGTAAATATTGCTGGGGCACCAGTGTGTTCCAGGCACTTTGTTATCATGTGTCTAGAATGGGGGTTGGCAAGGTTGGCAAGCTTTTCCTGTAAAGGACCAGATGGTAAATATTTTGGCTTTGCAGGGCCATATAAGGTGGCTGTCTTCTTTGTTTGACTTTTTACAATCTTTTAAAATTTAAAAACCATTCTTAGCTCACAGACTGTACAAGACAGGTGCAGCTCTGACCTAGAGGGTTGGTGGGGGACCATAGAGGGTCTCATAGGAAAGAGTATAGACTCCGAAGCCAGGGTTCAAATCCCTTACTGGCCGTGTGACTTTGGCAGGTCACTTCACGTCTCGTGCTTCAGTTTCCTTCTCTGTAAAAGGGACTAAGTAATAGCACCTACTTCACAGAGTTGTGAGGATTAAGTGGGTTAATTAATTTTTTAAATTATTTTATTTTATTTTATTTTGGGTGCATTGGGTCTTTGTAGCTGCGCACGTGCTTTCTCTAGTTGTGGCTAGCGGGGGCTACTCTCTGTTGCGGTGCGTGGGCTTCTCATTGCGGTGGCTTCTCTTGTTGCGGAGCACGGGCCCTAGGCGTACGGGCTTCAGTAGTTGTGCCTCGCGGGCTCTGTAGCTGTGGTTCGTGGGCTCTAGAGTGCAGGTTCAGTAGCTGTGGGGCACAGGCTTAGTTGCTCCGCGGCATGCGGGATCTTCCTGGACCAGGGCTCAAACCTGTGTCCCCTGCATTGGCAGGCAGGTTCTTAACCACTGCACCACCAGGGAAGCCCTAAGTGGGTTAATTTATATGAATGCTTAGCACAGTACCTAGCTTATAGTAAGTGCCAGGTAAGTTTTAGCCATTATTATGAATTAGTGCTTTTATAAATGTTTTTTCTGAGAAGAAAGGGACAGCGCTGTAGTCCAAGAAGACTCCCCAGAGGCTAGAACAAGTGGGTGGCAGAGACGAGGACAGGAATGAGAGAGACCAGAGCTGGGGAGGGATGATGGATCAGAAAGGGGATTGGGGAGAGGGGAGCTGGGCAGATTGGAAGAGTCTAGTATCTCACACATAGTAGATGTTTTGATTGGCTTCCTAAAGTTTTGAGGGCTTTGAATGACAGGCCAGGATGATAATTATGATGATACCACCACCTGGGCACAGTTCTAAGCTTTATACACACCCATTTAGTCTTCACAACATGCTATGAGGCATACGCTCTTGTCGTCCCCATTTTTCCAATGTGGGAACGCAGGCTCTGGGAGATGAAGTCTCTGGTCTGCGGTCTCACAGCTGGAAGTGACAAGAGTTGGGATTGAAACGCAGGCCATCTATCTGCAGAGCCCGCTCTCTGACCCTGTGCCCTGTCCTGGTCCGGTCAAAGGAGAGCCCTTTAGCAGAGAAGTCACGTGATCTGGCAGGAGCATCATCACCTTGAATGGGGCAAGGTTAGGGGCGGGCACTGGCAACAGGACAGCCCCCTTCCTTGCCCCCAGTGGTCTCACTCTACCTGGAATGATGCTGCCTCTCTGTTGCTCCCTCCCAGCTGGGACCCGGCAGACCCCTACCCACCTTCCCCACCTTGGAATGCACCTCGGACGTGGAGCCGGACACACGGGAGATGGTACGAGCCCAGAACAAGAAAAAGAAGAAGTCGGGAGGCTTCCAGTCCATGGGTGGGTGAGCCAGGCATCCAGGGACTTTGTGTGGGGGGAGCAGCGGGGGGTTATGGCCTTCCGTGCTCTGCTCTGGACCCAACACTGTGGTGGGTTTGGGGGGATGGAGGCAGCCGATAGTCTCCAAGCCACTCACGGCCTTCTCGTGGGGGCAACGGGCCTGACACGATGAGAGAACAGTTAGGGCCGGACTCAGGGCGATGCTGGTGCAGGAACAGGCTCAGATGTCTGGGGATTGAGCGGCGTGACAGAGCCGCATTTCAGAGCCGAGGGTAAGAGATGAGATAGTTGGGTGCTGTTGGTACACCTGGCCAGCCGGAAGGAAAGCCGGACTCTTTCTTGGCTCTTTACATATCAGTAGCATCTGGAGCGAAGATTGAAACATCGAGGTGAATAGTTGTATAACCTGAAAGGAAAAGAAGCCTAAGTGTGACCTGAGCACTGTTTTATTTGACTTTTTTTCTATTTAGATGTGTGTATGCCAAAAAAAACACTGTAGACTTAAGTAAACACTGTACCAGGAATATATTTGCAACTATGGGACAAAGGGCTGATAACCCTAATATACAAAAAGCTTTTACAAATCAAGAAGAAAAAGACAGACACCCGATAGAGAACTGGGCAAAGAAAATAGCTCACAAAAGGAATCTAGACAGCCAAAATGTGCTAAAATTCATCAAAATCAAAGGAAAAAGCCTAAACATCTACATGTGGCTATTTTTGGCCTTTCTGAATGTCTAAGATGAAGGATTGACCAAAAAGCAGCTAAAACCATGGTGCTTCCCTGTCTCCAGGCCTTCCACTGTCCTCCCATCTCCACAAGCCCAGGTCACATGGAGGCTCCAAAGGCCACCTTCTGCCCCTCACAGTACCACGTGCTTCAGCTGTCACACCCGTGCCTGCACCCATCACAGGCCCTTGTCACTTAAGATCCTTTCCTTCCTCTTTCCTTCCTTCCTTCCTTCCTTCTTTCTTTCTTCCTTCCCTCACTCCCTCACTCCCTCCCTTCCCCCTGCCTTCCTTCCTTCCTTTCTCCCTCCCTCCTCTTTCTTTCTTTTTTCTTTCTTTCTTTCTTTCTCTCTCTCTCTCCCTCTCTCTCTCCCTCTCCCTCCCTCCCTCCCTCTCTTCCTTCCTTTCTTTCTTTCAACTTTTTTTTTCTTTTGGCCACGCTGCACGGCATGTGGGATCTCAGTTCCCCACCCAGGGATCGAACCCGTGCCCCCTGCAGTGGAAGCATGGGCCCCTAACCACTGGACCACCGGGGACTTTCCAACACCCTTTTCTTTTAATTATGAAAATTTTCAAGCATATAAAAATTAGAAAACAGTGAGTCTCCACATACCCATCACCAGCAGTTTTAACCACTGGTGTTGTTTTATCCACACCCTACCCACTCATGGCCACCATCCCGGAGGATTCTGAAGCGAATCCCAGGCATCCCCTCCTTCTATCCCTGAATACTTCCCACCTGCCTCCAAGAGATGCAGGACCCTCCTACACCTAAAACAAACACAGTTCCTCAGTATAATCCAAGGTCCCGTCAGTGTTCAGACTCCCATTGTATCATGGCATTAAGAGCTTTCAAATCACAGGAATAAAGACGCAGACGTAGAGAATGAACTTGAGGACACGGGGAGGGGGAAGGGTAAGCTGGGACAAAGTGAGAGAGTGGCATGGACTTCTATATACTACCAAATGTAAAATAGCTAGCTAGTGGGAAGCAGCCACATAGCACAGGGAGATCAGCTCAGTGCTTTGTGACCACCTAGAGCGGTGGGATAGGGAGGGTGGGAGGGAGACGCAAGAGGGAGGAGATATGGGCATATATGTATAAGTATAGCTGATTCACTTTGTTATACAGCAGAAACTAACACACCATTGTAAAGCAATTGTACTCCAATAAAGATGTTAAGAAAGGGCTTCCCTGGTGGCGCAGTGGTTGAGAGTCCACCTGCCAATGCAGGGTACACGGGTTCGTGCCCCGGTCCGGGAAGATCCCACATGCCGCAGAGTGGCTGGGCCCATGAGCCATGGCCGCTGAGCCTGCGCGTCCAGAGCCTGTGCCCTGCAACGGGAGAGGCCACAACAGTGAGAGGCCCGCGTACTGCAAAAAAAAAAAAAAAGATGTTAAAAAAAATTATTAAATGACACTAAAATTTGAATATTCTAAGAAAAAAAAGATGGGCTTTTTTTTTTTTTTTTTTTCCTGTGGTACACAGGCCTCTCACTGCTGTGGCCTCTCCCGTTGCGGAGCACAGGCTCCGGACGTGCAGGCTCAGTGGCCATGGCTCACGGGCCCAGCAGCTCCGCGGCATGTGGGATCTTTTCGGACCGGGGCATGAACCTCTGTCCCCTGTCTCGGCAGGCGGACTCTCAACCACTGAGCCACCAGGGAAGCCCAGGCTTTTTTTTTAAATGTAAACTTTTGACTTGAATATAACATACTGACAAAAAATGCACAAATCATAAGTGTCCAGCTGAATGAATTTTTACAGAGTGATGCACTTGTGTAACCACTATCCAGATCAAAATAAAGAGCATGACCAGCAGCCCAGAGTTTCCCTGGCCCTTCCAGTTATTACTTTCCATCAAATGTAACCACTAGTTCAACTTCTGTCACCATAGATTTGTTTGTCTATATTTGTAACTTTATATAAAATGACTCATTCAGTATGTGACAATTTATGTGTCGCGTGTCTCTTTCAAAATTCGGTTTGTGAAATCTATGTTATTAGCCTTTTCAAACTGTTCAGTTTCATTGATGTATAATATTTCATTTTATGAACATGCCACAATTTATTTCTCAACACAGTGAATGAAAATTCCAGGTGCTAATACCTAAAATTGTGATCTTTTTTCATTTTAGCTGTTTTGCTGAGTGCGTAGCGGTAGCTCATTGTGGTTTTCATTTGTACTGATAGTTCTCTAGTGACTAGTGATGTTGACCACCTTTTCATATACTTATTAGCCATTTATACAGCTTCCTTTGTAAAATGCTTATTAAGGTGGGTTGTTTTTGGTTTGTTTTGTCCATTAAAATCGTTATGTCAGTGAAAAAAAAAGCTTTCAGAATCCAAATGTGGTTCATACTCCACAATCAGTAGATTTGTTTTCTAAGTCTCAGCTAACCGATCAGCTTTGCTCTATCACTTTTCTTTTTTTCTTGCTATTTATTTGTTGATGAAACTGTCATTTGTCCTGTGTAGTTTTCTGTCATGTGTCATAGGGGCTCCTCTAGCCCCCTGGCCATTCCCATGTCTTTCCCAGGCTTGAGCTACCCAGTGTTCAAAGGCATCATGAAGAAGGGCTACAAGGTGCCAACACCCATCCAGAGGAAGGTACGGGGTGGGGAAGCTGATGCGGGTCGGGAGGTGGGGATGGCCAACCTGGCCCTCCTGCCTGGCCTCTTGACCTCCACCCCTTGTCCCATCTGTCATATTTATCGTCCCCTCTTACTCTGGCTGAAGCCCCACGAGCCTGCCCATTTCGCAGGTGGAGAGAGTCAGGCCCGGCAGAGCAGAGGTTCGACCCTGTGCGTCTTTGCCACTTAAGCTGCCCACTGCTGAGTCCCTGCCCGGGCAACTCACAGGCACCCCGTCATCACCTGGGTCTCATCTTTGTTGTCCTCAAACATTTAGCCAAGAGGGAGATAACGTTTCTCTGGGATCCTGAGGAGGGTGACTAGATGGGGAGACAGAGTCTGGCTTAACCTGAAGAAGGTTGTTCCAACAGTGGAAAGAGTTGGGGGTAACAGGCTGCTCATCCCCGGAGGTGTGCAAACAGGCTTTAGCAAGAGTGGGATCAGGGCTGGGGGACAGACCCCATCCCTTTCGCTGAGATGCTCTGGTTTGCCCACTCCCTGCAGACTTGAAGCTCTGGATCACTTGGTGCTTGGGTGCAGGAGCTGACCTCTTCCCTCCCCCACTCATTCCCCTGCAGACCATCCCAGTGATCCTGGATGGCAAGGATGTGGTAGCCATGGCCCGGACAGGCAGTGGCAAGACGGCCTGCTTCCTCATCCCCATGTTCGAGAGGCTCAAGACCCGCAGCGCCCAGACCGGGGCCCGCGCCCTCATCCTCTCACCCACCCGAGAGCTGGCCCTGCAGACCATGAAGTTCACCAAGGAGGTATGTCCGGGCACAGGGACGGGGGGTGGCTGGGCTGAGCTGGGACCAGTCAGCGAGGCCTGAGTGGGCTGAGTCAGCTCCCATCGTCGGCTCTCAATCTCTCTCTTTCTCTCTCTCCACAGCTGGGCAAGTTCACTGGCCTCAAGACTGCCCTGATACTGGGCGGGGACAAGTAAGAGCCCCCTTGGTGCCCTATGCAGCGGTCCCCCAAAGCAAATGTGCCCCGCGCCATCCATCAGTCCATCAGTCCATCAGATGGACTGAGCTTGCGCTGCTCGTTACTAACAGCAACTTCTCTGCACATTCTTAAAACACCAGCAAGGGGAAATATACAGTAAAATACCGAAAGGAATTTCACACACACAACTCAGACACAGGTTCTGATGCTTCTAAAAGAGAGCTGGTAGTGCACTGGGTCACCCAAATGGGTCACTTAGTTGTGTATGTTTTGATATGCTTGATTTGGGGCTATTTAAAATGGAATGCACACAAATAGAGGATGTTTGTAATAGCTCAAATCTGCAAAATACTATATTTTTCCTGATGTGCTTGCACCGTCCTTCTAAGGTAGCAGGCACCACACCTGTTTTACAGATGAGCTAACTGAGGAAGTGATGGGCTCAGAGAGCCACACAGTGGTCTGGTAGTAGAGCTAAGATTAGAACCCCTGCGCCCCGCCCCACAGTTTCTCCCTCAAAGCACAGCCCCTTCCTCATTCTTTTCTCAGAATGTCACTTTCACCAGTCGCTTTTGATTCTCACTGAGAGTGTTTTGCTTTTCAGTGCTCTTTTGCCTACATTATAACTTATTATCTCTATTGTTGTGACTGTCAGAAATACCTCCACAAGCTGGACCTGGCCCAGAATTCTGACTCCTGGTTCCTACAGGTGTCCCAGGGGTGTTTTCAGAGGAGAACTAAAGTTAGGGATGTGTACTCAAATGGTTTGGGAACAAGGACTCAGATCCAGGAAACCTGATTCTAGGTGGAGCTGGCAGTTCCAGGGTTAATTGCTAGGTGGCGCTGTGGGTCAAAGGCCATTTTGCTGCAGTATGAACAGAGTGAATGAGATGGGTTCCGTGGCTGAGTCTGTCTTTGGAGAACTTTGTTGTTATCAGTCCTTTTGTGTGTTTGAACTTGTAGTTCTTGTCAGGGCAATGCTTTTGCCTAGTAGCTCAGCAATAGCTTTTCCCCAGTTCTGAGCCTGGGGTCAAGGTGTGGGACTCAGCTGAGCATTTGGAAATGGGAAGGGAGAGAGACAAAAGAGACCTGTTCTGTCAAGCTAACACCTCTTCTTCCTAGGATGGAAGACCAATTTGCAGCCCTGCACGAAAATCCCGACATGTGAGTTTGTGGATTGGGGATGATGCTCTGGGTTCCCTTCCCAGATGGCCAGGGTCTGGGGAGTGAGAGGAGGGCTATGCTGGTTCCCTGGCCCTGGGTGACCTGGCCTGCTCAACCACTTCCAGAATCATTGCTACCCCTGGGCGCTTGGTGCATGTGGCTGTGGAGATGAACCTAAAGCTGCAGAGCGTGGAATATGTGGTATTTGATGAGGCTGACAGGTAAGGCTGCAGGCGCATCCCCGGGCACTTGTGTCAGGGTTGGCCAGGAGGAAGGGCTCTGCCAG
This sequence comes from Lipotes vexillifer, assembly GCF_000442215.2. Lineage (NCBI taxonomy): Eukaryota > Metazoa > Chordata > Mammalia > Artiodactyla > Lipotidae > Lipotes > Lipotes vexillifer. The sequence continues at coordinate 1,007,477 of NW_006796432.1, read as the reverse complement.
AAGAGGCCTATGCAGTCGAGATCAAAGCAGCATTTCCCCAAAGAGGGCCACAGACTGTAGGCAGTGCCAGAGCTGATGGGGCTCCCTGGACCAACAGTTTTTTTCTTTTGTATTACTTTTAGGAATATTGAAAAGAATAGTAAAACAACAAACACATGATTTGAAAGAGATAAAAAATAGCACAAGGTTGAAAGCACAAACTGGAGCCAAACAGGTGGGATCAAATCCCAGCTCTATGAACTTGGGTAAATCCCTGAGGGTCTGCGGGCCTTGGTGGCCTCAACTACAAAGTGGGGATAAAATAGCATGTACCTCACAGGGCTGCCGTGAGGACTAAAGGGGTTGATATTTTATAAAGTGCTTAGAACCATGCCTGGCCCAGAGTGAGGGCTGCTGTCATTTATTTCAACATGAATTTGTAAGAAACATAACTGAGACCAGACCTAAGGTTTCAAGGTCATTTTTGCTTAGGTTGAGGTTGTTGAGTAGCGAAGAGGTGAGCTGAGTTTAGGAAGCACCTGCCCACGTAACAAAGTGTGATGGGGGCAAGGATGACAGGTTTGGAACTCATTGGAATGGAAGCCCCTCTCCTGACCCTGTGCTGCCCTCTGCCCTCCCAGGCTCTTTGAAATGGGGTTCGCAGAGCAGCTGCAGGAAATCATTGCCCGCCTCCCTGGGGGCCACCAGACTGTCCTGTTCTCTGCCACGCTGCCCAAGCTGCTGGTGGAGTTCGCCCGGGCTGGTGAGGGAGCCACAGGAGTGGGGCTGGGGGCTGGGACGCGTGTCAGCGCCTGGGAGGGGCTTGTCCCTCAGCGACTCCCCCTCCCATCCTCTCTTGCCCACTCAGGCCTCATGGAGCCCGTGCTCATCCGGCTAGACGTGGACTCCAAACTCAGTGAGCAGCTCAAGGTGAGGCTCCACCCATGCCCCTTCCCGGCCCATGGCCTGGACCCCGTGAGCCAACCGGAGTGACCCTTCTCCCTGCAGACCTCCTTCTTCCTCGTGCGGGAGGATGCCAAGGCTGCTGTGCTGCTCCACCTGCTGCGCAGCCTGGTGCGGCCCCAGGACCAGACAGTGGTATTTGTGGCCACCAAGCACCACGCGGAGTATCTCAGTGAGGTGAGCTGGGGGAGGCCTGCACCTGCCCTGGGCCTGGGGCCCAGCACGGACTGCATCACCACCTCTGAGATGCAGTTCCATGCTCAGCCACCAGAGAGCAGCACCAGAGAAGGGCTGAGGCCTGGCCAGCGCTCTGTGCTTTTCTATTCTGTTAAGTTTTTCTTATAAAACATTTCAGGCACGTAGCAAAGTCAGAGAACAGCATAATGAGCTCTCAGGTACTCAGTTATCAACTCCCATCCAGTCTTGATTCATGTAACATTCCCCATTCCATCCAGGGTATTTTGAAGTGTATCCCAGCTGTCCTATCATTTTTCTGTAGATATTTAGTGTCCCATGTGTTTCACTTTTTTATATTGAGGAATAGCCTGCACGCTGTAGTCTGTGTAAAGTGCCCTAATCTTACATGAACAGCTTGATGAGCTTTTCCACATGTATATATCTGTGACCCTCTTGGGAAGAGGTCCACGAACCCCCAAGGCTGCCAGGGCCCCTCCTGAGTCAATGCGGCCACCTTGGGTCAACCACACCTGAGTTCTGTTATCTGAGGACACAGTTCACTGGGTTTCATTTATATGACACACATTTACCGGTGCTTCCTCTGTGTAGCTGCTGGGGTCACTGATGAATAAAACCAAAATAGTAGTTTTTAAAGAGCAGTTAACACTTTCACGGTGCTTCCTGTTTTCCGGGCCCTATTCTCAGCACTGTATGTGTATTGGCTCACTTAATTCTCATAACAAAGCTACAGAGAGGCAACTGTTATTCTCCCTGTTCTACCAACAAGGAAAGTGAAGGCACAGAGAGGTTAGGGAACTTGGATAAGGTCACAAAGCCTGTTAGTGACAGAGTCAGGATGAGACTTGTGTCTTGGGGTGGCACTTGCAGCCTCCCTGAGGAAGACCTCTGCACGTGCCGTCTTTTTTTTGACATTCAGACAACCCTGCAGAGGTGAGAGGTGATATGAGCCCCATTTATACTGATGAAGACCAAACCAAGGTCACCCAGCTGAGCTGGGGTTTATACTGAGGGCGCCCGACTCCAGAGCCCGTGGTCTTACCGCCATGTCGTGGCGCCCACGGCCCGGCCTCCTCTCCTCTCCCCTGCCCGTCTCCTCCTCACCCCTTGCCCTCGCTCTGGTCTTCACTCTGGGCAGCTGCTGACGACCCAGCGGGTGAGCTGCGCCCACATCTACAGCGCCCTGGACCAGACGGCCCGCAAGATCAACCTGGCCAAGTTCATGCACGGCAAGTGCTCGGCCCTCATCGTGACTGACCTGGCAGCCCGGGGCCTGGACATCCCACTGCTGGACAATGTCATCAACTATAGCTTCCCGGCCAAGGGCAAGCTCTTCTTGCACCGCGTGGGTAAGGAGCCCGTGGCTGCACTGGGCACCGGGGGGGTCCCAGCGGGAGCTGAGGCCCAGGGAGGGCACCAGTAAATCGGAATCTCTGGGGAGCGTGGCCCAAGCCGGCTCTAGTGGGCAGCCCTAGACTCTAAGGAGGTGATGCTCCCGCTTTCTGGGTTCCCCAGGCTGGTGCTTATCTTGCCCATCAGGAACTTGATGACGCAGCCCCTCCTCCCCACAGTTGTCTCCCTACAGCTCGCTCTTTCTAGCTTCTCTCCTGGGAGCAGCCTTTAAACAGCATCCCGACCCCCCTCTGCCTCCTGCTCCATCAACTGCAGACAGAGTCTCCTGACTCCCGGCCTTGTCCTGTCAGCCTGTCGGGCCCCACCTTCCCCTCAGCCCACCCAGGCCAGCTCACTCCATTTAATTTTTTAGTTATAAAAGTAAGGCCTGCACGTAGTAGGAAAATTTGAAAGTGGAGCAAAGCACCGAGAAGGCAGGAAGTCACCCTCCCCTCACTGGTGATGTGACGGGCAACAGGTGCTCACCCAGCACTCCTGGTGGGCCCTGGTCCACGTGTTCTACTTGCTCCACTTGTCTTCACAACAACCCTGTGCAGTGGGTATCAGCAGCGTCAGCTCCATTTTACAGATGAGGAAACCAAAGCAGGGAGGTTACAAACTGGTCAGGTGTCTCAGATGTAGCAAAGTGGGGTCACTGGCATTCTTTTCTTCAATTGTGGTGAAATAGACATAACATACAATTCCCATTTTTACCACTTTCAGGTGTAAGTTCAGTGGCATTTAGTACGTTCACACTAATGTGCAACCATCACCCAGCTTCCACCTCTAGAACATTTTCGTCTTAACAAACTGAAACCCTGGACCCATTAAACTCATTCCCTCTTCCACCTCCCCCAGCCCCTGGTAACCACCAGCCTACTTTCTTTGTCTTCTTTTAACTCATAAATGCGCGTGCCATGTTTATAAATACAAGTAAGTTAAATAAGTGCGTGTGAGAGAAGCATCTGGTGGGGCAAGTTCCTTGGAATTGTTCTGCGTATGATTGAACATCGTCAAATGAGTAAATTCTGGCTGCCCACAGTGGGCTGGCCGTGGGCGGACCTTTGGGGTGCGAGGGAGGCCTCCACCTGGGTCTCCAGCCTCTTCTCCCTGTTGGCAGTTGCATGCTGTGCCCTTGATTCTGTTGCTTTGGGAGGGCTGGCCCTGCACATCCTTTGAGGCGGTCTCAGAACCCACAAAGGGAATTTCTCATGTGCCGCGTGACCAGCAGTGTGAATCGGACTACCACAAACGAATCTTCCGAATGTGGTGACACTTGGTTTCTGCAAGATGCAGAAACAAGCCAAAGCGTAATGCTATTCATGGACTGACTTACCACAAAATTAGAATCACCCTGGACATTCTTCTTGCCTCTGTATGCATCATGCATGTTTTTCATTCACCGTTTAAGCACCATTCTATAACAGGGGTCAGCAAATTGTTTCTGTAAAGGGCCAGATGGTAAATATTTTAGGCTTTGAAGCCATTTAGTCTCTTAGAGATCTCAGCCCTGGGAGCATGAAAGCAGCCACAGGCAATATGTAAATGAAGGAGCACAGCCGTGTGCCAATAAAACTTTATTTACACAGACAGGCTTGGGGAGGGGGCGCTGGATTTGGCCAGGGGCCACAGCTTGCAACTCCTTTCCTCAGCTGTGTAATTCCCACCATGTGGTCATCAGCTAATTAACCCTCTGTCCTTAAGTCTTTAAGTGGTTTCCATTTGGGGGCTGTTCTGGGCAGAGCTGGAGTAGGTGTCCTGTGGGTGAATCTTTGCACCCTGGGTTATTTCTCTGGGTAAAACCCCCCCAAAGTGGGGATGCTGAAACTTGTGATACTGATAAAGAGCAGTGTCTTGCCTCTATTCCTGCTAACCTCCCAGAGCACCATGTGGGCTCACGTACTCTCAGGCAGGTAGCCCCAGTGACTGTCACTGCCTTGCCCCCTTTTGTAGGTGGGACACTGCTCAAGGAGGTGGGGCTGTGGCCTGGCTTGCACCTTTAGGGTCTGGCACGTGGGACTCGTGCTGGGCTGTGGGGTCCTTTGCCTTTGCTCCCCCTTGACTACCTTCTCCTGCAGGCCGTGTGGCCCGGGCTGGCCGAAGCGGCACGGCCTACTCCTTGGTGGCCCCAGATGAGGTCCCCTACCTGCTGGACCTGCACCTGTTCCTGGGCCGTGCCCTGACCCTCGCCCGTCCCCACGAGGAGCCCTCTGGTGAGTGGAGGCTGGGGAGGGGCTGGGGTTCCCCCTGGAGTTCATGGTATGGATGGGGGTTGGAGGTGGGCCAAGCTGTCATGGCTTGGGAACGTGACCCCAGGGGAAGATCCCTGTTTTGTTTTGTTTTTAATTTATTTATTTTATTCATTTATTTTTGGCTGCATTGTGTCTTTGTTGCTGTGCATGCAGGCTTTCTCTAGTTGCGGCGAGTGGGGGCTACTCTTCGTTGCGGTGCGCGGCCTTCTTATTGCGGTGCGCGGCCTTCTTATTGCGGTGGCTTCTCTTGTTGCGGAGCATGGGCTCTAGGCGCGTGGGCTTCAGGAGTTGTGGCACACGGGCTCAGTAGTTGTGGCTCGCAGGTTCTGGAGCGCAGGCTCAGTGGTTGTGGCTCACGGGCTTAGTTGTTCCGCGGCATGTGGGATCTTCCTGGACCAGGGCTCAAACCCGTGTCCCCTGCATTGGCAGGAGAATTCTTTTCTTTCTTTCTTTCTTTTTTGTGGTACGTGGGCCTCTCACTGTTGTGGCCTCTCCCGCTGCGGAGCACAGGCTCTGGATGCACAGGCTCAGCGGCCATGGCTCACGGGCCCAGCCGCTCTGCAGCACGTGGGATCTTCCCGGACCCGGGCATGAACCCATGTCCCCTGCATCGGCAGGTGGACTCTCAACCACTGCGCCACCAGGGAAGCCCAAGGTTCCTGTAATTTAAAGTCAGTAAAGAGCCAGATAGTAAATATCTTAGGCTCTGCAGGTCACATGATCCATGGCAGCTCCTCACCCATGCCCTTGTAGTGTAAAATTAGTCACAGACAACACAGAAATGAGTATATGGGGCCATGTTCCATAAAACTGTACTTGTAAAAACAGTAGGAGCTGCTCGATAAGTGATGGTTTCTCTTGTGGGGATTATTTTGTGATTCAGGACCCAGAGTGGGGCTGGGGAGAGGAGGTGGGGCCCTGGGCAGGCGGCCGGGCCAGAAGGCCTCTGACCAGGCCTCTGACTGAGCTTCTGGTGGGGAGGCAGGTGCGGGCGGCGGGGACGGCGTGCTGGGCCGGGTGCCGCAGGGCGTGGTGGACGATGAGGACTGCAGTCTGCGGACCAGCCTGGAGACGTCGCTGGAGCTTCGGGGCCTGGGCCGCGTGGCCAACAACGCCCAGCAGCAGTATGTGCGCTCGCGGCCGGCGCCCTCGCCCGAGTCCATCAAGAAGGCCAAGGAGCTGGACCTCTCGGGCCTGGGCCTGCACCCCCTCTTCAGTGAGTCCCTGCGTCGGGCGGGCGGGGGCTGGTGGCAGGCCCCGCGGAGCCCACTGTGGCTTCACGCGTCCCTCCGTCCCCCCCAGGTTCGTGCTTCCAGGAGGAGGAGCTTCAGCAGCTGCGGCTGGTGGACAGCATCAGGAACTACCGCTCCCGGGCGGTGAGTGCGGGGCCTCGGGGCTCCTGTTGAGCTCCTGACCCACTGCAGGTCCCCAGCAGGGATTTTCTCAACCCGCGGCTCTGGCCGTGTCAGCACCTCTATAGCCACCCCTTGTTCTGGAACCATCCCTGCTGGTCCACAGCAGGTTTCCCGCCCCTTCCATACAGTTGGGTAGACTGAGGCTCACAGAGGGCAATGACACACCCTAAGCTGTCAGATTCCTGAGGAGCTGGCTTTCGATAGCCTCTCCTCTCCTGATTCCCATTGGGTGCCCCATCTTGTGCTTCTGGGAGGTGTACCCAAAAGCAGGAAAAGCCTGCCAGCCAGCGTCAGTAAAAAGGGGCTGGAGCCTGTTGTGGTTAAGGGCACTGGTTTTGGAGCCAATGAACCTGGGTTGAAATCTCAAATCTGGCTTGTCCCAGCTGTGTGACCTTAGGCAGGCTACTTGCCTTCTCTGGGCCTCCCTTTGTAATTGTGAAAAGCAGGTAACTAGTGTAAGGGAATTGGGAGGAATGCTGGAGAGAGCACACCAAGCTGGGGAGGGTAGAGTTGGGGAAGAAGCGGCCAGTGGGTGAAGGCCATGGGTGTCCCCTCCACAGACCATCTTTGAGATCAACGCTTCCAGCCGGGACCTGAGCAGCCAGGTGATGCGTGCCAAGCGGCAGAAGGATCACAAATGCATCGCCAGCTTCCGGCAGAAGCGGCAGGAGCGGCAGGAGGGCCCGGCCATCCCAGCCCTGAGCCTCCCAGCACCGCAAGAGGAGCAGCCTGAGAAGGAGGAGGCGGCAGGAGACAGTGTGGAGGTGCAGGCCCCACCCTGGGTACCCTGGAGTCTGGCCTGGGGCTGGGGGAGCAGTGGGTCAAGTCCCAGCAGCCCATGGGGCAGACCTCAGGGCTCTGAGCAGTCACTGGGGGTGGATGCAGTGATTCTAGTCCCACCTCCACCACTTGTGGAAATCAGTGACCCAGCCTCAGCCTTCCCATCTGCGGAGTGGGGTCATAGTCTCATCCACCATTCCTTGCCTGAAGCCCTGGGGGCCAGATGTGATTCGGGATTCAGAATCTTTACGGTGGGTCCACTGTGTATGATGTAACACCCTCAGCAGGGTCTGGGGTGTCACGGTCGTCAAATGCATCAGTTTCCACAGTGAGACCCACACCGAGAGGATGGACAAAACCTCTTGTCAGCTCAGGTCAGCTTTTGCCACCAAGTGAATCTCAGGAAAGTTTGTTTTCAGAATGTTGTGGACTAGGGCTTTGCAGCCAAGTGACTGTGGTACCCGCTCCTGGGTCCGCTGGGCAGATTCAGGATGGTACGTGGAGGATTCCCACAGCCTAGGTAGCCCTGTCATTGTCATCATCATCGCCTTGCCTCAGCCTGGGGTCCGGCAGGTGGGAAGGGGCAGAGCCAGGACTGTTGGTGGCAGTGGGGCATGACTCAGGCAGGGTCAGGCACTGGGTCTTCGTGGAGAAAAGCAGGGCTGGGGGGCAGGGCCCTGGGCCTGCTCGTCTTACGTTTGATTTGGACAGAGGGTACAGTAGGCAAAAAAATGCACTTGAAAACCCCTGGACTAGCACCACATAGTCCACGTCATAGAGAGCAAGTCCAGACCCAGAGAGGGACAGGGCCCTTGCCTTGGTCAGATGACCTGGAGGACCAAGCTGGGACTGGAACGTGGTGGGTCTCATCCTTGCTGGCACCCTGCCCTCCCCCACTCCCACCTGTCCTGCCTCTGCTGGTGCTTGAGGCAGGGGTTGTGCTGCATGTGCAGATGAGGAAACGGAGGGTCTCAATGGCAACACCAAGCTTTCAAAGTCCCAGCAGCCCCTGACCCTCAACTCTAGCTGGGCTGGTGGGTAGGGAGGCCGGTCCACTCCCTGGGGCCTACAGGTGACACTGGGCCCCGGTCCACCAGGACCTCTTCACAGAGGTTGTGGGCCGGAAGCGGCAGCAGCCAGGACCCGACCAAGGAGCCAAGAGGCGGAGGGAGGAGGCCCGGCAGCGGGACCAGGTGTTCTACATCCCCTACCGGCCCAAGGACTTTGACAGCGAGCGGGGGTGAGTGGCCGCTGGTCCTGGGTGGGGCAGGCGGGCCTGATGGGCCCCCCCCCCAACCCCATGGTATCTCCCCACCCTCCCTCTGCAGCCTGAGCATCGGTGGGGACGGGGGTGCCTTCGAGCAGCAGGTGGCTGGCGCTGTCTTGGACCTGATGGGGGACGAAGGCCAGAGCCTGACCAAGGGCCAGCAGCAGCTCAAGTGGTGAGTGAGCCAGTGGGCACACCTCTTCCATGCCCACCTGTCTGCCGCTTGGTCCCCACAAAAGGTGACCCCCTCCTATCCTGACTCCCGTTTGATCCCCTAGAGCAGGAATTATGACACCCTCACCCCTCATTTGGTCCTCACAGCACAGCACAGGACACGCCCACCCTGTCCTGCCCCCATGTGGTCGTACACAACAGGGATCGTGACCCCATCTGTCCTTTTGGGGGGCTAGTCTTGCTAGACAGGGGCTCATGACCCAGTTTGCCCATTTGGACTCTGGTTCTGGAGAAGTGATGTGGCTCAACCCAGGGTCACAGAGCCAGGAGGTGGCCAGGTGGGGGTTGGGAACCCTCCAGGGTCCCCTGGCCCAGGCCCCCAGGTTGGAGCTAATCCCCTGACTGCCACACTGCCTTTTGAGACCTGGGCTGCCAGGGAGTGGTGAGGAGGGCCAGGGAACGGGCCTTTATGGGGCACCTGCTGCCTGCCAGACGCCCGGCACGCTGCTTTCCTTGAATCCTCCAACAACCCAATGAGAGGGTCAGGGGGAAACAGGCCCGGAGGGGAAGCGGGCCACCTCCCTCCACAGCACACCTCCCAACTCTTCCCACAGGGACCGGAAGAAGAAGCGGTTTGTGGGACAGTCGGGACAGGAGGACAAGAAAAAGATCAGGACAGAGAGTGGCCGCTACATCAGCAGCTCCTACAAGAGGGACCTGTATCCTGGAGGGGGGTGGGGGGCAGAGGGGGCGGAGCCAAGCGCCTTCTAGGTCCACATCTACTGTGGGTGGGGGCGGGGTAAGGAAGGGG
>NW_006796432.1:974691-997775 GCF_000442215.2 Lipotes vexillifer | reverse complement strand
CCCCAGCTCCTACAGGTGGGGGCTAGAGGGGGGGCGGGGTCGAGTGGATTCAGCCACCAGACCCCCTATAGGTAAGGCCTGTATCCTCTGGGGGGGGGCGGGGGGGCCCTGCTCCCAGCCCACGGTTGTCTAGGGCATCTTTCTCTGGATGCTGCACGCAGCCTCCTTAATGCAGCCTCCCAGCTACCAAAAGTGGAAACAGAAGCAGAAAATTGATGATCGTGACTCAGAAGAAGAAGGGACATTTGACCGGCGTGGCCCAGAGCGAAGAGGTGGTAAGCGCGGCCGAGGGCAAGGTGAGAGCCGGGGTGGGATCGTCCTTAAAACGCAGGTTGCCAAGTAGCACATTTGGTCATCTTGGGGGCTTGGTCCTCTTGATCTGGCCTGGGTCCCTCAGTGGGTGACACGCTAAGGTGGGATTTGAACTCGGCTCTGCTGCAGGAGCTTGTGCTCAGTGACCTTGGCTTGGGCCGGCTGCCCCACGTGCCAGGACCTCGGTCAGCCCCTCAGGGCAGAGGAGCACCTTGGGAGTGGTGACACTCGTGACTCTGAAGGGAGGAGACTGGAGCCTGGGCCCCGTTCCACTGCAGCCCCACCTTTGGGGCCGAGCTTGCTGTCAGAGAGGGGCTCCCGCTTGCTGTCTGGGGCCAGGCTGTGTGCTGGAGCCTCGCCGCACATGACCTGGGGGCAAGAAGACTGAGAATGGCCGGCTTTCAGGCCAGGAAACAAGTCGCAGTGACTGGCCCTGGGTCCCCCGGCTGCCTGCTGCCTCCCCCGGCCCCCGCCGTCAGGGTTGGGGAGCTTGAACCTGTCCTGGGCCTCTTTCCGCTGGGCCCTGGCCCTGCTTGTCTCCCCCGAGCCCGCAGGGCTGCTCACGGCCTCTTCAGCATCCGAGTCTGTGTCCTTCAGCCTGGGGACGCTGTCTGTCACGGCCCCAGGCGCCCCTCTGCTCTGCCTCACCCAGGGCCTCCTCTGTTCTCTGCACGTTCCCTCTGTCCTTGTTGACATTTCCTCTCTGACGGTGGATACCTCTTCTGTTTCTCCCTGTTTCTGTCTTGGATTTTCTCCGACGCATCCTCTCTCTGTTGTTCTGTAGGTGTCTTTCTCTCCAGGTCTCTGTTTCTCTTTCTGCCTCTGACTCTGTGTCCCTGTCCATCTCTCTGTCTCTGTTTTTCCCCATCTGTCTCTGTCTTTCTGTATCTCCATCTCTCTCATTGTTCCTGTTCCTTTCTCTCCACACACACGCACACGCACACACGTGTGCACACACACACACCCCTCCCAGTCTCTGTCTCTCCTCTCTTTGTCTTTCTGTGGGCGTGTCCCTGCCTCCCCCGGACCCCCTCATCCTTCAGTCCTCAGCTCCCAATTTTATCTGGAGTGAAGCCGGCTGCCGCTGTGAGCTTGCTGGACCTGGGGTGGTGAGGGTGGCCTGTGAGCTTCGGGAAAAAGCAGCTGTTCTCCCCCTGTGCTTTGTCCTCACTGGGGCTGGTGGGTCCCTGTCAGGTGGCCTGGCCCCCGTGGAGACATCTGGGGCCGCCTTAATGGCCATCTGTGTGGGAGCCCTGCAGGGCCACTGCTGTGGGAGGGGAGGAGCTGGGTGAGGCAGGTGAGTACAGAAGAGGAGGGGCCAGGCCTTAGTGGGGAGCCAGGGGCTGGGGGGAGACCTGCCCGCCCAGAGAGCCGGGAGGTGGCGGGTGGGGCCGCCAACCACTGCTGCTGCTGCTGGTGCCACTTTGCTGGGTGACCTTGGATAAGTCCCTTCCCCTCGCTGGCCTTCTCTGATTTCTCTCCTGCCAGAGGGAGGTTAAGCTACAGCCTGTTTTCATCGAACAAGCCTAGAGCATGGAGTCCAGAGAGACAGGGTTTGGAGTCTGTCTGGGTCCCCAGTGCCTGGCATAGAGGAGGCACTGAAAAGCCTTTGTTGAATGATTTATGATTGTAATAGTTACACTTAGGAGGCCATACTGTGGGCTAGGCCTTGTTCTGAACCCTGCACACATAGTAACCCATTTACTCCACATTAGGACTTATGAGGTAGGTGCTCTTATTCGTAATTCATAGGAGAGGAAACTGAGGCACAGAGAAGTAAAGTAGTTTGCCCAGGGTCCAAGAGGTCACAGCTGGGACTTGATCCCTCGCAGTTTAGGCTAGAGGGTCCATGCTATTGCCCATACAGTAGACTACTTAAGCTTTATTAAGCAATTACCATCCGCCACATGTTGGGGCCACAACAGTGAACACAGAATGAGAGCAGGGACAGGGGAGCATCCCGGAGGCTCCTGGGAGGAGGAAACATTGGGAGTCGACCCAGAGCCTGAACTCCCTGAATCTCCATCCTGGCAGGTGCATCCCAGCCCCGCACCTCTGGTGCCCCCACAGGCCACGTGCGCTCAGAGCTCAAGACCAAGCAGCAGATCCTGAAGCAGCGGTGCCGAGCCCAGAAGCTGCGCTTCCTGCAGCGTGGAGGCCTCAAGCAGCTCTCTGCCCGCAACCGGCGCCATGCCCGGGAGCTGCAGCAGGGCGCCTTCGGCCGGGGCACCCGCTCCAAGAAGGGCAAGATGAGGAAGAGCCTGTAAGGAAGGTGATACAGCCCCGTGGTTCCTCACCTGGTCCAAGCGTGGACATAAGCAATGTTCCCTGTGTAACACTGTGTGCCTGGCCCTGAGCTGGATGCTGGGGGGCTCCCTGTAGAAGCCGTGGTCCGTGCAAAGGAGTGCTTGCTATAACGGCCGCAAAGGGGCAGCAGCTGCCTCTGCCTAAGACAGGGCACGTTTGAGCAGGGTGTTGAAGGGTTCATAGGAGTTTGCCAGCAAGGCCAGGCAGGCCACGACCTGAGTTGGCAACTCGGCTGCTGCTGCTGTGTTCTGGATTCAGAGGTGGTAGCCACATGGGTGTGAACCCTGAGTGCCTGAGGCCTAGTGATGTATTTTTAATGTAATAAACCTTTATTGAGTGCCTCCAGTGGACCAGGAGCATTGAGTTGGAAGGGACAGACCCGGGTACTAGAGTCCCAGCTAGGGTGCGGATGAGCCGAGAGCATGTGGGCAAGTCCCGAGTGGATTCTGCTGGAATCTCCATTTTGCAGATGAGGAAAGTCAGGCTCAGAGGATGGGTCGGTTGCTCAGATGGGAACGCCCCAAAGCTGGCAGTAGGTCCCCTTCCTCCCACCAGGACAGGCTTGCAGCTGGGACTGGACGGTGGGAGGGAGACAGCACATAGAGTCTGGGGGCAGAGGGTGCGGTGCGCTCCCCAGATGTGAAGGAGTTCACACTATCCCCACACACCCAGAGGTCAAAACCTGTCCTGGCCTCTGTCCTGCTTTAAGCCCTGTGCTCCTCAGCCCTTGTTGGGGGTCCTGGGAAGGTCAAGGGCAGCCTCTGGTAGCTCCGGTAGAATGGCCATCACTCAGCGCCAGTCCACGACGGAGGAGCCTTTGTGAGCAAGCGCCCCGGGAATGGGTGTCTGCCGTGTGACCCTCTTGCTGGTCCTCCTTTATTTTACTTTACTTACCAAACACTCATCTAGAATTTACCAGAAATTTTGTGCCAGGCCCCATTCCAAGCATCTGACAAACATCAGCTTGTTTAAATGCCCCCAACTGGGGACCTCCCTGGTGGTGCAGTGGTTAAGAATCCGCCTGCCAATGCAGGGGACATGGGTTTGATCCCTGGTCCAGGAAGATCCCACATGCCGCAGAGCAACTGAGCCTGTGTGCCACAACTACCAAGCCCGGGCTCTAGAGTCCGTGAGCCACAACTACTGAAGCCCACGTGCCACAACTACTGAAGCTCGTCCACCTAGAGCCCGTGCTCCACAACAAGAGAAGCCACTGCAATGAGAAGCCTGCATACCGCAACGAAGAGTAGCCCCTGCTCGCCACGACTAGAGAAAGCCTATGCAGCAACAAAGACCCAACGCAGCCAGAAATAAATAAGTAAATAAATTTTTTAAGAGGAAAAAAAAAAATCCCCCATCTGCCCTGGGTGGGAGGGCCAGGTCCCAGGTCACATGGTGGATGTGAGATTGGTGCCCTCCATGTAGCCCACATTCATGTAGTAGTTGCTTGTGCCCCTCATGCCCACCCCACTGCAATCTGAGAGGGCACAGCCCTCCTGTCTTTCTGGTGAGAGCCACTCAGCCTGTACCCCGCAGGAACTGTGTACCTCCTGGGGGCCCCTCCCCCACTGCTCACCTGGGTCAGGGTCAGGAGGCGGGGCTGGTGGGCTCGGCCTGATGGAGGCCAGCCAGCATGGTGGAGAGGTCCAGGATGAAGAGCTTCACCTGGGGGTTCCAACACAGCCAGAGTCAAATCCCAGCCTCTTGAGTGTCCAGTCCCCACCCCCCCAAAACCCCAGAGGCTGCAAAGCAGGGGTGGGGGGTAGAGACCCTTATTAGACAGCAATGATGGTGGTTCCCTGGGGCAGTGAACCTGGCCTAAACCATTCAGTTTTTTTTTGTTTTTTGTTTTTGTTTTTGTTTTTTTTGGTGGTACACGGGCCTCTGACTGTTGTGGCCTCTCCTGTTGCGGAGCACAGGCTCCGGACGCGCAGGCTCAGCGGCCATGGCTCACGGGCCCAGCCGCTCCGCGGCACGTGGGATCTTCCCGGACCGGGGCACGAACCCGCGTCCCCTGCATCGGCAGGCGGACTCCCAACCACTGTGCCAGCAGGGAAGCCCCCATTCTGGGTTTTTGAAGCCTCAGTCCAAGCTTCCCAAACAGTTGATTTGTGGGCACCTTCAGTTTTCTAGATGGCTATCACCTGTATTATAGTTGAATTAGTATTTTCACTTGCATCTTTTTTTTTTTCCTTTTAATTGGATTAGTTGTGTTCACTGGTATACTCCATGGGGCACCCTCCTTTATTTTAATTAACCTATTTATTGATACAAACTTAATGAACACCCACGGATCCACTGCCAAGACCTAGAACTTGATGGCAAACTTATCCTTGGGCTCTTCCTTCACATTTGTCACCGAAATAAACATCTGACAAGGAAACTATATCTCTACCAAAAGTGAAAAGAGATTAAATTACTCCTTGCCGTAAGTAAGGGGTAACTGGAAAAATAAAATGAAAATGAAACCTGGTTACTCAATTCTGGCAGCTACCGTTACCCACAGAGGGTGTGAGCCCCCAGGCCCTGGAGACCAGGGAGTATTATGAGGTTAAAGGCATAGTTGCTGCTCCCCCAACCCCCTGCCATTGAACCTTTCTCCTTGGTAAGATCAGATGGTTGGTTGAAAAAGCACTGGCTTTCCATCTCTCTGATACCAAAACCAGAAAAAGATAGCACAAAAAATATTATAGACCAATATCACTGATGAACATAGATGCAAAAATCTTGAACAAAATACTAGCAAACAGAATCCAACAGCACATTAAAAGGATCATACACCATGATCAAGAGGGATTTACCCCAGGGATGCAAGGATTCTTCAATATACACAAATCAATCAATGTGATACACCACATTAACAAATTAAGGAATAAAAACCATATGATCCTCTCAATAGATACAGAAAAAGCTTTTGACAAAATTCAACACCCATTTATGATAAAAACTCTCCAGAAAGTGGGCATAGAGGGAACCTACCTCAACATAATAAAGGCCATATATGACAAACCCACAGCAAGCATCATACTCAATGGTGAAAAAGCATTTCCACTAAGATCAGGAACAAGACAAGACTGTCCACTTTCACCACTCTTATTCAACATAGTTTTTGAAGTCCTAGTCACAGCAATCAGAGAAGAAAAGGAAATAAAAGGAATACAAATTGGAAAAGAAGAAGTAAAACCGTCACTTTGCTGATGACATGATACTATACATAGAATATCCTAAAGATGCCACCAGAAAACTACTGGAGCTAATCAATGAATTTGGTAAGGTTGCAGAATACAAAATTAATGCACAGAAATCTCTGGCATTCCCATACACCAACAACAAAAAATCAGAAAGAGAAGTTAAGGAAACATTCCCATTTACCATTGCAGCAAAAAGAATAAAATACCTAGGAATAAACCTGCCTAAGGAGGTGAAAGACTTGTACTCAGAAAACTATAAAACACTGATGAAAGAAATCAAAGATGACATAAACAGATGGAGAAATATACCATGTTCTTGGATTGGAAGAATCAATATTGTGAAAATGACTATACTGCCCAAAGCAATCTACAGATTCAATGCAATCCCTAGCAAACTACCAATTACATCCTTCACAGAATTAGAACAAAAATTTTACAATTCGTATGGAAAGACGAAAGACCCCGAATAGCCAAAGCAATCTTGGGAAAGGAAAACGGAAGTTGGAGGAATCAGGCTCCCCAACTTCAAACTATACCACAAAGCTACAGTAATCAAGACAGTATGGTACTGGCACAAAAACAGAAATATAGCTCAATGGTACAGGATAGAACGCCCAGAGATAAATCCACGCACATATGGGCACCTAATTTATGACAAATTACAAGAACATACAGCAGAGAAAAGACAGCCTCTTCGACAAATGGTGCTGGGAAAACTTGGACAGCTACATGTAAAAGAATGAAATTAGAACACTACCTAACACCATAAACAAAAATAAACTCCAAATGGATTAAAGACTTAAATGTAAGACCAGACACTATAAAACTCTTAGAGGAAAACATAGGAAAAACACTTTGACATAAACCACAGCAAGATCTTTTTTGACCCACCTCCTAGAGTAACGGAAATAAAAACAAAAATAAACAAATGGGACTTAATTAAACTTAAGAGCTTTTGCACAGCAAAGGAAACCATAAACAAGACAAAAAGACAATCCTCAGAATGGGAGAAAATATTTGCAAATGAAACAATAGACAAAGGATTAATCTCCAAAATATACAAACAGCACATGGAGCTCAATATCAAAAAAAACAATCCAGTTAAAAAATGGGCAGAAGACCTGAATAGACATTTCACCAAGGAGGACATACATGAAAAGATGCTCAACATCACTAATTATTAGAGAAATGCAAATCAAAACTACAATGAGATCCCCTCACGCCAGTCAGAATAGCCATTATCAAAAAATCTAGAAACAATAAATGCTGGAGGGCTTCCCTGGTGGCGCAGTGGTTGAGAGTCCGTCTGCTGATGCAGGGGACATGGGTTCGTGCCCCGGTCCAGGAAGATCCCACATGCCACGGAGCCGCTGGGCCTGTGAGCCATGGCTGCTGAGCCTGCACGTCGAGAGTCTGTGCTCTGCAATGGGAGAGGCCACAACAGTGAGAGGCCCGTGTACGGGCTGGAAAATGCTGGAAAGGGTGTGGTGAAAAGGGAACCCTCCTGCACTGTTGGTGGGAATGTAAATTGATACAGCCACTATGGAAAACAGTATGGAGGTTCCTTAAAAAACTAAAAATACAACTACCATATGACCCAGCAATCCCACTACTGGGCATATACCCTGAGAAAACCACATTCAAAAAGTCCTGTGCCACAGTGTTCACTGCAGCACTATTTACAATAGCCAGGACATGGAACCAACCTAAATGTCCATCAACAGATGAATGGATAAAGAAGATGTGGCACATACATACAATGGAATATTACTCAGCCATAAAAAGAAACGAAATTGAGTTATTTGTAGTGAGGTGGATGGACCTAGAGACTGTCATACAGAGTGAAGTAAGTCAGAAAAAGAAATGCCATATGCTAATGGATATATATGGAATCTAAAAAAAAAAAAAAAGGTACTGATGAACCTAGTTGCAAGGCAGGAATAAAGAGGTAGACATAGAAAATGGACTTGAGGACATGGGGTGGGAGGGCGAAGCTGGGGCGAAGTGAGAGTAGCATCGACATATACACACTACGGAATGTAAAATAGTTGGCTGGTGGGAAGCAGCAGCATAGCACAGGGAAATCCGTGCTTTGCGATGACCTAGAGGGTTGGGATAGGGAGGATGGGAGGGAGGCTCAAGAAAGAGGGGATATGGGGACTTGATATGTATGCATATGGCTGATTCGCTTTGTTGTGCAACAGAAACTAACACAGTATTGCAGTTATACTCCAATTATACTCCAATAAAGCAATTATACTCCAATAAAGATTATACTCCAATAAAGCAGTTATACTCCATAAAGCTCTATTAAAGTAAAATAAGATAAAAAGGACTGGCTTTTGCCTGTTGCTTCATATCGAGCCTCTGTCCCTCCTAGAGTCGTCTTTTGTACCTTGGGGTACCCGGGCAACACTTGAGAGAACAGTGGTGTACATATGAATCCACCCGACTCAGGATGTGGCACAAAGGTAGGCTCTGGGGACCCAGTTCTTGGCATTTGGTTGGAATTCTGGCTGCAGGACAGGAGTGGGATGGGATGGGGCAAAGGCGGGGGTGTTTCCTCCACTTCTCAAAGGGGCCATGCTTTGGGAACCCACTAGAATCAACAGAAGTGTCCAAAGTCAGAAACCCCCTGCCTCTGTTGTAAACCATGTCACATGTTCTACCACCTTGCAAACCCGAGTGAATAGAAAAGCCGGGCATACTTGGTACACAATGACATTGGTAATGCCATCGTGCAGAAAGAAAAACCACTGTACAACGCTGCCCTCACACTTCCCAGGGAAGCCAAGGCTCGACTATGCGGGAGCCACAGAGGGTGAGGGACTAATTAAAAGTGAGTCTCCATCTCCTGGTTTCTTATCGATGTCACGTTTGTGCTTTTGATCCTGAGACAGAAGAACTCTTGGCATAACTGTATTGTACCCATCAGTATATACCCCGGCCTCCTGCACAGTGAGGGCACTGAGACCCAGAGAGGATCTTCTGACCTCATAGCAGGTGACCAGCAGAGCCAAGACCAAACCAGGGCTCCGGGCTGGGGGCTAGGCGGCCACGGAGCTAGGAGACTGGGATCTGATCGCAGAGGGTCATGCTTAACCCAGAGAAGGTGGGATTTCAGGCACCATGATGTTCCCAACCCTTAGGGGGCTGGAGGTGACATAAAGAGAGATCCTCACCTGCTCCAGCTGCCCCTCGGTGTCCTTGATGTCCAGGGCAGGTGGCCGCCTCTGGTGCTGGCACACTAGCTGGAACAGGTTGAGTGCTGCCATCCTGGTGCGTCCCAGGAGCAGGGTCTTCTCAGCCCCGGTGTTCTGGATCTGAATACACTTGGATTCCTGGAGAACACCGCCCCCTTCCCCATTAAGGTGTGAGCTGGCCTGAGGAGGGCTGGGACCACATTCGCGTCCACTTCCCACCAGTCATCGATGCCCCTAGGTGCTATCAGGGAGAGGAGTGCTGGACTCGGGTGTCAAGTTCTCATAGGAAGGGCCTCCTGCGCCCTAAAGTGCTTTCCGATGCCTGAAACCTGCCCATGAGCGTAGCGTTGCCCCATATGGCACTCCTCCCGGCGGTGGGAGGCTGGGGTCCCGGGCGCCCACCTCCTCCCGGCGACGGTACCCAGTGCAGCGTGCGCTCCCGCGCCGCCTCCAGTTGCTCCAGCAGTTGCGCTCGCCGCTGGCCCTGCCGCAGCAGCTCGTCCTGCCAGGTGTCCCGCAGCCGCCGCAGCCGCGCGCGCGCCTCCTCCAGCTCCGCGAGCCGCTGGCGCTCCGTGAGCCTCAGCGCCGCCTGCGTGTCGGTCAGGCAGTCGAAGCGCGCCACCAGCTCGGGGACCTCTTGGAACTGGGATGGGGTCGGGAGGGGGAGTCACCGGGACTGCAGCCCCCCTGCCCTTCCTCGCCTTACCACCCCCCGCACCTCCTCAGCCCAACTGTGAAATGGGGGCATCACACAGCCCCTGCCCCAGAAGTGTGATTACTCCGGCCCCTCCCCACCTCCACCATCAAACCTAGCTAAGCTTCACTGCCTGTGATTAATACTAAGTCACTGTTTCATTCAACTAATACTGAGTGTTTGGATTCCCCGTCCCCCCACCTGCCTGTGTGTCCTTGAGTAAGTTATCTTTCTGAGCCTCAGTTGCCCCATCTGTAAAATGGGATTGGCAATAAGAAGACTCACTTCACTGGACCTTGGAGAGAATTCAAGAACAAAGCGTGTTCCTGACATACAGTTAGTGCTCAATAAGTGGTAACTCCTGGCATACAGTCAGCGCTCCAGTAGTGCACACTTCCAGAGCCGTCCCTGAGGCTGCCTGGGGCTGCACGTGGCGCTGAACACCAAAACCTCTTGCAGGGCGCTCACCTCGGGCAGCTGCTCCAGTACTTGCCCCAGCAGGCGCGCGCAAGGCTCGAGGCGCCAAAGCAGGCGCTGCAGCCGCGCGCGCTCCCGCTGCAGCTCCTCCAGCTGAGCCCGAAGCCGCAGCGCCTCCGCCTCCCGGCGGCCCGCCAGTTGCCGCTCCTCCGCCGCCCTCCGCAGTGCGCGGCTGCGCCGGGCCTCCGCATCCTGGGAAGGAGGGGTGGAGAGGAGGCGACGACCCCCAGGACTTGGGAGCCTGCGGAGCTTGCCGCATCCACTCCACCCCAACATTCGCACCCTGAGTCACGGGTTGCAAACAGGTGGCCCACGGGCCAAATCCAGCCAGAATCTCTGATTTTGGTCCCTCACTCCTCTCCCACGCTTTTTAAAATGCTTCAGGCAGTAGTGTGTATTTCCCACCACTCCCTTTTATATTGGTAAGCCCACTTTTTAAGTTTATGTCTGGCTCCTTTAGGATTGTGACTTTGTGACCCTCTGCCCTGCCTCCCCCCAGCAGGCTCCACCTACCTGCAAAAACTTTTCAAAGCGGACAAAGGACCCCTTTAACTCCTGCTCTTTCTGTTCCAATTGTTCCCACCGCTGTTTCAGGGATGCCTGCATAGTCTGGAACACCTGGGGGGTAAGGAGTGGGTGTCTGTGTTTGTTTGGGGTTTCAAGTCATCCAGAGCTTTCACACTCACACTTAACCTCGCTCACCTTTTGCCCTTAATCTTTTTTTTTTTTTTTTGGCTGCACCTTGAGGCATGTGGCATCTTAGTTCCCATGCCCCCTGCAGTGGAAGCACGGAGTCCTAACCACTGGACCACCAGGGAAGTCCCTTTTGCCCTTAATCTTGTCACTGCACCCTTGCTCAAATCCACCCGTGGCTCTCACCACCCACGATGAAGCCCAAATTCCCTCCTGTAGCCCCTGCGTGTCAGCATCCCTGCTCTTCCTTGGGGCCTCATCTTACCCTCTCTCCTCTGATACTGTCTTCTAGCCTCTTACCCACCTGTGTTTTGTCCTTGCCTTCCTGTCTTTGTATATGCTGCTCCCTCTGCCTGTTTCTCCCTCCTCACCCTGTCCCCCTTTGCTGGATAAGCCGACTTGCCCTTCAGCATTCCCTAAGACATCACTTCCTCCAGGAAGTCCTCCATGACCACCCCTGTGTAGAGATAGGGGCTTTCTCTGGGCTCCCACAGCCCCTGCTCAGTGCTTCCCCCCTCACAGCCATCACCACCTGGACACTTGTCTGTCCCCTTCTCTAAGCTGTGAGCCCATGAGGGCAGGGACTGTGGTGAGACCTCTAGATCCCAGTACAGTGCCCTGCATGCAGTAGCTGCTCAATGCACATTTACTTGCACAAACCACGGATCTCATTTGATCCCCATTTGACAGACGAGGAAACCAAGGCTTAGGACGGTGATTTGTCTTAGGCCTTGTAGTAATAAGTTATCTCCATCACTTTCCCATCTTTTTCTTCCCATCTTTTTAAAACTTTTTGTCCCCAAAAGTTTCAGGGACTGCACTGAGTGGCTCACCTCCTTCTGGGCCTGAAGGCCCTGGTCCGCATCCACCAGTTCCTGCCTCTTCTCCAAGAGACGCAGCAGTGGCGGTGGGACGTGGTCCACATTCTGCCCCTGGATCTTCCTGGAGGGGCTCAAGGAAGAGGTGAGGGTGAAGGAGGCAAGAGTCAGGGCCCCCAAACTCCCCACTGGTGCCTGACATACCCCAACTAGCCACCTCCCGGCTGTTGAATTTTTCATTCATTCAACAAATTGTCCCGAGCACCTACTCTGTACCACACACTGTTCTGGGCACTGGGGATGCAGCCCTGATCAAGACAGACAGATCCCTGCCCTCCAGGAGCTGCCATCCCGCTGGGGACCACAGAAAAAAAGCTAGCAAATAATAATAAATAATGCTAGGACATGGCAGGTGCTAAGATGAAAAATTCAGCAGACTGAAGGAAATCTCTCAACAGGGAGATAGAAAAGTCTCTGTGGGGGGACATCTGAGCAGAAACTTGAAGGGGAAGAGGGAGGGAGCCACGTGGATACCGCAGGGAACAGATTCTAGGCTGAGGGAGTGGCCGATGCCAAACCCCAAGGGAAGGAGATGCCAGGAGGCCAGTGCAGTTGGAGGGGAGGAAGGAGCAGAGAGCTGGGAACTGAGACCAGGGAAGTTGTGAGGGTGACTGCGGTGGGCCGTGATGAGGGGGGACTTTGGCCTTGACTGTGAGTGAGGTGGGAGGCCTGGGAGTGTTTGGAGCAGAGGAGGGAACCCCCTCTGGCTCCTGTGGGGAGCAAGGACAACAGGAGGGGCAGGGCAGCTGCAGGAGACCAGGGACGGGTCACAGGATAATGCGGAGAGGATGGGGCTCTGATCTGGGTGGGTGCAGTAGAGAGGTAAGGAGGGGTCGGCTCTGGATACCACTGGAGAGCAGAGCTGATGGGGTGACGAGAGGGGGAGAAAGGAGTCGAAGGGGAACCTAGATGCTGGAAGGATGTTGCTGATAGTGGGCTGAGTGGGAAGCAGGGAAATCAGCTCTTCGCTAAGGCCAAGTTGAGACTGAGCTGCCTATTGACCTCTGAGGGAAGGATCCAGGGGGAGGCTGGGATCTGGAGCCAGGCTCACAGGGGAGAGGCGGGGCTGGACACAGCTCCGCAGTGTCGGCTGTGTAGGGAGCAGAAGGGATGCACTGCCATTCCACTAGGCAATGCTCTCCCAGCTCTGGTCCAGGGGAAACCCTCCCATTTTACTGATTCTGCGACTGAAGATGGGACCCCCGGCCACACTGCTGAAACAAGGCAGGCACCGGACAAGCTTCCTCCACCCCTCCTTTAAAATGCAGTTCGCAGTGAGAGGGGGCAAGAGCTCGAAGAATAATTCCTTCCCACCTTGGATCAAATGATATAATCTCAGCTGGATATCAACTAGGGATGGGGATCGTGAACAGGTTAGAGACCTGGGCCATTGACCCAGCTCTGCCCTAACTACCCCTGAGACCTTGCGGAAATTGCCATTTCCTTCGGGGCTTCAGTTTCTTCCTCTATGAAGTGGGGGCAATAATCCCCCACCAAGAACTGCCCGAGGAAGCCAGAACCCACGGGTAGGGGGAAGGCCCTCCTTTCAGCCCCCTCTGCCACTCCACGCCACTCCCACTCACGTAGACAGTTTCTCTTGCAAGGCCAGTCGGAAATATTTCTCCCAGGGCACTGCCATTCTCCTGGCAATTGCCTGAGGCTTGCTTTCTTTCTGGAGTTTTGCACTAGCCTAGAGGAGGCCCCGGAGGGTTCTGATGGAGGGTTTGCCTGCTCAGTATTCCCGGAAGGCAGCCACCCAGACAGCCTCGGTCGCCTGGGCAACCAACGACACAACATTCCATTGCCTGCCTGAGGCCTGGAGAATCCACCCGGAGAGGAAGAGAGAGGGGGCTGCAGGGAGGGTAGCATATTCTGCCCGTTCTGGAGGAGGCTTGAACTCCCAACCTAAATTGGGGTGCAGTGAATAGGACGTGGGTCTCTTGGCCAAGAATTTGCCCCTCGGTGCCCCATGTCTGGTCAAGCCTCTTCCTGGATGGGTGGGATGGGGCCTCACTAATGTGGCTGTGTGCTCAGATGTCTGTTCAAATGAGTAATTATTGGGCACCCACTGTTTGCCAGGTCCTTGGGGGGCAGGCATTCACTCCCTGGCAAGGTGCTGAGGTCCTACTATGTTCCAGCCCTTTGATGGTGCACTCCCATTGCTGGCTACCCTAGCCTTGTCTCACGGAGCCCCCAGCCTGGTTAGGGGCCATCAGCACTACCCTGTGGAAACCAGCTTGGAGGGACCCAGAATCTGCATTTGGAGGATGGGGGGTAGGGGAGGAGGTGACATAGTTTGCGCAATTACAGTGGGTCAGACACTGCCCTGAGTACTCTACTTACGGTATCTAATTTAATCTTTAAAACAGCACTGCCGGGAGTGGTAATAGGGAAAAGTACCCAGAGTAATATTACAAATACTCATGTGTCCGCCAAGTGGAAATAACAAACACGAGCGTCTTGTCCTCTTTGCTTCCAAGCGTCTTATTTTTCCTTTTTAAATAATTTGTTTTTTCATGTAAGGAAATGTATTTTATTTTTGTAGAGTAACACTATTAAAAAAAAACTTTTATTGAGGTATAATTGATTTATACTGTTGTGTTAATTTTTCTGTACAGCAAAGTGATTCAGTTATATATGATTCAGTTGTACATATATATGTGTTCTTTTTCATATTCTTTTCCATTATGGTTTATCACAGGATATTGAATATAGTTCCCTGTGGTAGGGGAACAAAGTAGGACTTTGTTGTTTTTCCATTCTATATATAATAGTTTGCATCTGCTAATCCCAAACTTCCAATCCATCCCTCCCCTAACCCCCTCCCCTTTGGCAACCATAAGTCTGTTCTCTATATCTGTGGGTCTGTTTCTGTTTCGTAGATAAGTTCATTTGTGTCATATTTTAGATTCCACATATATGTGATATCATATGGTATTTGTCTTTCCCTTTCTGACTTATTTCACTTAGTGTGATAATCTCTACGTTCATCCATGTTGCTGCAAATGGCATTATTTCATTCTTTTTTATGGCTGAGTAGTATTCCACTGTATATATGTACACCACATCTTCTTTATCCATTGATCTGCTGATGAACATTTAGGTTGTTTCCATGTCTTGACTATTGTAAATAGTGCTGCTATGAACACTGGAGTGCATGTATTTTTCAAATTAGAGTTTTGTCCAGATATATGCCCAGGAGTAGAATTGCTGGATCATTTGGTAACTCTATTTTCAGTTTTTTGAGGACTCTCCATACTGTTTTCCATAGTGACTGCACCAATTTACGTTCCTACCAACAGTGTAGGAGGGTTCCCTCTTCTCCAGACCCTCTCCAGCGTTTGTTTGTTTGTTTTTTCCATAAATTTATTTTATTTATTTATTTATTTATTTATTTACTTTTGGCTGCATTGGGTCTTCATTGCTGCGTGTGGCCTTTCTCTAGTTGCAGCGAGCAGGGGCTACTCTTCATTGTGGCACACGAGCTTCTCATTGCGGTGGCTTCTCTTGTTGCAGAGCACGGGCTCTAGGCATGCAGGCTTCAGTAGTTGTGGCACGTGGGCTCAGTAGTTGTGGCTTGTGGGCTCTAGAGCGCAGGCTCAGTAGTTGTGGTGCATGGGCTTCGTTGCTCCGCGGCTTGTGGGAATCTTCCCGAATCAGGGCTCGAACCCGTGTCCCCTGCCTTGGCAGGCTGATTCCCAACCACTGTGCCATCAGGGAAGCCCCCAGCCTTTGTTACTTGTAGACTTTTTAAATGGCCATTCTGACTGGTGTAAGGGGGTTAGAGTAACAGTGTTTTAAAAATACTATAGTTACTGTAATGCCTACATCGTTTAAAACACCCCCAAACATTTTGTTAGAGCATATTAAAAAAAAGAAAGATGGAGCTAAAATAATGTACATTTTGTCTTTGAGCATTTTGCATTAAGTCGTACATACTATTTTTCTGCATAAATTGATGCAAAGTTACAAGATTCATGATCTAAGTTTTCTTGATTTAAAAAATACTGAGGTAGAATTCGCATAGAGTAAAATTCATTTTTTTCCACATGCACTTCTATGGGTTTTAGCAAATGCGTAAAGTCGTGTAACCATCATAGTTAAGATGCAAAATATTTCCATCACCCCAAAAAGTCCTCATGTCCCTTTGTAATCAACCCTTGTCCCCACCCAGCCCCTAGCAACCACTGACCTGTTCTGTATCTCTATAGATTTGCCTTTTCTAGACTATCATCCATGGAATTTATAGACTTTATAGCCTTTTGAGCCTGGCTTCTTTCACCGAGCAATATTCATTTGAGATTCATATTGACGTGTGTATGTTGACATGTATTTTTCACTGCTGAGTAGTATTTGATAACATACTATAGTTTATTTATCCTCCACTTGGCTTATTTCTAATTCTGGGCAATTATAAATATAGCCTGTTTCATGTGCAGTTTTTCTTTGTGAACAGAAGCTTTCATTTCACTTGCATATTTACATAAGAGTACGATTGATGGGTCCTATAGTAAGTGCATGTTTAACTGTATAAAAAACTGCAAACCTGTTTTTCAAAGTTTTTATATTCACACTAGCAATGCACGAGAGTTCTGATTGTTCCAACTCTTCACCAGCAGTTGGTACTGTCAGTTTTTGTAAAAGTCATTCTATCCGGAGCCTGTGCTCTGCAACGGGAGAGGCCACAACAGTGAGAGGCCCGTGTACCGAAAAAAAAAAGTCATTCTAAAAGATGGGTAGCTGTATGGATAAGGCTTTTTTTTTTTTTTTTTTAATTTATTTATCGCTGTGTTGGGTCTTCGTTGCACGCAGGCTTTCTCTAGTTGCGGAGAGCGGGGGCTACTCTTCGTTGCAGTGCGCGGGCTTCTCATTGTGGTGGCTTCTCTTTGCTGCAGAGCACGGGCTCTAGGCGCGCGGGCTTCAGTAATTGTGGCACTCTGGCTCAGTAGTTGTGGTGTGCGGGCTTAGTTGCTTCGCAGCATGTGGGATCTTCCCAGACCAGGACTCGAACCCGTGTCCTCTGCATTGGCAGGTGGATTCTTAACCACTGTGCCACCAGGGAAGCCCCAGCTTTTTTATTTACAGATAATTGTAGATTCCTGTGCAGTTTAAGAAATAAAAAGAGAGATTCTGGGCTCCCCTGGTGGTGCAGTGGTTTAGAGTCTGCCTGCCGATGCAGGAGACACGGGTTCGTGCCCCGGTCCAGGAAGATCCCACATTCCACGGAGCGGCTAGGCCCGTGAGGCATGGCCGCTGAGCCTGCGCGTCTGGAGCCTGTGCTCCGCAACGGGAGAGGCCGCAACAGTGAGGGGCCCGCGTACCGCAAAAAAAAAAAAAAAAAGAGAGAGATTCCATACTGTTTCCCCCAGTTTCCCCCAGTGGTGACATCTTGCACAGCAACAGTCCAGATCACAACAAGGATATTGACATTGATACAATCCCCCCACCTTATTCAAAATGCTCAGTTTTATAAGCCCTCGTTGTGTGTGTGTGTGTGTGTGTGTGTGTGTGTGTGTGTGTGCGCGCGCGCGCGCGTGTGTGTGTATTTAGTTCTATGCAATTTTTACAATTTTATTTATTTATTTGGCCACATAGCCGGTTTATGGGATCTTAGTTCCCCGACCAGGGATCAAACCTGGGCCCCTGGCAGTGGAAGATCGGAGTCCTAACCACTGGACCGCCAGGGAATTCCATTCCCTCATTCTATGCAATTTTATCACATGTCCATTCCTATGACCACCACAGTCCAGATACAGAGCATTCATCACGAGGATGCTTCAAGCTAACCTTATACAGCCACACCCATCCCCTCCCTCCTGCCTTCCTAATCCCTGGCAACCATTCATCTGTTCTCCATCTGTATTACTTTGTCATGTCAGGGGTGTTGTATAGTAATTGGAATCATATACTATGTAACCTTCTGAGATTGGCTTTTTTCAGCTCAGCATCATTCTCTCTCTTTTTTTTACGGATGAAGAAATTTTATTTTTTATTTTTTAAAAAATATTTATTTATTATGGCTGCGCCGGGTCTTCACTGTGGCATGCAGGATCTTCACTGCAGCATGTGGGATCTTTTAGTTGTGGCATGTGGTCTCTTAGTTGCGGCATGCATGTGGGATCTAGTTCCTTGACCAGGGAATGAACCCGGAGCCCTTGCATTGTGGGGCATGGAGTCTTACCCACTGGACCACAAGAGAAGTCCCTTAACATCATTCTCTTGAGATCCATGCTGGTTGTTACAGGTGTTTGTTTTTTTGATTGCTGAGTAGCATTCCATGGATATACCTCAGTTTGTTTAATCCCTCATGTTGGAGGATATCTGGGTTATTTCCTATCTTTGGCTATTATGAATAAGGCCACTGTGAAGATTCCTGTCCTGGTTTTTGAGTGAACATAAGTTTTCATTTCTCTGGTATAGAAGCCCAAGGGCACAATTGCTGGGTCATATGGTAAGTGCCTGTTTAGGGTTTTTGTTTTTGTTTTTGTTTTAAATTAAGAAACTGCCATATTCT
Organism: Lipotes vexillifer; assembly: GCF_000442215.2. Classification (NCBI taxonomy): domain Eukaryota; kingdom Metazoa; phylum Chordata; class Mammalia; order Artiodactyla; family Lipotidae; genus Lipotes; species Lipotes vexillifer. Next base: position 979,506 of record NW_006796432.1, on the reverse strand, counting down.
TTTCCAGAATGGCTGTACCATTTTATATTCCCACTAGCAATGTATAAGTGATCCAGTTTTTTTCTACATCCTCGCTGCCATCACTATTTTTTGTTTTAGCCATTCTGATCGGTGTGTAGCGATATCTTTGTGGTTTTACGTTGCATCTCTCTACTGGCTAATGATGATGAAGATATTTTTATGTGCTTATTTGCCATCTGTATATCCCCTTCAGCAAAATATCTGTTCGAGTCTGTTGCCTATGTCCTAACTGGATATTTTTTAACTGTTGAGTTTTGAGACTTCTCTGAGTATTCTAGATATGGGTCTGGGTGTTCCAGATAGCCCTCTGTTGGATATTTTCTCCCAGTCTGTAGCTTCTCTTTTTATTCTCTTCACATGGTCTTTTGCAAAGTTTGAAATTGTGATGAGATCCAATTTGCCACTTTTTCCTTTGTGGATTGTGCTTTTGGTGTCAAGTCTAAGGTGGGTTTTGAACTCAGGCCATCTGGGTGTGGAGTCCACCTGCTTACCCACAACACTCCACATAGAGTTGAGCCCTTTTTGGAGATTTTCCTCCTTAGACCCATTCCCTTCCTTCCATCCCTAGAGAATACCATCATCTTGAAGCTGGTGTGAATCTTCCCTTCTTGATTTCTCATGGCTTGGAGGAGGTGAGGTCCCTACACACTTGTCTTCAGAAGGCTGGAGCTGTGGCTTTAGCTCTGTGGCCAGTGGATCTACCCCACCACCCCAGGCCACAGCATTCCTCTCTGTTAAATGGGGCATTGCTTCCAAATGCTTCCGGGGCTCCCCTGCCAAGCTGCTGAGGCAGGGCCTCCCCCGTCTCTGTCTCCATGTCCTGGGGGATGGGGTGGGTGCAGCTGCTAAGTGACAGCAAGACACAACTTCTCAGCTGGCCTTGCCCTTGGCCACAAAGCCACAAGCTCTGGAAATATCCACTCTCCCCACCCCGCCATTCCCCCAACCCCCAGTCTCACGCTTGGGCAGCTTCCCCCTTCCGACTTCTCCATTCCAAAGCGGGGGTGGTGGTGGGGGGCACTTAGTGGAGTAGGGCTGAGGAAGGAGGAAGCCGGGGTGCAGCCTGCAGACTCACACCTTGTGTTCAGGCTGTGGGAGGAGGGGACTTACAGGCCCTGCTTCCTGGCAGCCAGCCCGCAAGAGGGGCTTTGGAAATCCTGCCCACTCCTCCCACCGCTGCCTCCTGTCCCACGTGGCTTCCTGCCCGGAATCGTGCCTGGCACTCACCAACGAGGCTTTGTGTTCCGAGATAAAGAACACGTTCCTCACCCCCAAACTGGTCCCGGGTTGGTCTGTCTTGTCCCTATCTTGGTGGCCTCAGAAGGGATGGTGCCACTTCCCAGCAGGGGAAACCGACGTCTAGAGATGCACAGGTCTGCGGAACCAGAGGAGGGGTCTGTCTCCCGCTTTGGGGGTGAAGGTGGAGCGGAGAGGTGGTGAGTTGGCAGTGTTAGGGCACCGTGGGGAGAAAGGAAGTAAAAAGGAATATGACCATTGCCACAAGGAGAGAGGCCAGATTCCAGCCCTCTAGGGGAATTGGATACTATGTAACCCAGAGAGTGTCTTTTGAGTCCTTCTTATGTGCCAACTGGCGTGGGAGGCACCGCATGAATCAGTCATTGTCCCTGACATTTAGGAGATAAGACAAGCATGTAAATCCCCACAAAACAAGAGAACAAGAGACCAAGGTCACAGAGAGGTGCCAACAGGCGGGCAGTGGGGGGCGGTCATCACTGCCTTCCCTGCCACCTTCCAGGCTTCCCGGAGGCTGTGAGCAGAGCTACGAAGCAAGGGCAGCGGGGCTTTCAGAGACCAGAGGAAGTACGAATTATTTTCTGATTATAATTTCTGATTAAAAAGAAGCACATGCCATTATGTCAGAGAAAGCCCTCCAGTTCTGTGCTTGCTTTATTGTCTACATATCACTTCGCACTTCCCACTGAGAGTCTGTTCCTAGCTGCCCATTACCTTTGTCTGTATCACCCTCTTGAGAGCCCATGGGAGCAGGGCTGGGCTGTGTGTACCTCATTTTATCCCCACTGCCTAGTACATAGTAGGTGCTCAATACACATTTGTTAAGTAAGAAGAGAATTTTATATATAATATGTAAACATTTTATATATATGAAAGGAATAATATAAGAAAAGAATTTTACATATATATAATACTTTATGGCATCAGTATCATGCCTGTATATGGTTGTATATACTGTGTTTTTCCCACGACTTGCATTTCTTTTTGGCTGCACCACACTGCTAGTGGGATCTGAGTTCCCAGACCAGGGATCAAACCCATGCCCTCGGCAGTGAAAGCACGGAATCCTAACCACTGAACCACCAGGGAATTCCCTATGACCTGCTTTTTATTTTTTTAAGGCACTTTTCCTGTCATTAAATAGTCTTCAAGAACATAATGCCATTTGCAGCTATATATAGCTGGGACTTCCCTGGTGGTCTAAGACTCTGTGCTCCTAATGCAGGGGGCCCGGGTTCAATGCCCGGTCAGGGAACTAGATCCTGCATGCCGCAACTAAAGATCCTGCATGCCGCAACGAAGATCCCACGTGCCACAAGTAAGACCTAGCCCAGCCAAATAAATAAACAAATATTGAAAACAACCCACACAGCTATCTAGTGTTCCATGACACTGCTCTTACATTACCTGCACTTTATTTCACCCCACCCGTCCTAATTTTTATTTAATTGTATCTGGGGGACTTAAACCAGGAAATAGATAAAGGAATGTAAAGGCTTTCCTGGTGGAAGGATAGGGCAAAGGTAGGATCAGGGGGTGGGCTGGGGGGAATATGAATAAAATCTTAAAGGTGTTGAATTCAGGAATGGGGTCGAGAGGGCCATGCGGCCAGGGAATCCTGGACCCAGTGGTGTGTTGTTAAATTGCTTCTCCAAAACAAATTGTAGTGTTTATTTGCTTATTTCCATGGTGCAAATTCTCCTCCTGTGGTTGATTTCAAGTTCCTGATGCAGCATTGCTGAACACGGGGTTGGAAGGGCGTGGGCGCAGCCGGCTCTCAGGGACCACTAGGCGCAAGCTTCAGCACAGCCCTGTCAGTGCCGAGGCCTGATCCCCACTCTGGTATGAGGAGCCCTCTCCACTCTGTGTCTGTGAGCCCTCCCTGGGCCCCAGGCCCAGCATCTCAGATGAAGGGGGTGGGACTCGTCCTGGGTAGTGAGGCCCATCGGGGTGCAGGAGCCCAATCTTGAGATCTTGCTATCAGATTTCACAGCTGGGATGCAAACCCCCAGATTCCCCCAGCTCAGCAACTCGGAGCTGCACTGGCTCCACTGAAGTGTGGCCGCTCCATCCATCCCTGGAATTTAGGGCTGGGCCTGGCGCTCTGCCCCAGCCACAGAGTCCTTAGGACCCAGCCTCAGAGCTCAGTCACCCAGTGGGGCTCAAGGTCAGGCACAGTGGTGGGATCAGGATGTTCCATTATGGCCATGACACTTATGAGCACTTGCTGTATGCCAGGCTGTGCTGAACGTTTGACGTTTCATTCATCGCATCCTCACACCCAGCCTAGAATGTGGCTTCCTGCTCAGCTCCGGCAGTTGGGCCAAGATGGCTGGTGGTGGTTTGGTTGGCATCCCAGGTGGCCCTAGGACAAGGCCCCCAGGTTCCATCAAGGGTCCCTGGGGGCTGGATAGCCTATCTGAGGTCTCTTTTTCAGAAGAAAAAGGTTTCGCCACAAGTTCCCACCTAGGTGAGTGGGGTCGGGGAGAGGCAGGACACCTGTCTTGAAGTAGCAGTCGCATAACAAGTACCATTTTCCCCTCCTGAGCATCTGGGGTAACTGCTAAAGATTATGGGAGGGCTTTAACTACTCCCTCAGGGCTACCACTGCTCTGGAATCAATGCTGCATCACCCCTCATACCCTGTTGAAGGATGTTGCAATACTTCTAAGCCTTGGGGCCAGCCCTGCTAGGCCCATTTCCCAGATGGGGTAACTGAGGCCCAGACTTTGGAAGGACTCACCAGATGGAGGCCAGCCAGGGAAAGAATTCCAGGGATCTGAATTCCTCACCAGCCTGGCTGGGGTGCTGGGTGGGAAGTCAAGGAGGGAGACGGGGAAGCAGATCATGGGGCTGCTCCTGTGGCTGGGCAGGGCCCTTCTGGAATTGCCAGTCTGGGCATTGACTCCTGAAATCAATAAGTAGAGCCTTCGCATTGGTGCCCAGCCCTGGGCTGACCTGACCGGAAAAAGTCCCTTCTGAGAACTCTTAGGCAGGTAAACAACAAACTCATGCGGAGAGATAGTGTGTGTGTATCTGTCAGGGACAGGCCTTTCCAGTCACATTATCACATTTAAAACTCGAAAACTGTGCAAACCTGGAGCTGTGGGAGCAGAGAAAAAGGGGAGAAAACCTCTGCCTGGCATGGGAGGACATCCCGGAAGACTTCCTAGGAGAGGTGATATTTGAGCTATGCCTTGAAGAACAATAATAATAATAGCAAACACTTTCTGAAAACTTCTTATGTGCCTGTCGGTGTTCTGAGATCTGTATCTGCTTCCTTCATATCTGTTTTATCTCATCTAATTCTCTCAAAACCCTGTGAGCGAGATACTATAATAACATATGAACCGATGAGAAAACCAAACCAGGGCACAGCGAGGTTAAGAGATTTGCCCAAGACCACACAGCTACCAATGGCGGAGTCAGCATTCAAATCCAGAGAGGCAAATCAATGACTGACTGTAAGACCTTCCGAGTGCTATTTAATCCCTCTGAACCTCAGTTTGTGTATCCATACAAGGTGCGGGGGGGGGGGGG
>NW_006796432.1:943812-974339 GCF_000442215.2 Lipotes vexillifer | reverse complement strand
GGGGGGGGGGGGGGGGGGATAGTACAATAGTAAGTAACGCATAGAATTATTGTGAGGACGAAGGTGAGCTAATCCCTGTAAAACGCTTAGAACAGTGCCCGGCACACAGTAAGCGTTCAAACAATTGTAGATGACTTTTATCATCGCCGTGGTGATCTTCATGCCCTCCCCTCCCCCTCCGGCCGTGGCTTCCTTCCCCGCAGTGCCAGCCAGTGACGCGGGATCTGCCGCACGCACAGTCTGGGTTTAATTGGAAACTAAAAGAGATGGAAGGGGATGTTCGCGGCCCCTCCCTTGACTCTGAAAAGGACCCCCAGGGAGGGTGTGACTCTCTCTAGCGACACCTCCCGCGATCTCCGATACTGCTCCGGGATGGGGCAACGAGGTCGGACCGAGAAGGCGGCGCCGGGATGGTAGGCAGGGGAGAGCCGGGGAGGTGTGAACGTGCTGGAGGCAGGGCAGGCAGGGGACATACTGTGTTTTCTGAGCCCGATGCCAACTCGCTAGGAGCCTGCGGCCACGCCCATCATGGCCGTGGGCGGCTCTCCACCTGGCAGTCGCAGCCTCCAGGCGCCCGGGGCTCCGAGGCCGGTGCGCTCTGGTACGCTTGGCTGGGGTGCCGGCAGAGGGCGCGCGAGGGGGCCCGGGAACTGGCGGGCGGGGTGCCCCGCGGGAGGCGGGATTGCGGGGAGGGCCCTGGGCCGCCCCTCCCAACCCCTGTCCTTCCCGCCTGCCCACTGGGAGCGCTGGACTAGAAGGCAAGGGCTGGCGGTGTCCCCAGCGCGCTCAGCCGGCTCGGCGCCCAGCTCCTACCTGTAGAGTCTGGCGGGGGCACCCCCTCCCCGGGCACCTATCCTTTCTCCTCCTTCGGAAACCTCTCGCTCAGCTACCCGCGTGTCGGACAGGCGGCGCTGGGATCCCGGGACAGGGTGCCAGGCTCGCTGTTTGTGACACGTAGACGTCCTCCCCGCCGCGGTACCGCCTCGGAACCTGGACGTCCTCCTGGCCGGAAAGTTTGGGGCTGGGCGCCATGGCCAAGAGCAGCTCCCTGAATGTCCGCGTCGTGGAGGGCCGGGCGCTGCCCGCCAAGGACGTGTGAGTACCCCCGGGGCCAGTAGGGGATGGGAGGCGTGCCAGGCATGGGATGGGGCGGGGGTCGCCCATTCCGCGTGCCAGGGAAGGTCGGTGAAGTGGGCGGGGGTTCTTGTCTGAGACAGTGTATTGAGGCCGATCCACCTTCATGGGGCGAGAGGCCCCACGCCCATCGCTTCATGGTGGGAGGGGACACCAAGACTTAGCAGATGCCCCGCCCCGCCCCCAGGAAAGGGGTGTCTTTGTTCCTGGGACGTACTAAAGGGGGTCTTCCAGGGCTTCAGCCCTGGGGATTAGAGGGTCGGATTCTGTCAGAGCTGGGGAGGGGCCTTAGCGGTGGGGGGCTCTCTTTCTTAGTCCAGGCAGGTGTTGGAGGTGGGGTTTCTCCAGGCCTGGGTGGGCACCTGTCAAGAGAATCCTGGGGAGGAGACCCAGAGGGCCTGGGATCCAGGTGGCCCCAGGATTCCTCTGTGTGCATCTGGTATTTAGGTTTGCAGAGTGTCACCAAGTGGCCCACCGGCCAGGCCTGGGGGAAGCTGGGGTCCTCTTGACCCAAAGCCCTAAGCTCCCCAGCCAGCAGCTCCCAGCCCAATGGGGACCTTCCCTGGATGCTAAGCCGCTTGAAGAACCAACTTCCCCCTGCAGCCCCCTCCCTAGCCAGGTGTGATGGGGCTGGAGGACCCTCAGGTTCCCCTTAGTACCAGTCCTCGGCTGTGCTTCCCTCAGGGCTGAGTCAGCAGTTGCCAAATCAGCAGAATGGGGGGAGGGGTCCCCCTCCTGCCTGGCCTGGAGCCCAGAAGGGGCTCTAAGGGTGTCAGCACCTGAAACAGGTGTGGGATCCTTGGCAGGACATTGGCTGTGTGACCTTGAACCTAGTCCTGTTTGGGCTTGGATTTCCCATCTGGCCAATGGAAACCCTGGACAGGAGTCTCCAAGCCGCATGCAGCTGAGGGTGGAGAACCTCTTAGCATTTACCTGCTGGCCAGGTGAGCAGGACCGTGGATTCTGAGCCTTCGCACAGGCTGGGGCTTAGCTATGCTCTGACGCCCCCAGCTGTGGGCCCCCAGTGAGGAGTATCCTGCCTTTGACTTCATGAACATCCCCCCTCCCCAACCCTGCAGCTATGTCAAGGGGGAAGCTGCATAGAGCAGTTCTAGCTCCCTGCATCCTCATCAGCGACCCCCAGAAAACACGCACCTGAGGAAAGCAGAGAGCTCGTTTGCTGTGCAAATGCAGCATCTGGACGAGCCCCCTGATTCCCCTCTTATGAGATGCCCTCTCAGAGCGCCTGAGAATTAGTGATGCTGGAACTGTCGAGGCAGTGAGGTCAGGAGTGGGGACCTGGCAGCTGCTGACCTAGCCAGCTGCTCTGGCCCCTCCGCCAGTCCTGGGTGAGGGCCATGAGGGAGTGACGGATGTTGGGAGCCGGACATGGCTCGCGGGGCTCCCTCTGCCTCTTCTGGGGAGGGAGTCGACTCATACCTGGCTCCTGCATCTCTTGGCCACCCCTCCTCCCCCAAGTTCCTGGGCCGAGGTGAGCTCTGAGGTGGGCCATGCCCAGAAGCAGAGGGGAGAGTGACTAAGCCCCAGTGGGGGATCCAGCCACACTGCCTCAGTTTCCCTGGCTGTTGGCGCCGTTCTTCAGAGGGGCTCCCTCAGAGCGTGCTGGGATCTCCATGCCTGTGGGCACTCTTAGATGGGTATGTCCTCTCTGCCCTCTCCTAAGGGAGAGGGCCCAGATTCTTTCTGAAGCCTCACCAGGTTTGAGGAGGTTTTGGCCTGGCTTGGGAGGAGGCCTCAGCTGATAATTTGAGAGTTATTTCTGTCATTAATAATAGCAGCTGTATGTCTTTGATGGCTTCCTATGGGCCAGGTCCTGTGTTTAACACTTCCTGTAGTCCTGTTAGCATTTCCATTTTACGAATGGGCAAACCGAGGCTCAGAGAGGCAAAGTCACTTGCCCAAGGTCAAATCCCAAGAGTTGGGATTTGAACCCTGACTGCCCCCATGCCCCAACCAGACTGGGCAGGCAATGGCCGATGGGCCTGCTTTCCCATGCTTGAGGTGGGGCAGGAGCCGTGGGAGAGGCCAAGGGTCTAGAGAGATTGAGGGTCTGGAAGGGGCAGCTCCCTTCTGCCACTGTTGCCCCTGCCTGATAGGAGCCTGATAAGGCCCTTGTGCGTCAGAGCCCTGGAGCTGACGTGCTTGACTCCCATGAGGGACCCAGGGGGCAGGCCAGGTAGACGGGAGGGGGCGTGGCTCCCAGCCCTTTTCTATGGATCGCAGCCCATTTGCCCCACATCTGCTGCTGGGGAAACTGAGGGATTGGAGCCCGCCTAAAAGAAGATCAGGGAGAGAGGACCCAGAGAGAGAAATGAGATAGAGGGGGTTACCAGCCACGGGCATCCAGGGGGGTGGAGCCCGATGAGAAAACTGAGGCTCCCAGGGTTACTCAGCCCAATGGGTTTGGGATAGATCAGATGGGAAAACTGAGGCCTGGGGCATTACGCAGAAGGGAGGTCAGAGGTAGAACCCAGAGAGGAGTTCAGAGACACAGGACACCAACCAGTCTGAGGTGTTCAGGGATGGAGAGCAGATGGGGAAATGAAGGTACACCCAGCGGAGGGAACTAGAGGAAGGAGTCCACAGAGGGAACCGAGGCACGTGGAGGGCTCAGCCAGCAGACGAGGTTGGAGCAGCTCCCGGTGCCAGTGTCCGTCTTCCTGGGAATCCCCGAGGCATTTGTGGATCAGTGACAAACTGAGCTGACAGAGGGGGCAGAGAGAGGTCGGGGGCTAGGGTGTCAGGGGAGGGGGCCATTTGGACAAGGGATCGTGAGCCGGGGTGCAGGCATTAGTTAAGAACATGTGTGCTGAGCCCCACAGACCTGGGTTCGAATTCTGACTCTGCGGTGGTGGGGGGAGACGGGGGTGGGGAAATACAGCTCCTCCCCCAAGGAAATCAGATTTCGGAAGTTGCAGGGAGCCATGGAGACAGACACTAAACAGAGGGAAACGGAGCAAGATGATTTCACATGCTTAGAGGGATCGGAGATCAATTTTACACTGTCTACTGTTGGAGGACGGTGGTGATCAAGGACCACCTCTCTGAGGCGGTGACTTTTGGGCTGAGGTTTGAATAATAGGATGGAGCCAGCCATGATAAGATCAGGAACAGAGCGGGTGTCTTAGTTAGGTGGAACAGCAAGTGCAAAGGCCCTGAGGCTGGACTGAGCTTAGTGGAAGACAAAGGAAGCCTGTGCGATGGGAAGTGGGCGGGGGTGGGGGAAAGAGATGAGGGCCCCTGGTCGATAGCTTGGGATGGACTAGTAACTCTTCCTATGAAGCAGGGCTGGAACTGGCTTTGGTTGGCCTATGACTCATGGCTACTCAAGGGGATGCAGCCCATTTCTCCTACTGGATGAGTTTTGAGGTCTGGGTGCCCTGGTCTGTGCCTGCAGTGAGAGCGGCTGCTGAGGTCCATCCCCGCTGAAGTCTGAGCTATGGGGAGCCCCCTCCCAGGGAAACTCCCAGCGGAGAGGGCAATGCTTACCCTGAGGGTGGCGCTCAGGCACCTGTGGGCAAAGCTCTGGGCTCGGCCACGATGCATCGCACCACGCATTAGCTCCTTTAGCCCCTCCAGCCGCCCGATAGGGGGTGTGTGAGAATATTACGCCCGACTCACAGAGCAGAGAAACCGATGCCCACAGCGCGAAGGGGTCTTGCCAGGGTTCCACAGTTAGTAAACTTGGGGCCAGGGATGACTCCCCAGCAGAGCACCGCTTCGGGCTTCCTGGGACCGGGACTCCAAATTTTCTGGCTTCATGTCTCAATGTTCTCTTTCTTTGGGTGGAAGCCCAGGGCCCATTCAAGGAGGTCCGCAGTGGGTGGGCTGGGCAGCCATGACATCGTCTGCTGGTGCCCAGAGGTCCTGCCTCCACTGAACTTGCTGTGTGACCCTGGGCAAATCCCCTGCCCTCTCTGGGCCTTAGTTGCCCCCATCTGTAAAGTGAAGGCAGATTGGGATCCCCACCCAGGGCTGCTCCCTCAAGCCCGCTCCCCAAACCTCCTCCTTCCGCAGGTCTGGGAGCAGTGACCCCTACTGCATAGTGAAAGTGGACGATGAAGTGGTGGCCAGGTAAGGAGGGGAGGGCAAAGGGAGCAGGGCCAGGGGGCGGGGCTCCATCTTGACCTGGGGAGTCCAGGCACAAGAATTCACGTTGAGAAGAGGACCTGGGGGAGGGCAACATTTACCCCAAGGGGGTACTCGCAGGCCTGATGGTGGGTGCTTTGTGCCCTGGCCATGGGCCCAGACAGAGGGGGCGCCGGCTCCCCTCTCCATCTGGTCCTACCAACTGGCCGACATCTTCCCCCTTCCCCCTTGTCCTGATGATGTCCCTGCTGGCGTCCTGGGGCTGACTCAGTGGCGGCCAGATTGTACCTTCCGCAGTGGCCTCCCCGGGGATGGGCATCTCATGCTTGGCTGGGCTGGCTGGTTCCGGGCCTGCTGGGTGCTGTGGGCACTGGGGTGTGTACGTGTGTGTGTGGGGGGGGGGCGTGCATGTGCGCCCGGCTGGGCCTGCTTGTGAGTGTGTGTCGGGGTGTCGGAGGGCTGCTGTGAATGCCTGCGACCACTGGTGCAGGTGCGTGTCCCTGGGGGTCTGCAGGCTCAGAGGTTCACGTTGTGTACCAGCGTGGGGGGGGGGTATACGTGTGTGTGCACACGTGGGCTGCCGTGTACACGCACGTGTGCACCAGTGCCTGCTTATTTGGGTACACAGGCGCCACTGTGAACACATGTGAGGATGTGAAGATGTTTGGTGTGTGTGAGCGAGTCTCGGGCTGGGGAGACCTCGGGCTGGGCTGTGCTGGGCTGGGCTGAAGGACGGCTCAGCCCCCGCAGGCCTGAAGGGTGTGGGTGGGCCGGTGGCTGAGGCCTCGGTTCCTATGGAGACAGCAGGATTCAGCATCCTCCTGGCACCAGTTCTGGTCCAGATGGGCCGGGAGCTGGGGGCAGGGAGCCCGTGTGGAGAAGGGTAGCCTGCAGCACACCAGCCGACCAACCCCCATCATTCTCTCTGTGCTTGCGTTGCCCCTTATTACATTCTGTGACACCACCCCCAAACCCACAGACTGATTTTCCGTGTGACCCCAGGCTGTCACCCCCTCTGGGCTCTGAGGAGCTTCTCAGCCCGGGGGCTGGGGAACCTGAAGGGACTTCCAGCCGGGAAGAGGTCAGGGTAGCGGGAAGAGGGTGTTTGGAGAGAAGAGTCCGTCTGATGGTGGGGCCCTGGGCTGTGTGTGTATGTGTGTGTGTCCACGTTCATACTCTTTGTTGGGGAAGGGTGTGTGGAAGGAAGGAGGAAGGCAGTGGCAGGTGTGCAGACCAAATTTTGCAACCGTAAATTTTGGTGTGTCTTCACTGGGCAAAGTAGGTTCTTTTTTCCCCATCGTGTGAAGGGAAGTGCATCTGCAGAGGTGTTGGGGTGAAGATGTATGTGTGTCTGTTTCTGGGTTTGTCTTGGTCTCCGACCCTCCTGGGGTTCCCCTTGCTTACTGAGTGCTCTGGCCCCAGCTGACTTCATGGTCTCCTGGCCCCTCACATGTCCCTGCCTCCCAACCACCATCTTCTTGTTCTTCAAACTCACCATTCCTGCCTCAGGGCCTTTGCACGTGCTCTTCCAGCCCTGTGGAATACTTGTTCTTATCCTTTCTCCCTGCTTTGCCTGACTAGCTCCTGCAGGAAGCCTTTCCTGACCCCTCCTATCCTCACCCCAGTGGGCACCACTGAGCTAACCAGTCACAGAACTTCTTTCACTATGTCACAAGGGCTCAGGAGGGAACACCAGTCTGCTGAGCGAGGCTCTGTGGGGGTGGGGACCTTGGCACCTCTTCCTCTGATTCCCCATAGCCCCCAAGACTTGGCACATAGGTCAGGGTGAGTGTTTATGGAGTGAATGAATGAATGGATGGATGGAATTGTGTGTCTTGTCAGTTACTGTGTGACAGTGTGATTCTGTGTGTGTATCTCTGCTGCATATCACCCACCCTCTGTATGTGAGTGTGTGTCTGTGGGTCTATGTGTGTCTCCATGTTCGGGCATTTCTTTTCTCTGTATCTCTGTGTGAATGTTTCTGTTTTCTCTCTGTGTGTCTGCACGTGTCTATATGTAGAAACACACAGATATGTGTTTCTAGAAAATTTTGAGGATGCATATGTATATCTGTATATGTGTGAATGTGTCTCTTTGTGTCTCTGGCTTCCTTGGTATATCTGTGAATATCTCTGTTTCAGTATGTATCCCCATGGGAGTGTGGGGTGTGTGTGTGTGTGTGTGTGTGTGTGTGTGTGTGTTGAGGTCCCTGAGTGTGTGAGGGTCAGGGTTTGTGTGTGTATTTGTGTGTGTCTCCATGCCTGGATTCTTGAGTGTATGAGTGTGTGTGTTTGTAGCTGTATTTGAGTGTATTTGAGGAGCTCTGGGTGTGTATGTGTCTGGATCCCTGTGTGTGTGTGTTTGTGTCCCCAGGTATCTGCTGCCTGTGTGGCCCAAAGGCCCCCAGCCCCCCATGTCCCCTTTTGCAGGACAGCAACCATCTGGCGAAGCCTGAGCCCCTTCTGGGGGGAGGAGTACACAGTGCACCTGCCCCTGGATTTCCACCATCTGGCCTTCTATGTGCTGGACGAGGATACCGTGGGGTGTGTGTGCTGGGGACCCAAGCCTGGGCATCTGAGGGAAGGCGGGACACCCCAATACACAGTACCCACCCACCCAGCCGTTGATGCCTTGCCTCCACCTCTCCACGGGCAGGGCAGGGGTCCCTAAGTTGGACCCTCATCTGCCTGCCTTTCTGCAGGCACGACGACATCATAGGCAAGATCTCACTGAGCAGGGAGGCCATTGCAGCTGACCCCCGAGGTGGGTGAGGGGCACTGGCCCCCAGCCGGGCAGAGGGCAGAGGGGGTAGCAGTTGTAAGGGCGTAGCCAGCAGCACGGGGCAACACAGAGCCTTCAGGGGAAAATTATTTGGGTTGTTGCTTTTGTTTTTCATTTTAATTTAGTTCGTTTATTGAGCAGTTAGCTTATTTACATAGGTCAATATTCAGAAGATACAATTAGCCGTGAAACTGTCCCTCTTACCCCAGCTACTCCATTCTTTTTTTTTTTTTTTGGCCGCACTGCACGGCATGCGGGATCTTAGTTCCCCAACCAGCCATCCAACCCACACCCCCTGCAGTGGAAGCGGGGAGTCTTAACCACTGGACTGCCGGGGAAGTCCTCCCCAGCTACTCCATTCTCATCCTCAGTGTTGTCAGTTTCTTGTATGTCCTTCTAGGGACATTTTAAATATATGCAAGCAAGTAACAATAGTAATAGGAGCAAAAACTTATCTAGTGCTTACTGTATGCTGAACACTTTCTAAGTGCTTTACACGTATCAATTCACTTAATTATCGTGATAACCCTAAGAGATAGGTGCTCTTGTTATGCCCACTCTATAGGTGAACAAACTGAGGCACAGGGGGTTAAATAACTTGCCCAAGATCACAAAGTTATTAAGTGGGACAGCTGGGATTTGAACCAAGTTGTCTAGTTCCAGAGTCTGTGATCTTAATTTTAATTAATTTATTTATTTTGGCTGTGCTGGGTCTTCGTTTCTGCGCGAGGGCTTTCTCTAGTTGTGGCAAGTGGGGGCCACTCTTCATCGCGGTGTGCGGGCCTCTCACTATCGCGGCCTCTCTTGTTGCGGAACACAGGCTCCAGACGCTGTGGCTCACGGGCCTAGTTGCTCCGGGGCATGTGGGATCCTCCCAGACCAGGGCTCGAACCCGTGTCCCCTGCATTAGCAGGCAGATTCTCAACCACTGTGCCACCAGGGAAGCCCCAGAGTCTGTGATCTTAACACTATACTATATGTGTTTTTATTCTCTGCTTATAGGAATGGTAGCCTGTTAAACTCATCGGTTCTCTACCCTGTCTTTTCACTTCACCATGTACCTTGGAGATCTTTCCATAATGGTGTCCCCAGAGCTTCCGCATTCTTTGATCTTCGTATGACTTCATGGCACTCCATTGTGCCATCCAATGATGGATGTGCCATCATTTATTTCTCTGGTTCCCTCTTGATGGACACTTGGGTTGTTGACAGTCTTTTCCTATTTCAAACAATGCTGCAATGACTAGCCTTGTACAAACGTGACTGCACACATATATGCAAGTTACATCAATCAGCTTGATAAATTCCTAGAGGTGTATTTGCTGGATCAAAGAGTACCCACATTAGCACATTTGATAGTTATTATAGTAATTAAGTTACCCTCCCTGGAGGAGTTAACAGTTTAACCCATCCTGTACCCTTGCCAACAAATACCAAACTTTTGGATCTTGTATCTGATAGGTAAAAAAAAAAATTGCCTCTTAGCGTGGGTTATTTTGCATTTCTCTATGAGTGAGATTTTTTTTTTATTCAAACAGAAAGTCACAAAAATTATAATCATCCTCATCAGTTCACCCAGTCCCATGTAATTAATTTTTTTTCATCTTGACCTTTTGTTAGCACTTTTATGAATTCATCAGTTTTCCATTAGAGTTCTGAATCTATGAGTGAGATTGAAGACCTTTTTATATATTCAAGAGTCACTTTATTTCCTTTTTTGTCTATTGTCTATTCACATTGTATGTGTATTGTTCACCCACTGAGTTGTTGCCTTTTCTTACTGATTTGTAGGAGCCCTTTACATGTGAGGAAAATGAACTTTGTCATATTAGCTGCAAAATGTTTTTCTCCCTTGTGGCTTATATTTTGACTTTGATTACAATTTTTTCCAGAAGAAAATTTGTTTCTTTTTTTGTAGTCAAAAAATTTTTTTGGCTTTTGATTTTCTGTGATATCTAAAAGGCTTTCTCAATCCTAAGATTAAGACAATTGTTTTTTACATGATTATTTCAAGCAACAGTTTGTTTCCTTTTTTTTTTTTTTTTTTTTTGCAGTTAAGTCTTTCATCTATTTGGAATTTACCCAAATACAAAGTATGGGGTAGGGATTAAACTTTACTACTTTTTGTCTAGATGACTACTACTTGTCTTGACACCATTTATTGAATAATATAATAATATATTTTTTCATTAGTGAGCGTTATGTGCCTATGTGCCAATCATCATAATCATCACTCCTATTTAATGAAGGCTTATTATGTGCCAGGCACAATGCTAAGTACTTTACCTTTAGTCCTCACAACACCAAATGAAGTATGCACCAGAATGATCTCAAATTCACAGCTGACGGGAAGTGAGGCTTGGAGAGGTGGGGTGACTTGTCCCTCCTAGATGTTGCAGAGGTGGGAATTGACACCAGGCTGTGCCTGCCTCCTAAGTCTGTGTTCTTAACCTGTCCACTGAGCTGTCCCCAGTGTGCCTCAAACATCCACCCAAGGGGGTGAAATTAAATTAATGACATATAAGGCTTATTAACTTCAAGGAACTTATGGACAGATAGAAAAATAAAACACATTTACCCAGAACAGGAAGGAAGAAAAAAACAAACTGTCATGTCTGTGGGTGCCTTTTATTTTTGAAAACAACTGCAATGTGGGGTGGAGGTATGTGAGACATCACTGGCATGATAGAGGGCAGTGAGGGCTAATGTGGTCAAGGAAGACTTCCTGGAGGAAGGGGAATGAGTTAGTTCTTAAAGATGCTTTGGCAAAGATGCTAAGGCACATCTCCATGGATTCTCTTCTAAGGTCAGGTGTAAGCCAGGCCAGATGGAATACTTGATGGGGGTTGATTGGGGAGGAGGCCAGAGTCTGGACTTTCTTCTGGAGACACTAGGGAGTCATCGATGGTCCCTGAGTAAGACAGTGAAGAGATTGGAGCCATAATATCAGAGGATGCACTGACAGAAGAGATTGGATACATTTTCAGAAGGTTTCTGTGCTGCTGTGTGGATATTGGATCACAGTGGGACAGGAGTAGATGTGGGAGATCAATTAGGTATCTGTTGCAATAATCAAGTGAGAAAAACTGATGGCATCCTGGACTTGGGGGTAGCGGTGGAGCTAGGGAGGTGAGATGCAACTTACACTTCCAGCAGCATGAGGAAAAGAGATCCACAGAAGGGCCCTCCTGCCACATAACAATGAGATCCTGAATTAGATGCAATTCCTAATCCATTGTTGGAAGGATGTAAAGAAGGAAAAAACCCTCAGTGTTCCTCCCCCCCCCCTTTTGCAAATCATGAGCTAAAACCTAACGGGGAGTGGTGAGCAACAAGAAAGGAAATCAGGAAGGATTTCCCTGAAAGTAAATGTCAATATCAAATTCACAGTCAACAAACAGACTGAATCTTAGGCTAGGGGGAAGGCAGATATTACTGAATCTGAGAATTCCCCATTAGATTGAGACCCTTAAAAGGTTCCAGAATAAGCAACCACCACTGCTCTCCAGGGATAAGCATTTTCATGTTGAATTTCCCACAGAGTGAGCTCCAACAAACATGTCTTCACAATCAAAGAACACCACACACTCAAGGAAGTGTGCCATGCCACCATGAGCGAGAGTCAGCGGAAACAATGGCCATCAGATTTAGACCCATAAAGACTTTAGATTTTGTATTTATGGTTATAGAAATTTTAAAAAATTCAATAAATAAACGAATCGCCAGAAAGGGCCAGCAATAACCATGATAAATTAAAGCAATACATTAAAAAAATAGACTGACTTGGAAAAGGACCAAATCAAACTTTTAGAGAGAAAAAGTACAATTGTTGACATTGAAAACTAAGTGGCTGAGTTCAACAGCAGATCGTTCATTCAGAAAGAAATTATTGAAACCTTAGCCCAGAGAAATGAGAAGGAAAGTATAAAAGAGAAGTTGAAGGCATAGAAAATAACTGAGAAGGTCTAACATTCATTTAATTGGAGTCCTAGAAGCAGAAAATAGAAAAAGCTGGGGAGAGGAAATGATAAAAAAAAATTGACGACCTGGAATTTTCCAAAACTCAAGGAAGGGCATGAGTCCATAAATAGAAGAAGCACAACCTGTACTAAGCAGGAAAAAAAAAAAAAAAAAAATCCTTACCTAGACCCATTGCGGGGAAACTGCAGCAGACATCAAAGCCATAGTCCTTAAACTTGGAAAAGAGAGACCATTCACACAAGATCAATTATTAGGCTGAAATGACTTCCCAATAACTACAATCAAAGCTGGAAGTCAGTGGAACAATATCTCTAAAGTGTTGAGAGAAATGAGAGACAGAGAGAGAGAAGGAGAGAGGGAGAGGTTAAGACTGAGACTAAGATTGACTGGATTGATTCAAGCAGAGAGCCTGAATGAAGGCTCAGAGATAGGAATTTCCAAGTCCCCCCCCCCCCTGTTGCGGAGCACGGGCTCCGGACGCACAGGCTCTGGACGCGCAGGCTCAGCGGCCATGGCTCACGGGTCTAGCCGCTTCGCAGCATGTGGGATCTTCCCGGACCGGGGCACGAACCCGTGTCCCCTGCATTGTCAGGCGGACTCTCAACCACTGTGCCACCAGGGAAGCCCCCAAGGTTTTTTTTGAGGGGAGAGTATATTGGGACTAAGTGATGCAGGGCCTTATATATCAGGATGAAGAGTGTGACAGTACATGGTTAGGGGCATTGGCCCTAGAACTATACTGCCTGTGTTTAAATCCTAGCTCTGCTGTTTACTAGCTGTGGGATCATGGGCAAAGCTCCTTCCTCGCTGTGCCTCATTTTCCTCATCTGGAAGTAGGGATAATTACAGTACCTACAACAGAAGGCTAACATGAGAGGTCCAAGACTCAATGTCTTTTTAATGTTAATTGAATTTTTAAGTTAATGCAATGTCTAGACCACGATAGGTGCTTAATGAATGTTAGTGCCTGCGCCCTCCAGGAATTGATAGCTGGATCAACCTGAGCCATGTGGACCCTGATGCAGAGGTGCAGGGTGAGATCTGCCTGGCTGTGCAGATGCTGGAGGATGTGAGGGGCCGTTGTCTTCGCTGTCACGTGCTCCAGGCCAGGTATGGTCATGATGGGGGATTGGATTGGGGGGGGTGGTCTGGGAATGAGCAGAAATCCACTGGGTCCTCCCAGCTGCCTTGAGACCACCTCTCTCCTAGCACACTTCTGGGCTCACAACCAGGATCCTTGGCAGGCAAATGGTCCAAGCTCACCAGGTTGCAAATTTCTTGGGTTAAAGCACAAGCAAAATCTTTGTTGGGGCCCCAGTGACTAGCAACCAAAGGCCACATACTCAGGATGACCAGACAGATGAGTGTGGGGGTGTATTAATCAAATTGTAAGTGATAGACACCCAATTCATACTGGCTTAAGCAGATTGGCTTGTATGAATGACATGTAGCTTCAGGCATGGCTGGATCCAGGTGCTCCAACAGTGACATCAGGAATCTGTAGAAATAGACTCCTTGGATGTCTTTTGTATTAACTTCATCCTCAGACAGTCTCTCCCCCAGGTAGGGGCAAAGATGACCCCAGAAGCCCCAGACTGGTATCTTATCAACTTGGCAGCTCCAATGGAAAAAGAACTTCTGTCTTTCACCATTTCCAACCAACATCCTGGGACTAATTCTTATTGACCCAGTCTGGGGTACATGCCTATCACTAAACCAATTACACTGACTCTGATTGGTCAGGCCTGAGTTCCAAGCCCATTCCTGCAGTGATCAACCCACATAAGTCATGTGGACTGGGAGAGAGGGAGGGGTAGGTCCTGTCCCAAAGAAACATAAGAAGGAAGACGGATGCAGGACCAGTAAAACCCACAGATGAACCTCCAGGGGCACCAGCTCGTGGGATATTCATCTTCCTTCTTGCCTATTTATCACTCCTCTCTGTTTCTCAGCTCCCCCATTACTCTATTTCCTTAAATACTTCCGCTCCTCTTTTCCCTCCCATCTCCTATCTTGTTTTCTGCCTTTTATTTCAACACCTTACTCCCTCGACCCTTACTTTCAGGCCAGTCCTTGCCCAGGTTGGGCTGGATCTCTATTTCTAGTTTGCTCTGTGACCTTAAAGCCTTATCTTGCCCTCTCTGTGCCTCTCCTACAACCTCCAGATTTCTGTCTCCAGCTGGGGCTCCCTGGAGTCTAGATGGAGTAGCAGGCAGGCATAGGACAAACAAAAGGACTCAGTATGGGGCAGGGACACCTCATCTGCTCTGTGCCCATGACCTCCTCCCCAGCCACAAAACTGTGCAGGATCCTTGCAAGCAGGAGAGGGACTGATTGCAGTCGCTTAGCAACTAGGCTGGCTCCTAGGAAACCAAAGAAGGCTTTGGATGCCGAGCAGGGGTGGGAGAGGAGCAGCGGGAGGAAACAAGCAGCCCCTGGGTGTGTGTGTGGGGGAATGTCCCTGGATTTGGGGGACCTTGGGAAGGAGGGGTGGGGGAGGCTGACTTGGGTGAGCCTTTGAGTTGTCATGGCAACCAGAGGCAGGGGGTCCCTGCTTCATGCCTTTTCTTCGTCCTAGGCACGGTGTGGGCATGAGTGTTTGTTGAGTGAATGAGTGAGCTGAGCACTTACCACCTGCCGGCTGCTATGCTGAGCCCTTTACACATACTGTCACATTTAACCCTTGGCCCTGTGAGGTTGGTCTGTATTTACTCCGATTTTCCAGATGAAGAAACTGAGGCTCAGGGAGGTGAAGTAAATTTTCCCAGTGTCACCCAGCCAGTGAATGGGAGAGTCAGGTTTTGAACCCTGGTATCTGGCATCTGGCATCTGGTCTCCCATCCAGGGGCTCCAGGGAAACTGAGGCTCCCTTCCCCCTCCTCACTGCACCTTCACCTGCTGCTTTGTGATGTTCAGCTTGACCTTTCGGTGCCTCAGTTTCCTTCCCTAGAAAATAGGGACATAGTAGCGTGTCCTCATAGGGTAGCATAAGTCAATAGGAAGATACTGGGTTTGGATGGGTCTGGTGAGGGATGCTCCTCGCTGGATCCCTACAATGGGGTAGTTCGTTGCCTTGGAAACCAGCAGTATTTGAATGGTCTACCCTGAACCCCCTTTCCAAGGTCCAGCTTGGGTCTTGCTCCTCAAGGGTCCTGTGACCCCCCCACCCCTTACTTCATCTGTCCCCAGGGACCTGGCCCCCCGAGACATCTCCGGCACATCTGACCCATTTGCACGTGTGTTTTGGGGCAGCCAGAGCTTGGAGACTTCGGTAAGTGGTGTAGCGGAGCCGGGAGAGTGGGGCATCAGGTGACCTTGGGAAAGCAACTTAACGTCTCTGAAGCTCAGTTTTACCACCTGTAAAATGGGAACAGTGGTCCCATTAGCTCTCTCTCTCACTCCCTCCTCTCCCAGACCATCAAGAAGACTCGCTTCCCACACTGGGATGAGGTGCTGGAGCTGCGGGAGATGCCAGGTCCCCCATCCCCACTGCGGGTGGAGCTCTGGGACTGGGACATGGTTGGCAAGAATGACTTCTTGGGCATGGTGAGCACGCCCCCCCTCCCAACACCCCCCTCCCCTGACACCCTCCATGGCTTCCCACTGCCTCCGAGGGGGAAGGGGGAGATGGGCTGGGCATCTTCGGGCTTGCTTGGAAGGGTAGATGTGAAGGCTGCCTCATCAGGTCCCCTGGCCAGGCCTGGGTGATGGAGTGCCATTGTTCCATTGGTGCAGGAACCTGTCCAAGGTCAAAGGGTGGGCCCAGATTCTTATTCTGGGATGAGAGTACCCAGGATGACTGTGTGCTAGCCCTGTGCTAAGTGCTTCTCCAGCATCACCTCATTGGCCATCATCACCTGATGGCCACTGTTAAGAGGCTAGGACCATTGTTGTCCCCATTTTACAGATGGGAAAACAAAGGTTCAGAGAGGTTAAGTGGCTTTCCCAAGCTCATATGATTAAGAAATGACAGAGTCAAGATTTGAGTTCAGGTCTCTCTGATTCCAGAATCTAAGTCTAACTCTTACTCCTGGAAGCACTGGGCTCAAGGTCTTTCTCTTGGAACCTCAGTCTTCCCATCTGTAAAATGCGTGTGATTTTCCTTGCCTCTCTGTAGTAGTGGATGTATACTCAGGCTTGACAGTTTTTGTTTTTTTTTCGGCCGCACTGCATAATCAGGGGTTGAACCTGGGCTGCGGCAGTGAAAACACTAAATTCTAACCACTAGGCCACCAGGGAACTCCAAAGGCTGACAGTTTTTAAAAGGAGGCAAGATTAGAGCAAATAAGAGGAAGACTTGGTTATGCACTCCTGGTGGGACTATAAAATGGTGCAGCGGCTTTGGAAAATGGTCTGGCAATTCCTCAAATGATTAAAGACAGACTTACCACATGACCCAGCAGTTCTACTCCTAGGTGTGTACCAAAGAGAAATGAAAACTTATATCCACACCAAAAAGGCTACATTAATGTTCATAGCAGTTCAGTCGTTCATAATAGCCAAAAGTAGAAACAGTCCAAATGTCTATCAACAGATGAACGAATAAACAAACTGTAGTATATCCACACAATGGAATATTATTCAGCCATAAAAAGGACAAAGTACTGACACATGCTACAACGTGGATGAACTTTGAAAACACAATGCTAAGTGAAAGAAGTCAGTCCAAAACCTCCCACATCTTATATGATTTAATTTATATGAGATGTCTAATACGAGCGAATCTATAAAGACATAAAGTAGATAAGTCGTTACCGGGGGTGGGGGATGGGGAGTGATTGCTAATGGGTATAGGCTTTTTTTTGGTGGGGGAACTGATAGAAAATGGACTGAAATTAGTGGTGATGGTCACACAACTCTGTGAATCTACTAAAAACCACTGAATTGTACGCTTTAAATCAGTGAATTGTATGGGATGTGAATTATATCTCTGTAAAGTTGTTATTTAAAAAGAGAGGGAGGTGGGGCTTGTGGGCCTTCTAGACTGTCTTTATTATTTATTTATATATTTGCTTTTGGCTGCGCCACTGGACCACCAGGGAATTCCCTTTACGCCTTTTGATAGCTGCAAGTTTCGTCCCTAAACAGAGCTGAAAATACACTCAGTCCAGACATGCTGTCTCTAGCAGCTGTGTGACCTCGGGCAAGTCACTCCACTTCTCTGAACCTCAGTTTCCTCAACTGTAAATTAAGTGTCCCCTGGAGGCCCTCAGGATACGGTATGGGAGGAGGAGGTAGCCCTTGGCGGGCTTTGCCTCCCCTCCTTGGGTGGGCAGCCCGACCTCTTCTTCCAGGGCTGGGTGGGGCAGAGCTCTGCTGAGGGTCTGTGTGTCTCCCCCACAGGTGGAGTTCCCCCCGCAGGTCCTACAGCAGAACCCGCCCAATGGCTGGTTCCACCTCCTGCCCTTTCCCAGAGCGGAGGAGGATTCTGGGTAAACGTGGGTGCAGAGGGAGGAGGCTGGGCTGGAACCATGTTGGGTACCACCTTCAGCTTGTATTATTACAGTATTTATACTGGTTGATATCTGTTCACATCTGTTTATACTGGCCACACCTGCCCACACCTGTCCACACCTGTCTTGTTTCACAAATATCTATGCTCTTTACCTGTACTCACACCTGCCTATCTTGGCTCACCGCGCTGGCCCATACATACTTACGTTCCTTCACCTGTGATCTGGCCCTGGCCAGGGGGAGCCTGGGTGCTCTGCGGCTGAAGGTGCGCCTGACCGAGGACCGCGTCCTGCCCTCCCAGTACTACCAGCCACTCAGGGAGTTGCTCATGGAGTCTGTGCTGGGGCCGGCAGAGGTGGGTGCATCACTGCGGGTGGGCAGGGATCTGGATCATGGCCTCCCCTTGCTTCAGGGATGTCTAGCTGGGCTTTTCTGCTTTGGGGTCCCAGGGCCCCAGGCCACCTCTCCTGCCTCCTGTCCTTGTGCAGGAAGATGCTGCCAGCCCCCTGGCTGTCCTGGAGGAGCTGACCTCGGGGGACTGCCGCCAGGAGCTTGCCACCAAGCTGGTGAAGCTCTTTCTTGGCCAGGGCCTGGCTGGGCCCTTTCTGGACTATCTCACCCGGCGTGAGGTGGCACGGACCAGTGAGTTGCCTGCATGACCCTCAGGCATCACTCCCCAAGGATGAGTCTGCAGCGCGTCTCTGGGAGAGAAATGGGGGGGCCTCAGGCAGAGGGCAGGGGCTGCTGTGTCTGTATGTGTCGGAGGTGGCACGGGCTGTGCACTCCCAGTCAGCTGGGAGCATGGTCCTGGGTTCAGGCCCTGGTTTTGCTACTCATGAGCTGTGTGACCTTAGGCAGCTCACTTAACCACTGTGGGCCTTTGTACTGTGAACGGAGCTGACGTTGCAAATCTCCTCAATTCCTGAGGCTGGAAGAATCATGACCCCCACCTTGGGTGGGTGGGGTGAGGTGGATTCAGCCCCCCAAATCCCAGCAAACACTTCCCTCTGTCCTCCCAGCTGACCCCAACACCCTCTTCCGTTCTAACTCCCTGGCATCCAAGTCAATGGAACAGTTTCTGAAGGTGAGTTGGTGAAGGCCTGGGGGGGCCCGGCAGCAGCTTCCTCAAGGGAACTCCCTTCCCAGTGCTTACTCGGACCCCAGAGCTTGGCCAGCCTCAGGTGGCACTGGGTGGCTGAGCTGGGGTGCTGGTGGCTGGTGGCTGGCCTAGCCCTGAGTTGCACCCCAACCCCAGCCCTTGGGCAGGCCCGCGCCTCACTCTGAACCTCTCCCTGCGTGGTCCCCCTGACCCTCGCTCACGGGCACACCCTGGCCTCGCCCTCAGCCCCGCCCCGTGTGGTGCCCCCCTGCCCCCAGCTCGTGGGCATGCCCTACCTGCACGAGGTCCTGAGGCCGGCGATTAACCGCGTCTTCGAGGAGAAGAGGTACATGGAGCTGGACCCGTGCAAGATGGGCCTGGGCCGCACCAGGTGAGCCAAGGCTGAGGGGTGAGCCCCCCACGGGCCCCTTGGCTGCCTGCAGCCTTGTCAGGCCGGGTCTCTGCCGACTGCCCCCCACCCCTCCCTCCAGCACGACTGCTCGGGAGCCCCGCATTCTACCTCAAAGCCTCCCCTGCAAGCGCCCAGCCCCTCAGACGGTGTCGTGCAGTGGCTATGGGCAGGACTCTGAGACATGAGCTCCCTGGGTCCAAATCCCAGCTCTGCCACACCTGCTGGGCAAGTTACTTAAGCCCCCGTGAATGTCTACCTGATGGATTGTCATGAGAATTAACTGAGTTATACACACAAAGCCCAGCATTAACTAATACTCCATAAGTACTAGTTATTTCTGTTATCGTGGTGGTGGTGGCTGAGGCCCTTGGGGGAGGGCCCCGCGTGGGTCTGCGAGCAGAGGTGGCATCCTGCAGCGCTCGATGACATGGGGTTAGGGAGCAGGGCAGTGACGGGGTCGGGGGAGTCAGTTCATGCCTCCCTGGGCTCCTCCTTTCTTTTTTTGTTTTGGCCGTGCCGTGCAGCATACGGGACCTTAGTTCCCTGACCAGGGATCGAACCCGCGCCCCCTGCAGTGCAAGTGCAGAGTCTTAACCACTGGACTGCCAGGGAAGCCCATGGGCTCCTCCTTTCTTGCCAGGACTTTCCTCCTCCAGCTAGGGTGGACGGGCTTGTTCCTGCCAAGCCATCCGAGCCGGTTGCTGGGCAGTCCATTGGGGACCATGGTGGAGGCAGGAGAGGGTCTTTCCTTCACTTTGGGCCTTGCCCAGCAAGTGCTGCCCACACCTTCCGACCACCCCGGAGGCAGGTATTAGGATCCCTTTTTACAGATGAGGAAACTGAGGCTCAGAGAGGGGAGGTCACCTGCCTAAGGTTGCACAGTTGGGAAGTTGCAAAGTGGGGATTTGAATCCAGGCCCTGAGCAGAAGGGCAGAGTCCGTCTGTGAAGCCCCTAGGCCAGGGCTTTTCCCAGCACCCCTGGCAAGGATGGTGGGAGTCAGTGGGCGCCCGCAGGGAGCTGGAGCATCCAGGAAACTGGGCAGACTCTGGAACTGGCAGTCTTGAGTTATAATCTCTGTTCTGCCACCTATTTGCAAGGGGACCTCTCTGAGCCTCAGTTTCCTCATCTGTTAAATGGGAACAATCAGCCTACTTAATCTAACATTGGGTTGCCATTAGGATTAAATGATTCAATGCCAGAGACAATTAGTTCAGGGCTTAGCTTGTTGGGTCCAGGGCACAGTGGGGCTGAGAACCCCCAGCCTGGCTTCCATGGAATTCACAGTCTGAGGGTAGGCAAGACAGACCCTAAACCTGCATGGGGACCGGAAGGAAGGGAGCAAGATCATTGCAGGTAGAAAAGTGCTATTCCATCGTCTATTCAACGAAACAATTGTTAAGCACCTACTGTGTGCCAGGCACTGGGCTGAAAGCTGAGTTCGTAGCAGGGAGAAAATGGACACAAATCCCTCTTCTCCGGGGAGACAGATAATAAACTAAAGAAGAAGGTTATTGCAGGCGATCAGTGGAAAGGAGGGAGATAAGGCAAGGGAGGGTCCTGGCAAGAGCCAGGAGCAGGGGAGGGGCTTGCGATATTCCGTAGGGTGGTCACAGGGACAGCCTCCCAGAGAAGGGGACATGGAAGCAAAGACTTGGAGGAGTTGAGGGAGGGAGTCGTGCACAGATCTGCTGGAAGAGTGTTCCAGGCAAGGGGAACCGCAAGTGCAAAGGCCCTGGGGCAGGAGTGTGTGTCTGGCAGGTCCACGCTGAAAATGCACTGAACCAGGGTCCGTGATGATGAGCAGTGGGGGAGGGACGGCCTCTTTGAGGAGGTGATTCCCAGCACGGGGATCAGCAGGTCCAAAGGCTCCAAGACAGAAATACGCTCCGTGTCTTGAAGCAGCAGCTGCAGTGGAATGGTAGGAGGGGAGGCCATGCAGGTGGGATGGGAGGGTGGGTGCTCTCTGAGCTCAGTGGGGGCCCATGGAGGGTTTTGAGCAGGCAGATGCCAGGCTCTGAGGTGGAGCCCTCCACTTGCTGCCCCAGGAGAATCTCCTTCAAGGGTGTGCCCTCCGAGGAGCACGTGCGGGAGGCCAGCCTGGGACTGCTGACGGGCTACCTAGGGCCCATCATGGATACCATTGTGGGCTCCGTGGGGCGCTGCCCGCTTGCCATCCGTCTCGCCTTCAAGCAGCTGCGCCAGTGCGTGGAGGAGCGCTTTCCCCAGGCAGAGCACAAGGTGGGCCAGGCACTCTCATTGGGCAGATGGGGAGACTGAGGCTGGGGAGGGGCAGTAGCTTGTCCAGGGTCACAGGGAGAGGAAGGGCAGGGGCGGGACAAAACCTGGGCTGCCTATGCTGAAGTGCTGTGTGTCTTGGCAGAAGTGGGGACAGTGTTCTGATAGGATCTGGGACCCAGGGGTGATGATGATGATGATGATGATGATAATAATAATAGCAGTTAACACTATATATAGCCCTTTCTAGGAGTCAGACCTTGTTTTACATATTTATTACCTCGTCTAGTCTTCACTTCCACCCTACGAGACGGGTGCCAGTATTATTCCATTTTACAGAGGAGGAAACTGAGGCCCAGAGAGGTTAAGTTACACAGCTAGGAGGGGGTAGTGATGGGATAGGCTCCCACCCAGGCAGACTCTTGAACCTGTGCTCATAACCACCAAATAATACCGTCTGGCGCAAAGTAAGTGCTTCTTAAATTCCAGCTATTAGAGAGAGGGAGAGACAGAGAGACAGAGAGACAGAGATGGCTGGCACACAGTACTCGGTAGCAGACACCTAAAATAAAGTCTAAAAAGAAATCCCTGCACATGCTAGTGCTTTTCTAATACTGATACAAGAGTTGAACTCTAGGTGCTGTAGGGTTCAGGCAGGTGAGGTAAATGAACAGAGCAGTCAAGGTGTCGTGCAGTAGGGAGTGGTAGGGCCTGTGGCAAACTGGAGCTCCCACAGCTTGTCTTAAAGGGGCAGATCCAGACAATCAATTATTGCCATGTAGGAATGGGGACCCAATACTGCCTGATCTTCAGAGTTTTTTTGTTTTTTAATCCAACAGTCTGGATTTTATGTGTGGAATCTTATTTTTTAAATTTTGGCACTAGTTTACCTAACAACAATAACACAACAATAATACTTTGAGCCAATCATTACACGTTTGCAGCTGGACTGGCCTGTGGGTTGCCAGTTTGAGACCCCCAGGTTTAATGCTCAGCATGCCTTCCGAGGTGGCAGTCACGGTCCTTGCTTACAAATGACACCCAGTGAGGCTAGGTCTTACACTGCACTGACATAATAGAAATGCAGACTAGGGTTCGCTTTGCAGAAAGATCTAGGGCCCGCTAAATGTTGGAGATGTAATGGCCCAACCCCTAGAGCCTGGGTTAAGAGGTCCTGATTTATGCCACACCTCTCCCCACTTACAGATGGGGAAACTGAGGCCCAGAGAGGTGAGGCACCTTGGCCAAGAGTCGTGGACTCAAGCCTAGGCCTCCAGACTCGCAGTGGGAACCGCTTCCTTCCTCCCTCATCCCCGCCTGAGGAGTGAGCTCTGGGCCTCCAAACTGGGACATGGGTGATTTACCCCACAGCTGCAGGGCTCTTGCCTGGGTTGCCAGTGGAGGTGCTAAGTGGGACACAGCCAAGGCAGGGAGGAAGGGAGGGAAGCGGGAGGCCAGCGCCCCAGACAGCCTGGCCCTTGTGGGAGGAACCAGGATCAATGGCACCCAAGTGTCCCCCAGTTTTCAGCCTCCATGGTAGGCAGAGGCCACGGGCAGGGAGCAGGGGCTTCCTCAGGCCCACGAGGATGGGTGGGGTCGCAGGAACCCAAGGGAGCCCCTTTCTTTGCCGCTCTGATACTTGTTCCTCCTTCTTAAGAAAGGAGGAAGTTGATGAGCTGATATCAAAGGCTAAAATTACCCTGGAACACGGCGGGCTGGGGGGGGCAGCCCTGGGGGCACTTCAGGGTTCCAGATGAGTGGGACCTCCATCCTCACCTCTGGGCAGCTCCAGGTGCCCAGCTCCTGTCAGGGCTCACTGTCAACGCAGAGGTGCCCCCGGGAAGTTGGCACACACCCAGAGAGGGTATTGTCTTATGTGTGAATACAACCCCTAAATAAACACTGCAGCACATTCTCGGGCTAAATATAGCTTGCTGAGTGTGAGGGGTAGGTGAGGAGCCCCCTGGGGGGAGCTTGCACCCAGGATAGAGAGACAACTTCTCCCCAAGTCCCCTCTGCTGGAGCTGGGGGGACCAGCCTTATGTGCATGCAGGTGGGCCAGGCCTGGGTCTCACACAGAAGGGTGCCATACTTTACAGTTTGCAGGGGGCAGAGGCTGGGGCTGGGGGATGTGCAAGGGAGCCAGCTGAACTGGGTTCACTACTGAGCCTCAGTTTCCTCATCTGGAAAACAGAGATAATAGTATCTACCCCCATGGGATTGCTTTAGGAGTAAATGTGACAGTTCAGGCTTAGTTTTTGGCACTCAGTAGCTAGTGTTGAATGCAGGAGAGTGTGGTGAAGAGCAGAGTTCAAATCCTGCCTGGGTTCAAATCCTGGCTCTGCCACTTATAGCTGTGTGGCCTTGGGCAAGTCACTTGACACCTCTGAGCCTCTGGTTCCTCAGCTGTAAACTGGGAATAATGATGATGCCTCTTTCATAGCGCTGTGCCCTTAGCACAGTGCTTGGCACAAAGCAGACTCTGAGGATGTTTGACTAATTCTGATCGTGCAGGATTGGTATTATTACTCCATTTTCCAGGTGGGGAAGCTGAGGCCCAGAGAGGAAAAGCCTCCACGGCAGACCAGGATGGCCTCCTGACCTGTCTCCCATTCTACTTCCCCTTGTACCACCAATCTTTAGTCCTTGCTGCCTCAGTTTCCCCAGCTGAGAAGTGGATTTGAGGGACCCCTCTCACCTGCCGCTCCTCTCCGCAGGATGTGAAGAACCTGGCCATAAGTGGCTTTCTCTTCCTGCGATTCTTCGCTCCTGCCATCCTCACCCCGAAGCTGTTTGACCTTCGGGACCAGCACGCAGATCCACAGACCAGCCGCTCACTGCTGCTGCTTGCCAAGGTGCCGGCAGTGGAGCCCCCGATCTCGGGTGCCCTTAGCCAGTGAGAAGCATGGGAGGAACAGAGTGGAGGCCGGACCCATGGAAGACCCAAATGAGACCCAGAGAAACCTCTGTTTGAAACGGCACCGTTAGCTTTCCATCCTGAATGTGAAAGCATTCATTTCTCTTTCTAATTCCCTCTTTGGAACAAAACCCCTACCCTTCCAGGGGGAAAGCGGGAAGCAGGCTAGCAGTCATTTATGCCTTAGTATGAATTAGACCATCCTTTGCAAAGGGGCCACATTCTGAGGTTCTGATGGGCTCGAGTATGCATGATGGCATCAAGCAGTCCTGAATGGGGTTATCCGGGTTCAGGAGGGGACAAAATAAAAGCACTGGGGATACATATCTGTGCACAGAGAGGGACAGATATCATCTAAAGCAGGTACTGCTAGGAGTTCTCTCCTTTTGTTGAGCACTGATTTGGGAGCCAGGACTCTGGGGCTCTGTTCTGGGTCTACAGAGGGCCTTCCTCACTGCAGTGACCTTGGCGCTGGCATCCCCTGCTTCTTTGCTCCAGGCTGTGCAGAGCATTGGAAACCTGGGCCAGCAGCTGGGCCAGGGAAAGGAGCTGTGGATGGCACCCCTACACCCCTTCCTGCTACAGAGTATTTCGCGTGTGAGAGACTTCCTGGACCAGCTGGTGGATGTGGATGGGAAGGAGGGTGAGTTCCTGTGGCCCTGCCACAGCCAGCTTGTCATTTCACTGGACCCTCGGGACCTGCCCGTCTACCACCCCTCCCCCACCCCTAGCACTGAGACCGTGGACCTGTGGGTCAGCTAGTCAGTCAACTAATATTTCCTGGCACATACCGTGCTAGGTCCCACAGACAAACAGACTCAGGCCCTCCAGACCATTCCAGCCCGTGTGGAGATGTGAGTGGGAATCGTGGCATGGTACTCATGCAATTGACAAATATCTATTAGGTGCCTACTTTGTAATAGACACTGTTCCAGGTGCTGGGGAAACAGCAGTGGATGAGACAGAAGAAACTCCTGCTCTCGTGGAAGTTTTATTCTAGTGGAGACAACAAGCTGTAAACAAGATTAATTACCAAATCACATGTGTTAACGGAGTGATAAGTGCTTAGGAGAAAAAATAAAAGAGGGAAGGGAATATTGGGCTGGGGTTGGCAGGTCATTCTTTTAGAGAGGGTGGCCAGGAATGGCCTCACTAGGGTGATATTAGAATAAAGACCTGAAAGAGGACAGAGAGCAAGCCATGAGGATCCTGGGGAAGTGTTCCAGGCTGGGCACAGCATGTGCAAAGGCCCTGAGGTGGGGACAGGGTGACAGTGAGGGGGCCAGTGAAGAAGAATGAATGAGAGGGAGTGAAAGAGAGGTGGGGGGGGGCAGATCATGTGGGGTTGCTGGAAGGATTGGCTTTCACCTGGAGTGAAATGGAACTACGGGATAGTTTCAAGCAGAGGAGTTGGGGGTGAGTCTATATCAGAGCGTGGGGCCCGGGTCATGAGACAGTTGGGTCCAAGTCACATAGGAGCAGCCTGTCGAAATGTGGAGGCCTGGTTGTGGCCTGATGAGGTCCCTGTGTGCTGGGGAGGGCCTGTGTCTGGACCCCTAAGGGTGGCTAGATCCAGGGCACTCCCTGGACTGACTCCATAAGGCGTGGCTCCCCCCGGTGGCTGCCTGCACATCCCTCAAGCTGGAAAGGGATCGCCAAGGCCAGCTGTGGGCCCCCCACTCCCTGCCACCCCCAGCCCCCATTCCCTATGGAGAAAGTGGAGTCCAAAGTCATCCCTCCATCCTCCTGCCTCTAGGGGAGCCAAGGATCACGCTCCTCCGTGAGGCCCTCGGCAGGTTGAGCCTGGGTGGGAAGGGTTCACAGTCCCCCCTCCCCATTTCCCAGAGCCTGGGGGCCCAGCCAGGGCCCCGGTCCCGCCCTCGGTGACTGTTCGAGAAGGCTACCTGCTCAAGCGCAAGGAAGAGCCCGCCGGCCTGGCCACACGCTTTGCGTTCAAGAAGTTCTACTTCCGGCTCAGCGGGGAGATGCTCTCCTGCTCCAGGAGTCCTGAGCGTCAGGTGGGGCTCCAGCCCGCTGTGGAGGGTTTTCCAGGGGTGGCCTCACTCACAGAGCTGCCTCTTTGTACCCAGGGAGATACTGAGGTCCAGGAGGGGACAAGGACTGCCCACGGCCCCGTGGCAGCTTAGCAAGTCCAAACTCTGAGGCCAGGCTCTGCTCATATCTTTGGGTCAGTGTGGGCACAGGACACGGACAGGCAAATGCCTACGCACAGCATCAGACATTCTTCAGAACATGCACCTATGGTGGCTGGGACGTATCCTCCCAGATGTGGACATGCACAGGGCATGGACACTGCTTAACCCCACTCAGGTCACTCCTGTGACCACCCAGGTCTCTGCCCACATACCATAGAGACTCACAGAAAATTGGATCTGTTCACCCAGAGGTACATGCCCGGCTGGACAGGCACTCCCATCCAGGCATTTGTTCACTCATTCATTCATCCATCAAGCATTTATTCGAGCACCTACTATGTACCTTGCAGTGTTCTAGTCACTGGAGATACCACAGTAAACAAGACATAAACTCCCTGCTCTCATGGGGCTGCCATTCAAGTCTAGCACAAACTGAGACACACACTGGATCTACCCGTTTCTGTGTCTGCACATCTACAGATCATAATAGCTAACACTGGAGAGGGCGCCCACAACTTATTCTTTCTACTTTATCAGCAGAGTGTAGATTCTAGAGTTCAACTCTCTGGGTTTCAATTCTGGCTCCACCAGCTGAGTGACCGCAGGATGGTCCTTTAATCCTCTTGTGCCTCAGTTTCCTCATCTATAAATTAGGAGGAATAATAGACCCAGCCTCAGAAATCTGTTGTAATGATGAAATAAGTTGAGAAATGTATCGTGCTTAAACTGCATCTCAAGTGCTGTGTCAGGGGTTGCGATGAGGAAGATGAGGATGGTGGAAACTGATGTCCAGAGACGTCGTCACTTAGGAGAGTGATGGGCCAGGACTGCAGGACTCACGGAACTGCCAAGTGGACACGCACATAGCAGAGATGCGCGGGGTGAATGTCCCCACGCCAGGGCACACACCCACAGGAAAGCTGTCCCTGGGCACAGCCACGCCAGCCCCAGCCCCCGGCCCGCCCGGCAGCGACAGTCCTCTCTCACAGACGCGATCCTCCATGCCGGTGTCGCACATCCGCGCCGTGGAGCGCGTGGACGAGGGCGCCTTCCAGCTGCCGCACGTGATGCAGGTGGTGACGCAGGACGGCGCGGGAGCGCTGCACACCACCTACCTCCAGTGCAAGGTGAGGCGCCGCGAATATGAGGGAGGAGCGGAGGGAGCCCCTTGGGTCCCACCCCACCTCTGACCACCCCCCACCAACTCCCTGAAGAACGTGAACGAGCTCAACCAGTGGCTATCGGCCCTGCGCAAGGCCAGCGCCCCCAATCCGGACAAGCTGGCCGCCTGGCACCCCGGTGCGTTCCGCAGCGCGCACTGGACCTGCTGCCTCCAGGCCGAGCGCTCAGGTGAGGGGGCGGGGCGGGGCGGACTCAGGCCCCGCCCTCCACACTTGTCAATCAGAGAGTGTCCCACCTCATCCTGGGTTGGCGCTGCAACTTTGGGCAAGTTCCTTAACCTCTCTCTTGCCTTGAAGTCTCCCCAACTGTGAAATGGGGTTGATAATAGTGTCCACCTTGTAGGGTTGCTGTGAGGAGTAAATAAGTTGACATATGCAAAGCCATTAGAACACTGCCTGGCACACAGATATCTTTTAAGCACCCACTAAACGCCAGGCATCTAGTGGTACACAGACATCAGGCTTGCTCTCAAGGAAAACAAGTGAATAACCAGACCATTGTAATACAGTGTTACAAGTGCCAAGGTGTGGCTTTTGAGACTCCAGAGAACACCTCTGACCCAGCCCCAGGGTAGGACAGCAAGGAGGGCTTCCTGGAGTAGGTGCCACTTAAATGTGACCTGAGAAGGATAAGAGTTAAGTAGTGAAGTTGGAGGAAGGAAGAGTGTTTCAGGCAGAGCAAACGTGGGCTGAAGGACTGAAAAAGTCTGTGGCTGGAGCCTAGAATGCGGGAGGGGGATGGAGAGAAGTGAGACTATGGCTCTTCTGGGCGAAGGTTGAGGCGGCGGGGCTGAGGGAAGTAGGAGGTTTGAAGGGTGATTTTAGAGGCAGAAGGGGCAGGGCTTGGCCATGGGGCTTCTGGAAGGGGAATGGGAAGTTAATGATGCCGTGTTCCCCTCAGCTGCCGGTTGCAGCCGCACACACTCAGCCGTCACCCTGGGGGACTGGAGTGACCCTCTGGATCCCGATGCTGAGACCCAAATGGTGTATCGGCAGTTGCTTCTAGGGCGGGACCGGCTCAGGTGGGTCCTCCCCACCACCCAACCCACTTCACTATGAGCTGCTGGGGCAGCTACCCACTGTGCGCTCCCCACGTCCACATGTTCTTTCTTTCCATGTGCATCTGATGAGCTTCCGGGGGCGCAGGCTCCAGGGAAGGACGGGGAAGCATCCTCAGGTGGACCCTGATGTGGAACTGGATCTTGGGATCTTTTTTAATTTTTACTTTTTGGTCATGCTACGCAGTATGTGGGGTCTTAGTTCCCTGACCAGGGATCGAACCCGCACCCACTGCATTGGAAGCACAGAATCTTAACCACTGGACCGCCAGGGAAGTCCCATGGATCTTGGGATCTTTTGATACCCAGGACTCCAGAGACAGAGGGCACAGAGCTTGGATGTGTCCCTCCACCTTGCTGGCTGGCCTCAGGATCACTGTCATTCAGTGACGGAGATTTGTTCCAACTCATAGTGTGGGTTCTGAAGCTGGCCTGCCTGGGTTCAAATCCTGGACTGGCTACTCACTGGCTGTGTGATCTCAGGCGAGTTGCTTACCTTCTCTACCTCAGTTTCCTCATCTGGAAAATAAGGGTACCAGTTGTACATACCTCATGGGGTTGTCCTAAGGAACAAATGAGCTAATACAGGTAAAGCACTTTGTAGGTGCCTGGCCACATAATTAGCTTTCAATAAAGGGTAACAATTATTATTATGCTGTGTGACCTTAGGTAAGTTACATTACTTCTCTGTGTCTCAGTGATCATCTGTCTAACGGAGCTAACAGTAAGTACCTACATGTGTTTTGTGCTAATTAAATGAGTTTATACATGTAAAGGGCTTAGAATAGGATCTGACATGCTATAAATGTTTGCTGTGATGATGATGATGGTTTAGTGGGAACCTGTAATGTCTCCTTCAACCAGCAGAATCTCTGGGTTCGAGAGCAGCATTGGGACTCAGGAACCAGCTTGGTTTTCTCCCTCTTAACTTTCAGGATGAAATTCCTGGAGGGTTCCACCCTGGATACGACTCCCGAGGCAGACACAGAGAAGGGCTCCAGTGCCACAGAAGGTAAGGGGATAAGGAGGTCCCTTTTCTTTGCCCTCTCTGATACCTCCCACAACTTGCTCAGCACCCCGCCCTGTCCTCCCCTCCCATTCTCCTCTTTCCAGTCCACCAGCAGGCCAGAGGGCTGTGTGTATGCGGCCCTGGCACATTTTAGGGTCTCAGGGCATCAGGCACGTATGGAGCCTGAGGAAGCCACTGGATCTGAATTACAGCAGCCTGTCCTGGCCTCGCTGAGCCCCTGTGGCCTCCATTTCTTTCTCCCAGGGGCCTGTGCTGATGCCCTGGCTCACCAGAGAGAGGCAGCTGCCCGTCTGCTGGAGGTGCTTGCAGACCTGGATCAAGCCCACGAGGAGTTCCAGTCTCAGGAGCAGCGGAAGGTGGCCCCAGGCCCCCTGAGGCCCTGAGGACATGCCAGAGCCAGCCTGAAAGGAGGCGAAAAGAGCCGGCGGGCCCTTCTCAGCGTCCCCTGCCCCAGGAGTCTCCTCGTGGCTGTCTGGTACCTCGTGGATGCTGTGGCTTGCAGGCTCCTGGAGATATCCTAATCCCATGTGTCCTAAGCTGAGAACCCAGGCATGGAAACCCTTTGGCAGGGGACCATCCTTGCACTGAATGAGTCTTACCCTCTGGGTTGAGGCACTCTGGAGTGGATGGAATAAGGAACCTGACCCACTTGTCTCAGCCTGAGGTTTCTGCTTCACAGGACTGGCCTCTACCCACACTGACATGGCCAGCCTGGCCCTGAGCTGGTGGATACAGCTGTACCTGAATCCCTGATGCCCATGTGGGCTTGTTGCCCCAGATAGGCACTAAACAGGCTCAGCCCTTCCTGTTTTCATGTCTGCCAATCCCTGTAGCCACATTGAGCC
This sequence comes from Lipotes vexillifer, assembly GCF_000442215.2. Taxonomy (NCBI): domain Eukaryota; kingdom Metazoa; phylum Chordata; class Mammalia; order Artiodactyla; family Lipotidae; genus Lipotes; species Lipotes vexillifer. The sequence goes on along the minus strand of NW_006796432.1, from coordinate 943,945 downwards.
TCCTGAACCCTGTCCTTGACCGAGAATCCTAACCACAAGCCTCCAGAATCAGGTGCCCTCAGGAATAACTGAGGCTGAGAGCCCAGCGTGCGTGACTCAGACCCTTGGGAGACTTCGGACCAGGCTCTTTCCC
>NW_006796432.1:917294-943747 GCF_000442215.2 Lipotes vexillifer | reverse complement strand
TCTTTCCCTCTCTTTGAGCCTCAGTTTACCCTGTATAAAATGAGGAGGGAGTGAGTCTAGATGTGTGGTTTTCAAAATGGGTTCCATGGGGATAGCATGGGAGCCAGGGAGGGATTTCTCAGACTGTGGTTCAAAGCCCACCCTCAGGTTGTCTGCTAGAAATGCAGATTCCTGGGACCGCCCCCAGATCTCCTGAATCAGAATCTGAGGGAGCGTGAGGGCAGGAATCACGGTTTGAGATTTGAGGACCATGGGGCCGGGTGATTTTGTATATTGAGGTGAGATTTTGTTTGAGAATTAATCACAGAAGGTAAAATGTTTGGGAACACCCAACTGGCAGAATTGGAAGGGCCTCCAAAGACTCATTTCCAGTTTTGTGTGACTAGAGGGTAGGACAGAAACCTAAGCCTATCTGGCTGGGGGAGTGGGGTGTGGTGGCGGTGACATGGACCAGATGCAGTGCTATCCTGAGCGTGGCCGGAAGGGGTCGCCTGGAGCCGTGGCGTCCACCACAGCCTCCTAGCATCCTGGGATGTTTCAGAGACTGACAGGAGACTTGCTGCAGATCCCGGGATACGGGATACGTCCCTGTCTCTCCCTAGACAGAACCTGGTCCTCCTCCCTGAGGGCAGAGGCTGGGGCTCTGAGGTTCCAACGAGCCGATCACGGTGTCTCCCAGCTCCTCCATATTTTCCAGGAGGCTCGCAGCTCCCAGCCCAAGTTCCTGGTTCCTAGTAATTGTACCAGGGAGCAGCTGTGTGCATTGCCTGCCGTGCCCGTGCTTGAGAGCGGAGCTTTTCACCTGTGCCCTCTTGGGGACTAGGATTGGGAGGGTCTGCCTCTGCCACCATCACACCCCCTGCCTGCCCCAGGACAAGAGAAGTATGGGGACCCTCCATCTCCAGCTGCCCAAGGCTGACGGGGCAATGGTCCTGGGTCATCATTTTGTTGCAAGCTCCCCCATGGGATGGACCGAAAGCCCCCAGAAACAGAGCCACGCACACCCCTTCTTGACAGGAAAAGACCCAGCGGAGGAGGAGAAAGACCATTTATTTCTCCACCCACAGTGGGACTGGTAGATTTTCAAAAGAGCAATCACTGGCTTCCCTTTAAATCTTGGCTGACTTCCGCCGTGGCAGCCAATCAACAGAGGCAGAGCTGGTGAGTTGCCTGGGCAACAGGCCCCTGGTTGGCCGAGACCATCAGCCACCCCGCTGCCCACTTCCAAGGAAAGGGAAATGGACTCTTCGCTGTCCGGTCTGCTTTTTAAACCTGCTGGCCTAAGCCAGGCCCTCCTTGTCTCACTCCTGAAGCCAGATGCTCCAGCCTTTGGATCTTGACAATGGGAGCGATTTGGTGGAGAGGATGGGGTGGGGAGGAAAGGAAAACAGTGCCTTTATCGGGGACAGACATAAGGCCTGGGGATGGCAGGGGGGAAGGAGGAGGTCAGGGTCCCAGAAGGTTGAAGAGACACAAGCACAAACTAAGATTCTCCTCGTCTGTCTCCCTGGCCCGCCCCTTTGCAAAACTGCTGAATATTCTGGGAGCTTCCACCCTGTGGGCCCACAATTGCCCATCAGTGGGTGGTAGAGACGGGGGGGGGGGAGGCTGAGGCTCCCAAGTGCCCCCTTTTCTCCCGGACCCTCACCGGGCCCCCAAGTGCGTGACCCGAGTCCTTTTGTTTGCAGACAAGCCTGTACAGATGCGATAGAGACACAGATGGGAATCCACACGGAGTATCATCACAGGGGTCTTTCTGTCTCTTCCCCCCAAGTCTGGGGGTAAGTAGAGGCACGTGGGTGTGCGTGCGTGTGTTCAACAGGACACGTGTGTTTGCGTGAGGGGGTGGGGCTCTCTGTCTTTTTGGTAGGGAGGTTGCTGTGGTTTCCGGTACACCCTTGCGACCCTCTCAGGTAGCTAGGGTCGAAGCCGGCTGGCCCGCCACCCTCCCATCATCCCAACTGCTACCAGCCAAATCCCGGGAACGCTTCTGGTTCCTCCTGCAGGCTCCTCCCCAGCCCTGAACCTGGGCCACCAGGACACACCTGGCAGAGGGAGGCATGTGCTGCATGTGCTGGACCAGGGGCAAAGCAGGAGGGAAGGTGGGCAGCCTTGGGCCTCAGGCCTTGGCCACAGCCTCGGACACACCCTGGGCTGTGAGCTCTGCCAGCACGTTGTCTAGGTAGCTAGCGTCCGGGTAGCCATGGCCCGTGAGGTTGGATCCAAACTCGGTCTTGTGGTGGATCTCGTTCCACACCACGGTGTCCGACTCGCCCGTGGTGTTGGATGTGCCGATGGTGAAGATAAGTCTCCGCTCCCAGGCAGTGATGAGCAGCCTCAGCACCTGGAGGGCGGGGCAGGCAAGGGTCACAGCCAGCCCCACCCACAGCTTGAGTCCCTCCCTGACCACACTGTGGCTCCCCTGCAGGATTCCCTGCGGCTGCCCAGCTTGGCCACTTCCTTCCCTAGACTGACTCCCACTCTGAGCTCCCTCAGTAAAAGCACTTTCCATGTTATCAGCCTGTTTCTTTGGGGCGAAGGGTCTCAAACTGATGACCCTCAGCTGTGTTTGGTTTGGACCTCATGCTGTATCAAACAGCCACTTTGTGACTTCGTTGGCAATATTCAAAAACCTGGGGATTTCACGTGAAAATCAGAATTTCTGGCTTCTCTTGAAAAACAAAAAGTAAAAGCAGACAGTCTCTAGCGTGGCAGTGAAGAACCTAGACTGCTTGGGTTCAAATCCAGGCTCCACTGTTTACTAGCTGTGTGACCTTGGGCAAGTTACTTGCCCTCTCTGAGGCTTCGTTTCTTTATCTCTAAAATGAGGTCAGGACCTTGACTTCAGCGGGCCAGGGAATGAGATGAGGTGTGTGAGGCGACTGGCAGGGCTAGACACACAAACACAGACACACACACACACACAGACACACACACACACACACACACACACACACACACACTGGGTGGTTATGGTCAGTGGTGCAGGAACTGGGGAGAATGGGGACCACAGGTCCAGCTGATGGCGGCTGGGGGCCCAGCCTGCTCCCACATCCCCGCGCCCTCATGGCACCCACCTTCCGGCCCTTCTCGTTGTTGGGCAGATAGCAGTGGCGTGGGAAGCCTCTTGCAGTGAACTTCTTGCCTGGGTTGGGGTGCTCAGGGCCCTGTGGGAGAGGCAGCAGGGGCTTGAACCACAGACAGCGGCGGTGGCGGTGGCCTCGGGAGGGCTCAAAGCCAGAGGCCTGGGGGCTCACCTGGATGCCTGTGGGGATGTCGTAGACAATGCGGATGGTCTGGGTGTCAGCGAAGCCGGGCAGCGAGTGGGGGATGAGGTGAAACTCCATCTTCCCGGGTGGCTGAGTGCCCGTCTTCTCCCCGTAGATGGCCTTGCAGGTGGGGCACTGCAGGCTGCCATCCTGGGGTGGGGGAGGGTGGCCGTGAGGTCCCCAGGTGTCCTGGCCCCGCCCGGCCCCCCTGCCTACTCCCCGCCCACTGCCCCACCCAGCCCACCTTGTTGCCATTGGAGTACATGGCCACCAGGCACAACAGGTGGTACATGTGGCCACAGCGGCCCAGGCGGCCCACGAGCTCAGGTCGCACGCCCTTGTGCCGAAGCACGCCCTCGTAGCCGGAGGCCGTGACCAGCCGCTCCATGCAGATGGTACAGTCCTGGGGGAGGGGGCACAGACGCGAGACTGAGGACTGGGGAGGGCGGGACACGCCTCCCCAGTCAGCGCTGCTCCCGGGCAGGGGCCAGACCCCCTATCCCCCAAGGGCAAGAGACCGCCCCCTCTCTGGTCCCCATCTATCAAAAAAGAGGACACCCCCAGGTACTGAATTCAGATACATGCAGAGGAAGAGATGGCTTGCTCACACCCCCCTCCAGACGGATTAAAGGCTTAACTATCAAAAGCAAAACTTAAACACATTTGGTGGAAGATATGGGTAAAAATAAGCTGCAAACTGGAGGGGCCGCTGCGGTGAGAGGCCTGCGCTCCGAGGCGAGGAGTGGCCCCCGCTCGCTGCGGCTGGAAAGGACCCACGCACAGCAACGAAGACCCAATGCAGCCAAAAAAAAAAAAAAAAGCTGCAAAAACTAAGATTGATCAATGTGATTCTGTTAAACGTAGCATTTCTGTTCATCGAAAGATGCTGTAAAGAAAGTGAGAAGGCAAACCCACAAACTGAGAGAAGAGACTGTAACACCTAGAACCAGGTGAGGAGGTGAGGGCTGGGCTCTCCATCTCTGGAGGTGAGGCTGCCTGTCCCCCGCACAGGTACCCTCCCCTAGGGGCTCACCTCATCAGGTGGGTTCTTCACCTTCTGCATGTACCTTCGGACCACATCCTCAGGGTTCTTACCTGCAAGGACAGAGTGGGGGTGGGCTTGAGGGTACCCAGAGTCTAGTCCTGAGGGCTTGGCTGAGGACAGGGTCACGGGTCAGAGGGGTGGGGTCAGAAGCTGTAAGGGTTGGCAGGAGTCACATGTCAAGGGTTGCTTGAGGTTTGATGTAATCGGAGTTGGTGGCGAATGGGGTCAGGGAACCAGAACTGAGATGGGGTCACAAGTCTTTAGACCAAGTTGGAGTTGAAGGGCCAGAGGGGTTGCGGTCAAAGGTTAGTGGGGTCAAGTTCAGGGGTCATGATCGGGCGCGGGAGGCATACTCTTCTTGAGGTGCGTCTTCTTGGTCTTGCGGCACACCCCGGGCACGCCTGGCACGGGCTTGACGTCGCTCTTGCTAACGGGCGGTGGGTGCAGGATGGGCTTGGGGGCCCGCGTCAGGCACACGGGCAGCCCCGCAGCGCAGAGCAGTATCCCGGTCATCCCTGGGGGGCGGCGGCGACAGTCAGGGGGCGGGATGCTCATCCAGGCCCCGCCCGCCCTGCTCTCCCCAAATCGCGTGGACCCATGGGGTCTCTCCCCAGACTCCGCCCACCTGGTAAGCCCAGGAATCCTCAGATGGGTGGGTGGGGTGCCCGATGGGCCCCGCCCACTTAGCTCCCACCCAAGGTTGAAGCCAAGTGGAGTCCCTTCTGCGGGCCCCATGGACGCCAGTGATATGGCCCAAAGGCAGGGGGTGTGTCCTCTTGGCCACGCCCTCCAAGGGGACGGGCCCAGGGGCCGAAGCCAAGGGGCCGAGAGGTGGGGCTGCCACCTTGTGGGCCCCGCCCTTCTTTCCCGTCCTGGACTGGACTCACCTGCCAGGGCCGGGTGGACTGGCCCCGTACCATTCAAGTTCTTCACCGGGAGCGCAGGGACCCTGAGGGGAGAAGATAAGAGGCTGCAGCCCCCCCCACCCCCCCCCCCCCCCCCCCCCCCCCCCCCCCCGCCCCGCACCAGAAGATCAGGGGACTCTGCTTTGCCTTCTGGCTCTGGCTCGGGGCCATACTCTGACCCGTTTGTGCCTGTCCCAGTTATCTAGAACGACCACCAGGGAAGTCCATTCCTACTCTGACATCCTTCTATTATGGGGTTCGGTGTGAGCAGGACCTCCGCCCCTGTGATAATGGAATGAACCCCTAGACTTAGTTTAGTACTGACCCTCCCCTACTCCACAGCTGGCCTCCTCCCTGGTGAGAGCACTTGGCTCCCAACTGCTCCCTTTCATTGGCCACTGTGCCTGAAACCCAACTATTTGTGATTTAGCCATTCTAGCTGCTCTCAAACTTTGCTATGTGGAGCACTGATCCCCATAAAAGGTTCTGGGAAAGGAGGATTTAGGGATCAGTTAGGAAACACTTCACTGGCCCACTTGGAAATTCACAACACATATGGGCATATTAAAGGCTCTGATAAGTCCTGCATAAGGAAATATGGTTAGCAATGGTAAATCCAGGTTTCCCAAAGACATTTGATGATGAACATTTCCCCCCCTCTGGAATATTTACTGATGTTAGTTCCTGTGACTAAGGCACCGTCACCTCTTCAAATGAAGAGGCCCTAGGAAAATGTAGCCTGCTTCCCCTCTTTGCCCTTCCCTCCAAAGAGGTCTGGCTTTTGGAATCATCCAGAGCTACTTTCATATTTCAGCTCCACTGTTAAGCAGCTGGATGACACGTGACACATCATCACACCTCTCATAAACCTGTTTCCCCATCAGTAAAATGGGGATAATATGGCACCTTCCTTAAGTTTGCTGTGAAGAGTCAATGAAATTCTACATGTCAAGGGCTGAGCACAATTCCTGGTACCTAATAAAGACTCTAATAGCTTTAACCGTCATCACCACCATCATCACCATTGCTGTGTAATCCTGGCTAACTTCACCTCTCTTGCACCTGAACCCAGTAAGTTACAGTGTAACTTCTCTCCATCTTGGATAGGAAACCATGAAAGTATTGCAGTGATAAGCTTGGGAGAGTCACTTAACCTCTGTGATCCTCTGTTTTCTTATCTGTAAAATGGGGATGACAATAATACCTCACCTATAAAGTTGTCAGGAGGGCTGAAGGAGAAATCTTGTTGTGATCTGTACAGTGTGCCCGCCTGAGTCTAGACTTCAGGGCTTAGTTTTGTGGATGAACTGGTATCTTCCTGTTGATGGGCATGGAAGCCCGGATGGGTAAGTTTTGATGAAGAGAAGGAGTGTAATAAAAGCCACGGGGCAGCCTGAGGGGCTTGGGGATGTGCCAGGAGGAAGTGCAGGAAGGGATGCGGGCAGTGACAGCTGGGGAAGGAGCTGCTGCAGCCCCCTTTGCCTGCCTGCTCAGGTCTGAGCCTGGCCAGTGCTGCCTGGACACCTGACCCAGCAGGTACAGTTGGCACCAGGAAGCTGGCTGCAAAGTGTCTTTAAGCAAATCGTACGTTTGGCAGGTTTTCATGCTGCTGCAGTGGGTCCAGAAACACACACACACATACCCCTGGGGAACATGGGCTATATATACATGCACACGTACACTTGGAGAACACGCCAAATGCACAAGGACACACACACACACATACACACACACACACAAACAGACGGAGAACACTGCTCAAACAGGCTCACACTCCTGAAAACATGTCCCCCACGCATGTACGCACATGCTCCAGGGAACACACGATAGATACACGCACACACAGGCATGCACACACAGTCCAGGAAGCCCCCTCCCTGTACATAGATAAAGACACAGGCACACATATACTGTGGGAGCGTGCCACACACGCTTGCATGCAAACACACACACACCGGGCAATACACACCGTGCATGCATACATACAAAGGTACACAGAGACACACCTCAGGGAACACACCCCATGAACACACACAGGTTCATACAGATACACACACCTCTGCATGGAGAACACCATACAAACATGTCCACACACACTCCAGGGAACAGCACACACAGAGATACCACGTGCACACACCATGAGGACACTGAACTGGACAGGAGAAGCCAGCTCGTGCCACAGCCGCCCCTCCCCCAAATTCGGGGTAAAGTCACCTTGGTCCTCACAAGCACCCAACAGTCTGCAGCCTGCAAAGGGACCCTACCACCTGCACGTGGGGACACACAGACACCATGACCCATGCTCCCCAACACTGTCAGGTATACACTCGGCTGGGGGACTTACACTTTACACACACAGTAACACACACACACACACACACACACACACACACACTACACACAGCCGTCCACTCTGTGGCTGCCCAGCGGCACGGGCTTACACCTGGTCGGCCGGGCCACTCCTCCCAGACCCCTCTGACTGGGGGTGGCAGCATCTGGAGCAGACATCAGGGTCACCAAACACTCTGGTGACCCAGAGTTGCTGAACACAGCTCCTGAGGGAGGTGCAGCGGAGGGCAGGTACCCTTGGGGGCCCCCAGGGGCTGGACAGCTGAGGTGTGGGAGGGGGGAAAGATGCTGTGCCTCGGATTCCCCATCTGTAATGGGGATAGAGTCTTGTGAAGGTTCAATGAGTTAAAACACATAAAGTTCATAGTTTGGTGCAGGGGTGAGAGTGGAGGTGTCCTAATTTTCTCCTTCAGCAGCCTGCTGGGACCCAAGGGATGGGGGCTGAGTACCCATCTGCCCCTTCCCAGGGTTTGTCATAATCCTCCAGGACCTTCCTTGCAGGGGTATTACCACCCTAATCTCATCCCTCCCCATCCTCTTACAGGAAAGCATGGAGGCACCTCCAGCTTCTCCTCTTCCTGAACTGTCCTGCAAAACACTTCTAGTGTATCATTACTTTATTTATTTTTAAAATTTATTTATTTTTGGCTGTGTCGGGTCTTCGTTTCTGTGCGAGGGCTTTCTTTAGTTGCGCAGGTGGAGGCCACTCTTCATTGCGGTTCGCGGGTCTCTCACTGTCATGGCCTCTCTTGTTGCGGAGCACAAGCTCCAGACGCGCAGGCTCAGTAGTTGTGGCTCACGGGCCTAGTTGCTCCGCGGCATGTGGGATCTTCCCAGACCAGGGCTCGAATCCGTGTCCCCTGCATTGGCAGGCAGACTCTCAACCACTGCGCCACCAGGTAAGCCCTTCTAGTGTATTATTATTATTATTAGGCATGCAGGATCTTAGTTCCCTGACCAGGGTTTGAACCCATGCCCCCTGCGGTGGAAATGCATAGTCCTAACCACTGGACCGCCAGGGAGGTCCCTAAAACACTTCTAGTGTAGACACACTGTTAAGGTCCTCTACATATCCAGGTCTTCCCATCCCCTTCCTTCCTTCATGTCTATCTCATGAGAAAACATCCTTCCTTCTCTCCAGGGCTATCTGTAAAATGGTGGAAAGAAAAGTATTTGGCACAAGTACCACCACTTCTTGTCTCCTACCTGTGGCAGACATCACTAATCCATTACAGCACTTTCTCAAGCCAAGCAGAATCATCAGCACAGCTCTCTAGGCAGCCTCTACCAATCAGCAAGGACACTTGGCTACCCCAGGTCTATATAACGCCCAAAGTCTGGTCCAGCTCATGACACTGGTCTTGCTGAGCCTTTGGCCAGGGAGTTAGGCAGGAGGGACCCCAGAAAGGGAATATTTTAGATCTTAGCAGCCCTTCAATCTCGGGCACGCTTTAAAAACCACAGAGCCCTGAGTTACAAAAGTCAGTCTTGCTCCTGGGAGGAGGGTTGTGAGTGGGGCGTGATGGTGGCGCTGTTTTTTATTTACCCGTCGGCAAGCTGGGGGACAGTCCCCAGGTGGCCCCCAGCCTCTCTCAATCTGCGGGCCCCCTGCGAGAACCCAGGGTAGCTGGGTTCCCACGATGCCAGAGCGTGGGAGCCACCCAGGCCCCTTTTTGATGTGGGATGCTCTGTTTCCTCCGAGTCAGTGAGAACATCCTCCTGCCCTGGACAGGAGACTGCTGCCCACAGGCCTCCCGGAAGGGGGGCCGGCCTTCACTCTCTGCTCCGCCCTCTTGGGGCCCTGCCTGGCAAAGGGTCAGAGGAATCCTTCAGGCCTTGAAATCTGCTCTGACCAGAAGCCAGCCCTGGCTGCCCCAGGGCAGGGATGGGTCCCGCTGCCTTGCCCACCCCTGCATCAGATCCTGTTCCTCCGCTGCCCTCAATCCCCTGTGGCTCTTACCTTGCTTAGAGTAAAATCCAACCTCTTTACCATATGCAGTATAGCCAGTACCTACCCCTTGAACTCTGTTTCTCATGTGCTCACGCCTCACCCACTCCACCCCAGCCTCCCTGGTCTCCCTGCCATTCTGCAAACATACCAGGCACATCCTCACCCCAGGGCCTTTGCACTTGCTGATTCCTCTCCCAGAATGCTCTTCCCCAGATTATCCTCATGCTCTGCTCCCTCACTTAACACAGGTGTCTGCTCAAATGTCACCCTATCAGAGATCTTCCCTTCCACTTTATTCTAGAGAAGCCCTCTGCCTTTGCCCTTACCTCACTTAATGTTTTTTGTCATTGCATTAATCACAGCCTGCTATTATAAAGTCTTCAGCATGACCAGGCCCTCCCTGCCTCTGTGACCTCATCTCCTACCCCCTCCATCTCTCTACTCCACACACCTCTGCTCTAAAATGCTGAGCCCTTTCAAGGCCTTTGCACTTGCTGTGCCCTCCGCCTGAAGGCTTCTCCCGCAGATGCTGAGTGGCTCCCTAGTAGATAGTAGATTGTCAAGAAACACTTGTTGCATGAAGGAAGGAAGACTGGATTTTGCGGGGATGTTCCAAGCCGATGACTCACGCTCACGTGCTCGGGCGCAGTCTCTCCGTGCATTTTTTGCACACACTGGAAGTGAGCCTTGAAGCAGCTGCCCCAGAGAAGCCCCTCTGTAGCCTTTAGGCCCTCGGAGACTGTGTGCCAACTTTCATTCTAAAGTGAGCACACTTTGTGGGCATCCATGGGAACAGCACGAGCAAAGCTTCTCTAAGAAGTTCCCAGAAACGCTCCCCATCCAACTCAAGGCAGAGATTCCATGGCAAGGTTTGGGGGAACCCAGACATTTCCTGTAAACTGTCTCAGTGAACATCCACACAGAGATGGGCCAGCGGTCAATAATTCCAAGAGCTCGCTATGTCCCAGACTCTGTTGTAGACCTTCCCTCCCTCATCTGATCGTCCCAATAAGTCTGTGATATCCCATTCTACAGAGGGGGAGACTGAGGCCCAGAGAGATGAAGTAACTTGCCAGTAAGTGGTAGAGCCCAAATGTGAGCCCAGGATGTCAGACTCCAGAGTCTGTTTTCTCAGCCACGTGACACGAAACCAAGTTCTCTCACCCTGGCTCAGAGACTGAGGCAGGAGGCTGTTATCTGAGGAAAAAAATCTCCCCAGGACGAGTCTGGGAAAGAGGGTTAGGGTGTTTGGCTTCCCTCTCCTTCCTTTGCCACAGAAGAGCAAACAGAGATGCCTCGTACCTGCCCTGGCTGGGAGGCAATGTTCAAAGGCAGGATGAGATAACTTAGGGAAATTTTCCTAGTTGCTGTTCCTCACACTGTTCCCTGCCCTTTCCTGTCTGCGTACCTTTGTCACACTGTTTCCCCTGCCTGTCCATACTGTCTATTCCCAATTCACATCTTCCCTTTGAAGACAGGTTCAAAGGTCACTGTCTTCGTGAGGCTTTTTCTGATCGACCTCAAGCAAATACATAACCACGCCTTCTTTGAATTCCCAGGGGACTGTGTTTATCTTTTGTTTTTTTGAGGACACATTTCCTGTCTTGCTTCCTAGTTGTGGGGTTCCATTCTTATCTCTTCCACCAGACTGTGAGCTTCTGACCCAGTCCTGTGACCCCAGGATTGAGGATGAAACGTGGTGCAGTAAGCACTGAATGGAGGAGTTGAGCCAATTAAGGAATCGGGCTACTAGTTCTCTGGTCTCTTCAGAGGGGTGCCTGGTGTCCTTAGAAACAGTAGTTCTTAAAAATAGAACTACCATATGACCCAGCAATCCCACTACTGGGCGTATATCCAGAGAAAACCATAATTCAAAAAAACAAGAGAAGCCACTGCAATGAGAAGCCCACGCACTGCAACGAAGAGTAGCCCCCGCTCGCCACAACTAGAGAAAGCCCGTGTGCAGCAACGAAGACCCAATGCAGCCAAAAATAAATAAATAAATAAATTTATTTATTTATTTATTTAGAAAAAACAAAACACATGCACCCCAATGTTCATAGCAGCACTACTTACAATAGCCAGGACGTGGAAGCAACCTAAACGTCCATCAACAGAGGAATGGATAAAGAAGATGTGGTACATATATACAACGGATATTACTCAGCCATAAAAAGGAATGAAATTGGGTAATTTGCAGAGATGTGGATGGACCTAGAAAGCGTCATACAGAGTGAAGTAAGTCAGAAAGAGAAAAGCAAATACCGTATAATAATGCATAAATGTGGAATCTAGAAAAATGGTACAGATGATCTTATTTGCAAAGCAGAAATAGAGACTCAGATGTAGAGAACAAATGTATGGATACCAAGGGGGAAAGGGGTGGGATGGGAGGAATTGGGAGACTGGGATTGACACATATACATTATTGATACTGTGTATAAAATAGACAACTGATGGGAACATACTGTATAGAACTACCTAATGCACTGTGGTAACATAAATGGGAGGGAAGCCCAAAAGGGAGGGGATATCTGTATGTGTATGGATGATTCATTTTGTTGTGCAGTGGAGGCTAACACAACATTGTAAAGCAACCATACTCCAATAAAAATTAATTAAAAAAAGAAAATAAGGAAAAGAAAAAGAATCAGTAGTTCTAACACCAAATGTGCCCCCAGAGACAAGGTTGGAGCAGGGATGGCAAATACATGACATAGGTACCATTACTGCCTATCTAGCACCCATGGCAGGCATCACCAATCAATCCTAGCACTCCTTTCCACTAAGCTAAAATGCAACTTCAGAATCCTTGTCAAGAGTGCTCCAGGAAGTCATTTCCATTCAAGCAGAGCCAGCACATGAACTGAAATATGTTTGCCATTTATCTTGCAAATGATCAGAATGAGGCCCAGAGAGGGGAAGTGGCTTCACGATGGTCAACCAGCTGGTTAGTGGTCCTGGAGTTTCTGAGTCAGAGGCCAGAGCTGAGCCCACCAGGCGCATCTGTGGGGTCACCTGGAGCTGAGCCAGCCTTCTGAGCCCTCTGTGCCCTAGAGGTGGGCCAAAGCCTTTGACCTGGACCCTGGAGCTGGCTCAGGTTTGGGAGGCCTGCATTGAGGGCTTCATGAGTGGATACATTTGCCTGCTCTGGCCACTCCTCTCTGTCCCAAGCAACAAGGGGGTTCAGGACCCCAGAAACGCAGGTAGTCACAACCTAGGCTGGCCTCCCTGTCCTCTCCCACTCCTCCATGCCCCTGGCAGGCCCCAGGCGTGTCACATTCTCTGATGGTGGTTTCAGGTCCTCTGATTGGCCTCAGATGCTCTCCAGACACCTGGCACTTACCCCATGGCCCCTTGGGGTGCCTTTGGAGGCTCATGTCTCAGTCATTTGGGTCCAAGTGGGTGAGGAGGGGGCAGAAGTGAGAGCGCCATGTCATGGGGAGAAGGAAGTTGAATAGTGCCTTCTCTAACAGGGCACCCCCCCCCTGTTCCTTGGGACTGCTCCTGTCACCTGCCCCCATTCAGTGCCCACTCGTCCTGTACCTGAACTCCTGACCCCCACAGTCTAGGGTCAGCCAGGTCCGCACCCCCAACCCCTCTGCAGAGCCTGAGGGCTGAGAACATCACAGCAAGCTCCAGGGAGACAGGGTGCCCCATGGGTCCAGCAAAAGCCACAAACCATCAACAGCTGCCGTGGCCTGGCTCGCTTCCCCTTTCCTCGCTCCAGCCATCCCCCCCACCCCCTGCCTGAACAAGCTGCTGAGCTTCTATGGGCCTCAGTTTCCTCTCTGTCAAATGGGACTTCTCACCCCTGACCCCGTCCACTCCTAGGGGTTCAACGGTACTAAAGTCCCCCTAGAGCGATATTTTGAGGGGTGGCTGTCATTTAGGGCCCAGGTTTATCCAGAGGCCTGTGGGCTCCGTGTCACCCTCCCCCACCCTCCTGGTCTCCCTGCTCCGTCGGCGCGGCGCGGCCCGGGGTGGAGCCCAGGCAAGGGAAGGGAGGGGACGGGAGGGCTGTCGGTTGGTTCCCACGGCCGGGGGGGCGGGGGGGGGGCAGACACGTAGACAGGAGTGTGTGGTTTGGCCTCCCAGGGAGCAGGGCAGGAAGTGCTTCAGGTCTGGGGGGCGGGGGAATGGGGCAGTTTGGTTTGACCTTGCGGTGAGGCGCTGGGGGAGCCCAGCGAGAGGAGAGGCAGGGTGACAGCCAAGGCACTCCAGCCGGGACAGGAAAAGGGGGAGGGTGGGCAGGCCAGGGGCCCCCTGAGGACATGGTGAGGGTGAGACTTTTCATGTTGTGCCTTTTGGGACTTTGTTACTTTTGAAGCATTTAAAAGTGATACCCAGGAAAGAGCCGGAGAAACAAAATGTGGATTCTTTAGAACATAAATGTAAAATCACTGCAGGAAATAAAAAGAAGGAAAACCCCCGAACACACCCACCACATCAAAGCCCACCTCCCCACCTATTCTCCATATCCAGACTGAACCTGTGACAACAGAGTCACTCCAGTCTGGCTCCAGCTCCCAGCCCCACTGGCTACCATCCCATGCAGAGTAAAAGCCGAAGTCCTCAGCACAGCCTTCGGGGCCCAGCAGGACTGGCCCCATTTCATCTTTGACCTCTTCTCCCACCCCACATCCCCTGTAACCTCTCCAGACACACTGGCCTCCTCGAACATACCAGGCCTGCTCCTGCCTCAGGGCCTTTGCACAAGCTGTTCCCTCTGTCTGCAATGCTCTCCCCCCAGTTCTCTGCGTGGCTTGCTTCTCAACCTCCTTCAATCCTTTCTCAAATGGTATATTCTCAGTGAGGCCTTTTCTGACCTCTTTGTTTACAATTACATCCCTCCCACCACCCCCTACATCCCTTCCTTTCTTTATTTTACTTCTGTAATCACTACTACTCTCTACCATATTCTAGAATTTATTTATTTTGTTTATTGTTTGTCTCTCACTAGAATGTGAGCTCCAGGAGGGCAGGGATCGTCTGTTTTGCTCATGGTTGTATCTCTAGGGCTCCAAACAGTGCCTGGCACACAGTAGTTGCTGAACATAAAAAGATGAGCTAATTAAAAAGCAGACAAACATAGGCTATAAAGAAGATAAAAAGAAATAGCAAACTGGGGAAAGATGATAGTTAAAGGGTTAACACCCTTAATGCAGGAGAAGCGCTTGCAAATGAATAAGGAGGCAATAAAGAGCCCAAGAGAAGGAGAAGCAAAAGAAATAAACAAGTGATTGGTAAAAGAAGGAATCACTGGTGGCCAGTAAACAGGAAGAGGTTCTCAGGCTAAGAACCAGAGGTATGAAAACTCAAATGGCAGGACTTCCCTGCTGGTCCAGTGGTTAAGAAGCAGACACGTAGACAGGAGTGTGTGGTTTGGCCTCCCAGGGAGCAGGGCAGGAAGTGCTTCAGGTCTGGGGGGCGGGGGAATGGGGCAGTTTGGTTTGACCTTGCGGTGAGGCGCTGGGGGAGCCCAGCGAGAGGAGAGGCAGGGTGACAGCCAAGGCACTCCAGCCGGGACAGGAAAAGGGGGAGGGTGGGCAGGCCAGGGGCCCCCTGAGGACATGGTGAGGGTGAGACTTTTCATGTTGTGCCTTTTGGGACTTTGTTACTTTTGAAGCATTTAAAAGTGATACCCAGGAAAGAGCCGGAGAAACAAAATGTGGATTCTTTAGAACATAAATGTAAAATCACTGCAGGAAATAAAAAGAAGGAAAACCCCCGAACACACCCACCACATCAAAGCCCACCTCCCCACCTATTCTCCATATCCAGACTGAACCTGTGACAACAGAGTCACTCCAGTCTGGCTCCAGCTCCCAGCCCCACTGGCTACCATCCCATGCAGAGTAAAAGCCGAAGTCCTCAGCACAGCCTTCGGGGCCCAGCAGGACTGGCCCCATTTCATCTTTGACCTCTTCTCCCACCCCACATCCCCTGTAACCTCTCCAGACACACTGGCCTCCTCGAACATACCAGGCCTGCTCCTGCCTCAGGGCCTTTGCACAAGCTGTTCCCTCTGTCTGCAATGCTCTCCCCCCAGTTCTCTGCGTGGCTTGCTTCTCAACCTCCTTCAATCCTTTCTCAAATGGTATATTCTCAGTGAGGCCTTTTCTGACCTCTTTGTTTACAATTACATCCCTCCCACCACCCCCTACATCCCTTCCTTTCTTTATTTTACTTCTGTAATCACTACTACTCTCTACCATATTCTAGAATTTATTTATTTTGTTTATTGTTTGTCTCTCACTAGAATGTGAGCTCCAGGAGGGCAGGGATCGTCTGTTTTGCTCATGGTTGTATCTCTAGGGCTCCAAACAGTGCCTGGCACACAGTAGTTGCTGAACATAAAAAGATGAGCTAATTAAAAAGCAGACAAACATAGGCTATAAAGAAGATAAAAAGAAATAGCAAACTGGGGAAAGATGATAGTTAAAGGGTTAACACCCTTAATGCAGGAGAAGCGCTTGCAAATGAATAAGGAGGCAATAAAGAGCCCAAGAGAAGGAGAAGCAAAAGAAATAAACAAGTGATTGGTAAAAGAAGGAATCACTGGTGGCCAGTAAACAGGAAGAGGTTCTCAGGCTAAGAACCAGAGGTATGAAAACTCAAATGGCAGGACTTCCCTGCTGGTCCAGTGGTTAAGAATCTGCCTTCCAATGCAGGGGACGCGGGTTCGATCCCTGGTCGGGGAACTAAGATCCCATATGCCGTGGGGCAACTGAGCCCATGCGCCACAACTAGTGAGCCCATGTGCTGCAACTACAGAGCCCACACGCTCTGGAGCCTGCGCACCACAACTAGAGAGAAGCCCACGCACCGCAACCAAGAGCCCATGCACCAAAACGAAAGATCCCACATGCTGTAACTAAGACCCGACGCAGCCAAAAATAAAATAAATAAATATTAAAAAAAACCCCACAAAACTCAAATGGCATCTTGATGGCACTGATTAGGTTGGCAACATTGTAGTCTGATAGGGATGTACGGGCAGGGGCAGGGGTAAGCCCCCTCTCCCACTGCTAGGGGCAGATTTGAAAATGCAGGCACTCTGATTTCTGCCCCCATGTTGGTCTTTGTTGCCAGCCCCACTTCATAGGTGCAAAAACAGAACCAGAGAGGGCAATGAGCTCCACTGGGGCCACACAGTGAGAGGAGACACAGAGGCTGAGCCCAAACTCAGTTTCTGTGGGTCCATCTACTCCCTGGACTCCACAGCTCCTCGTGGAATCAGGGCCAGGTCTCTGAGACCCTGGCTGGAAACCTGGAGTGGGCAGACAGGGGGGTGGGGTACCTCAGTACCGTGGCCGACTGGGGTTTTGGAATCAGAGTCCTAATCACGTGACCTTGATCAAGTGCCAGCCTTTCAGAACCTCAGTTTCCTCATCTGAAAAATGGGGATAATAGGACCTGCCACCTTGGGTTTCTGTGTGCATCAAGAGAGGCGATGCATGTAAAAGCCGTGAGATGGAGCCTGGGACATACTGAGCGCTCAGTAAATGGAAACAGGCCTGCAGCTGTCCCCCTCCCTCTCCCCTCCACCACGTGGGCTGGAAACTCTGAGTCTGTCCCACAGCTGTGTTCCAAAGTGCTGGATGCTGCCCTCTCAGGTGACAGGGCGGATCTTTCCCACCCCTCTGTGTCTGTCCCCCAGGCCCCGGCTGCCAGCTGGCTTCCCGCCCCGTCACAGGGGGAGTGGAAAAAAACCCTGGCCAGGGGGACACTCTGGCCCCACTGGCTGTGTGGCCTGGGGGCAAGTCAGTGCCCCTCTCTGGACCTCTGTCCTGAGATGAGGATGGGTGGTGAGAAGGATGACAAAGAATGATGTCAGAGTTCACCCCTCCCTTGCACACGGATCATGTGCAGTGATTTGAAATGCATTTGCACACGCATCAGCTCTGCTGAGCCAGCACGTGCGGAATGGGGCGATTTTAGCTCCGTTTGGCAGATGGGGACACTGAGGCCAGGGAGGGGAAGCCATGCACCTCTCTCGGCAGGAGAGAGGTAGGGTGGAGAGAAGGGAGCAGGGGAGGGAGAGAGCTGATGAGAGGGAAAGAAAAAGGCAGGAGAGAAGGAACAAGAGACAGACAGACAGACAGAGACAGGGAGACACAGTCACAGGGAGAAAGAGAGAGACTGAAAGGGAGGCTGAGACTCAGAAAGCTGTAACAGGAAAGTCACAGACACACTGCTGTGGCTTGAATTGTGTTCACCCCAGAACTCATGTGTTGAAGTCCTAACGCCCCCCAAACCCCCAGACACTTTGGAGACAGGATCTCTGAAGAGGTGATCAAGTTATGAACAAGGTCATTAGGTTGGGCCCTAATCAATATGGCTGGTGTCCTTATAAAGAGGAAATTCGGACACAGAGGTACAGAGGGTAGATGATATGAAGACACAGGGAGAAGGTGCCCATCTGTAAGCCAAAGGAGAGAGGCCTCACAAGAAACCCACCCTACTGACACCTTGATCTCAGACCTCCAGACCCCATAGTGCGAGACAATACATTTCTGTTGTTTGGGCCCCCCAGTCTGTGGCACTTTGTTATGGCAGCCCAGGCACAATGACAGACATAAACACAGAGGCAGAGAGACCATGAGAAGGGCCATGAGGGGCTCTGTGGGGTTTGGGGATCAGGGTGGAGTGGGGGGCCTGGCTGCCTAGCTCCTCAGAGACCCCATCCCTTTCCCATCATAGGCTGCACCAGGGCCTCAGTTGCCTTGGCAACGGGAAGCTTCAGTCTGGAGGAACCAGGGTCTGCCATCCCCATGCCTCCTTCCTCCCACTCCCCTCACTCAGCAGGAGACTCCACGTGTCCTGTACCTACCCCCCCACTCTGAACCAGGGGTATTTTTAGCCGGAGCTCCTTGGAGATGAGGGTTGGGGGGCCTCCACCCAGGCTTGTCTGGCCAGGGAGGGTCTGTTAGAGGGGAAGGGGTGAGACTGGGCAGGGTCTACATGGCCAGGGAGGGACGAGGGAGCCCCATCAGCCCCCCATGTCCCCTTTCCAGGCCAATGTCTGGTCTCAGAGAGGGTCAGAAAGAGCTCCCAGGAAGAGGAGGGGGAGTGATACAGACTGGGTAGGGGGCGCATGGCTGGGGACAGCAGGGTGCTGGCAGGTCAGAGGAGGACATGTTTAATGATCAGCACCCCCAGGGAGGAATCTTTCTTCTCTCCAGAGCCCTCGTGAGCTCAAGCACACTCCACAGCTCCCTACTGCTTGCAGCACCAAGCCCAGGCCCCACCCCAGGCCCTGCAAGCCGGCTCTGTACTCCCAACATGGAAAAAATCTCAGCCCCTGCTGTTCCACCTCTATCCCTGCACAGTCTCCAGAACCTGCTGGATTCATTCTCACCCCCACCCCTTTGCACTTGCACTGCCCCTGCCTGGGATGCCCTTTTCTGTTCTTGCTGGCACCTCACACTCCAGGCCTCCCCACACCTCTAGTCCTTCTCTAAACATGCCGTGTCCCTTAAGCCCCACTGAAGTTGTGCATGCTGTTCCCTCTGTCTGGAACAGCCTTTCTCCAGGCCCGGCTACCTACCTCCTCGGTGGGGTCTGCCTTGACTATCCCGTTCCCTCTCAACCACACCACCCCATCCCACCACCTTCCCCAGCACTTCCCTCTCTCTCCAGCAATTGTGTTCATTTACTCGTTTGCTGGCTGTATGTCTGGCAGTTTGGACCCTGTTTGTCTTGTTGGTCTCTGTAAACATGCACCCACAGTACACATTTGGAGAACCGATACTGAGCAATTCCCAGTTTGCCCTAAAACAGTGGCTTTTTCAAAAGTTTCATCAGTGACTAAGGAATTCACTTCACCTGGCGACCCATTAAACACATGTAGAAATCATGCAAAAGGTTCACAGGACAATTCTTACTGTTACTATGTATGACACATGCCAATATTTTCTTTTCTATTCTATTCTATTCCATTCCATTCCCAGAAAATTCTGGCTACAACCTTCTGATTTCATAATCCACTAGTGGGTTTCAACAATACAGCCCCGGAGAGAAGGTTCTTGAATTCTTGCTGTAAAGGCCCCTGGGACTTTCCCGCTTCTGCCCCCTCCTGCATCTACTCCAACTTGCTGTTCTACTCTTCTTGTCATTCTGGGGCCCTCCAGCCCTCTTTTCATAAGGGAGCCAGAGCCAGGTCGCAATTTACAAGGAGCCACAGTGAAAACCTGTCTGTCATCCCCAGATGGGTAATTCCCTCCCGCAATGCTTCCCCAAGATGCTTTCCCTGACCTCCTCAGGGCTCCTCTCTGTGGGCACTGGGACAGTCGGGCCATAGAGGAATGACCTGGAGGGGAAGGTGGCGAGGAGGGGAAGGGAGGGTGAGGCTGGCAGGCGGTGGTTGCTGTGGTCCTTCCCACGGAAAATCACAGCTCCCCTGCCCTCCATACCAGCCCTCCTCCTGGATAACAATGGTAGTCCTGGCTGCCACTGCAGGACTATTGCAACATAGGTGCTATGATCAGGCACACAGCTTCCATTTCACAGATGATGAAACCGAGGCTCAGTGAAGGGGAGGGACTTGCCCCAGATCTCACAGCTCATAAGTGGCTGCCAAGAGGGGATCTGAACCCAAGCAGTCAGACTCTCAAAGGTTCAGAAGGGCAGCCTAATTCAGGGTCCCTTCCCTTCCCCAGGCCTCAGTTTCTGTTGGTGAAAGGGGAGACCTGGATACGGTGACCTCAAAGGTTGTCTCCATGCCTGACCTTTGCTGAGGTCAGATCAGCACGGTTGCTCTCCTGGGCCGTGCCAGAGGGATAAGAGCAGAGCTGACTTTTGGGGCCCGTTCCGCCTTTTGGGCACCACGACCCACACCTCTGGTCTGTCTCAAGGTCAAGGTCTTTGCCCCTCCCTCTCTCTCCCACCACTTCAGGGCCTGGTCCTCTGCTGAGATCAACTGAACCTGGGCTCCAGGGTGGGGAGCTGACAGGCTCACTGGGTCCCTATCCCGGGGCCTGGATGCCTTAACCCAGGGACTTCCAAAGTTGGTGTGAGCCTGGTTCCCTTCCTCAGTGAAGTCCTGCTGGGAAAACCAGTTCACAAAAGAGATTCCAAAAAGGGCTGCTCTGGTTAAAACAAGAGCAGAGAGGCTGGCTCTTGTGTGCCTGACTTCTTAACCACCACCCTCTCCTGCCACTATCTCGGGTCACCCCAGGAGTCCCTAAAGCCCAGCTTGAAAATCACAGTATTAGCCCCAAGTGATGGTGATATTTAGATGTGGCCTGTAGGGGAAATATTTTGGACAAGGGCCTAATGCTTGCTTTGAGCCTCCACATGAGATGGGTATGGACTGGGGCAGGGGTGGAAACCCTCTAAAAATTCGAAGACAACACAGCACAGAATCCTGGAATTGGTGTGAATTCCAATCCCTGCTCTCCACCTGGGTGGCCCTCAGAAGGTGCCATAGATCTCCCAGCCTCAGCCTCCCCATCTGTAGCAGGGGCATGGTGGAATTTTGGGGTGTGTGTGTGTGTGTAATAAATGAGGTGGTGTAGATAAAGAGTTTTTAGTAAATAATAAACATGGACTGTACACCATTATAGTTGCTGCTATGGACCCATCACTGTGAACTGTGTGATCTGGGAAATGTTACTAACTCTCCCCATGCTTCAGTTTCCTCATCTGTAAATTGGGGATGATGACGCTCCCTACCTCACAGGGTCCTTATGCCTGGAGATAAATGAGCGTTAAGGTGCTTAGTTAACGCTTGGCACAAAGTGAATACTTAATAGATGCTAGATGTTACTTGTGATTATTACAATTACTGTAATTCTTTGTTCCTAGCCCCAGTGGGCAGCTACCCCTGCGCCCAGGGCCCGGCTTACCCCGGCGGGATGGAGGCGCGTGCGCTCACGCTGGCGGCGCGCTGGGGCCCGGGCCGGTTGAGGTTGTTCTGCCCCGGGGCGGGCGCGCCGCTGGGGGCGCTCGGGCTCCGCGGGGACGCTCCGGGGGGCTGCGCGGGCTCGGCGGGGCCGGCGGCGGGCGCGGCCCAGAGCGCGGCGCCTGCGAAGGTGGCGCTGGGGCGCACGGCGAGCACGCCCGCTGGTCCTCCGGGCGGCGGCTGGGGCGGCGGGGGCGCGGGGGGCGCCTTGCGGCGCTGCGAAGCCAAGATGGCGTTGGAAGCGGCGCGCGTGCTGTTGACCAGCAGGCACTGCTGGCACGAGCAGGGCTGGCCCGAGCTGGCGCCCACGGGCCACGACTGCGACTTGGGGATGGAGCCGACGGTGAGTGGGTAGGCGAGGTCCAGGCGGCGGCGCAGGCGGCGGCGCCGGCGCGTCTGGCGGTTCATCTGCGACATGCTGCTGAAGTAGATGAGGTAGCAGAAGCCGAGCGACGAGAGGTCGAGCCACGGGTGCTGCTTCTCGTAGGCGTTCTGGATGGTGATGCAGATGTCCATGTCGTAGGCCGTCCACGCGCCGCCGTCGTTCTCCCACTCCCACACGATGCCCTTGCCCGGCGCCGACGACGGGTCGTAGAAGTTGCGCCGCACTGGCCGCATGGTGCCTGTGCTCACAAGGGGGTGGGAGTCAGGGCCGGAGGGCCGTTAACATCCGCGGCCGGGGGGATCGGGGCAGGCCGCAGGGGCGGGGGACGACACCGGGGTCAGCACGGGCGGGAGGGCCAGTACTGGGCAGGGGCGAGCTTGAGGGTCAGCACGGATGGGTTGGGGCGAGAGGAGCGCGGGCCCGGGGAGGGGGGAGTGGAAGGCAAGGAAGCGGGGTGTCAGGACGGGGATGCAAGTCAGCAAGGGGGGCAGGGGTCGCAAGCTGCCCCCACCACTGAAGGGTCAACACAGGCACTGAAGCAGTGGCCCATCACAGGCCCTGGGGGAGGAAAAGGGAGAAGGGGGTGTGGGCTGTTTAGACAAGGAGGGGGTGGGAAGCAGAGTCAGAGCCTGGGGTGGGAGCTGGGATCAGCAGAGGCCACGACCGTGCCGACACTGATGGTCCTTTTTTCCTTCATTAGTTCACTCATTCGGTAATCCGTTCATCAGTCCGTCCATTCATTAATTACTTCAAGCACAAGTTCATTTATGCATTCCTTAATTCTCTCATTCGTGCATTCCTTTATTCATGCCTTGGTTTGTGCACTCATGTATTCCTCAGTTCATTCATTCAATAATTCTCTCAGCTCATTCACCCATGCCTGCCGTCATTCATACCTGCACTTACTCACCTTCAGCAACTTTATCCATGATTTCAGTCATTCCTTCACTTACGACCATCCTATATAAAAATGCGCACCCTTCCACATTCCTCCTCTCCCTTCTCTCCTTCCCTGTTCCATCTGGTATACTTTATATGTTACATATATGTCTTGCTTTCTGTCTGTCTCCTCCCACTAGAATGTCACTGCCACAAGGCAGGGACTTCGTTTTATTCACTGCTGTATCCCCAGCGCCTGCACACAGTAGGTGTTCACTAGATATTTGCTGAATGTGTGAATGAATTCATTAGTTCAGATATCGATCCATTCTGAGTTCGGTTATTTTATTCTTTCACGCCTTTTGCTATCCTTGCATTGGTCCATTCCTTCATCCACTTATTTATTCCTTTTTTCATGCATCTGTTTGTTTATTTGTTCCTTCTGTTAGCAAACATGCTGCCTGTCTGCTCTGTGGAGGGCTTCGTGCTGAGCGGTCATTCAAAATGAACATAACCACGTGACAACCCCAGCCAGGTGGGTATTCATGCTCCCATTTTAAAAACAGGGGCCCTGAAATTTGGCTCCCAGCCTCTGCTCCATGCTTCCCAATTCTAGATGCTTTCTGAGAGCAAGGCTCCATGGACACTGGGTTAAAAAGAGATGAACAAGGTCCAGGCTGCAAGACTTCTCAGTGCCTTTAGCCTGCCCTGTGCCTTGGGGCCAGTGTGGAGAGATTCTTTTGGTTCACATGGCACACTGGCAGGAAGGCTGCACGCCTGACTGCTCCTCAACTGTGGGCAAGTCCCTTAAGTCTCCCTAAGTCCCAGTGGCCCCATCTCGAAAATGAAGGTGATGATAAGCCATGAGCCACCCCTCCCCTCTCACATGGGGCTGCTGGGAGGATTTGGTGAGAATAGCCACAGAGCACAGGGTCTGGGTGGGGCACCAGGGCTGGGAGACAGACAGACCTCATTTCAAGCCCCAACTGCCCAACTTTCCAGCTGTGTCTGTGGTCAGGCGACTCAATGGCTCTGAGCCTCAGTTTTATCATCTCTAAAATGGGCACAAGCAGACCTTCCTTATAAGGTTGCTAAAAGGATCCATCAAGACAAATAGTGTCTCTACTCTGATGATTCCAATATCCTCTCCCCTTAGAGCCAGACTTGTGTATCCAGCTGCTCCCTCTGCACCTTCCCGTGCAGGTCCAATGGGCTTCCCAAACTCGGCTCTGCCAGAGCAGAGCTGTGGTCTTCCTCCACCCCATACCTGTTCCTCCTGAAGCCTTCCTTGTTGCAGTTACTGGCAGCTCCATCCTTCCTTTTGCTCAAGCCCCAAACCCCCAATCCTTGGACCCATCCCTGACTTCTCATGTCATACCCCACGTCCAGTCTATCAGTAAATCCAGTGGTCTCTATCTTCAAATACAACCCACATCTGACCACTTCTCCCTCTCCCCATTGCACCAAATCTACCTGGTCCAAGCCAGTGTGTTTCTCTTGCCTGGACTATTGCAGTAGACTCATTACTAGTCACTGCTTCTGTCCTTGCCTTCTGTCGTCTCTGCCCCACACAGCAGCCAGAGGGATCTCATACAATGCAAGTCAGATCACGTTCTTCTTTGACTCAAAATTCTCCCATGGTTCCCTGCTTACTTGGAGTCAAAGTCAAAGTCCTGGCCATGACCTACAAAGCACCACATTGTCTATAAAGCCTCTACAAAGTCCCACGGGTCTATAAAGCCCACCTCTCACTCACTCCCTGGCCCCATTGCTGTTCCTCAAACATCTGAAGCAATGTCCAGCCTCAGGCCCTTTGCATTTGCTGTCCCCTGCCCCTGGAATATGACCTAGCCACTCCCAGATGTTCTCACAGTTTTCCCCCTCCTTTCTTTTAGGTCTCGGTTCAAACATCCCTTCAGTGGAAACGCCACCCTTCCACTGCCCTCCATTGCCATCCTCTTCCCTTGCTCTATCTCTCTTCCTGGCACTCAGTGCTACCTGCATGATACATTCATCTGCAGACTTGCTTTACTCTCTGTCTCCCCCGTACAAGGTCAGGGATCTTGCCTGCTTTACTCCTGGCTCTATCCCTTACGCCTAGCACAGTGCCTAGCACGCAGTGTGCCCTCCCTACGTGGGGAGTGTTTCCACTGTCAACTGGCACAACCCCAGGGTGCCTGGCCCTGGAATCTGCAGCCAGATGGATGAGGACCCATCATGGTCCATCCTGAGGACCCCCTCCTTCACCTGCCTTGCTTAAGCTTCTCCTGGGCACAGACTCTATCTGACCTTCACTTGGGTCCTGACCCAGGGCTGAAACAGCTAGTCCTCTGCTCGCTCTGTTTGAATCCCAAGGACTATGGGCTACCCCCTGCTCTCTGTCAACCTCCCAGACTCCGAGAGCTGGGAAGGCACAGAGCTGTAGCTGTAATGAGAGAGGCGTGGTGGGCGTGGAGCCCCCGGGCTCCTGTAATGTGCCAGTCAATTGTATGAAAACTCCTCCCTCCCAGGCCTCCAGGGCAGCCTCATTCTCCAGTCTGTTTATCATTTTAATTTAGCGTGCTGCATATTGACTTTTGCCTTGACAACGGTGTTCTTCCAGAGCAGACCTGAGAGGGGATTAGTTAGAGGGAAAATCTGGGATCCTGTTCCCACTCTGCTCCTGAGTCCTGGTCTTCCCCTCTCAGAGCCTCAGTTTCCTCATCTGCAAAATGAGGGCTCGTGACTGATGATCTTCAGGTCCGATGTGTCCAAAGTACCACCATTAGCCTCCCAGTTAAGGGTTGGGGTGCTGTGTTACATGGAAGGTGTAACCCCTGAATGGGAAGGCAGTGGGGTGGGAACTTGCTATATTTAGTCACCTCTGTGTGCCAGGTCTTGAGCTGGGCAGGGCAGGGTCAGGGGTGGGAGGGGCAGAGTGAAGTGGTTGAGAGAAACAACTCAGAAGTCTCACAGGCCATGTGCCAGTCCTGGCTCCACATTTAGCCTCAGTGTCCTCATCTGTCAAATGGGGTATTAATACCCACCCCCAGGGAATTACTGTGGGGCAAAGTAAGATAATGCACATCATAGGTGCTTGGCAGAGCGCTTGGCTACGGTAAGTGCTTGAGGAATGTTAGCTAAGACGCTGTTATTATTATATACATTACCCACATTCACCTTTTCCCAGCCCTTGGTCACTTGGCAAACTCCTATTCACCCAACAAAACCCTCTACATGCCCACCTCCTCCAGGAAGTGCTTTTCTGTTCTGCTATAGCTAGCACATGCAGCTTTTTACTGCATGTATATCTTTGCACTATCATTAAGTGATTTGTTTTTGTTCTTAATCTCCCTCACTGGTTGATGACTTTCAGGAGGACAAGGACCAGGTCAGATCTATGTTTTTGTTCCCAGCACTAGGCACAAGGCGCAAATGAGGCATCTGCAACTGAAACAGGCAACCTACTTGGCATAGGTCGGGGCTCAGAGGGAGTGGGAAAGAGGAGGGGTTAGTCTTTTTTTTTTTTTTTTTTTTTTTGTTAATATTTATTGAATGGTTACAGCCATTGTCCCTGGGACTGACTTTTATTTATTTATTTTTTTCTTTGCGGTACGCGGGCCTCTCACTGCTGTGGCCTCTCCCGTTGCGGAGCACAGGCTCCGGACGCGCAGGCTCAGCGGCCATGGCTCACGGGCCCAGCCGCTCCGCGGCATGTGGGATCTTCCCGGACCGGGGCACGAACCCGTGTCCCCTGCATCGGCAGGCGGACTCTCAACCGCT
>NW_006796432.1:912177-915812 GCF_000442215.2 Lipotes vexillifer | reverse complement strand
CGAACCCGCATCCCCTGCATCGGCAGGCGGACTCTCAACCACTGCGCCACCAGGGAAGCCCGGAGGGGTTGGTCTTGCTAGAGAGGGAGTACAGACTGGAGCAGAGGCCAAAGTGCACAAGGGATCCCCGGGGAAGGAGGGACAGGGTTCCTAAGGTCAGCATTGGCCAGCTCTGTAACAAAGGACTCTGGGAGCTCCTCCCAGCCAGCTCAGGGCCAGCCAGCCCAGGCGTCCCTCTCTCCAGGGCTCTATTTAGCAGGTATTGATTTTCCTGCCTGTTTACTGGTAGTTATTAAAGGCTGCGTCCCTGGAGTCCTTTTCAAACGAGATCGGAACCTGGCGAGCTGGAGTAATTAGGGCAGCTGCCGTCCTCCCCACTGGGCCCTGCACCCTGAAGCGCCCAGTGTTGCCTGCCTGCCTGTCCGTCCACCTCCCAGCTCACACTGGCCGTGGACCAGGCCGAGGGGGGCCAGCTGGTTCCCTGGTGACCTGCCTGGGCTGCGATTTCGAGATTTCCAAGGGAGCAGCGGCAGAAACCCTCTTTCTCTTCCCCAGTGGCCCTGGCCTAGATTTTTGGCCAGAACAATGGGTCTAAGATGAGGCTGGAGGTTCCTCAGCCTGGGAGATGGGAAGGGCCTCAGACTGGTGGCCTGGATGCACGGCTGGTCTTTCTAACATGGACCAGCTCTGCTGGGTCCACTCCCCTTCTCTGGCCTCACGGGTACCCGGCTGCACTGGCCACCAGGGTCTGTGTCCCCATGGCAGTTAGGAACCTGTGTCAAGCACGTACTATTTCTGGGCCTGTTTCTGTGTCTGCTTTTGTTCCCTGTCCCCCCACCCCCTCCTTCGCTTCTTAGGAATGTTTGGTTGAAAAATTCCAATCTTGTTCCAGATGAACTGAGGGGAAAGGGGCTTTGGCCAAATGTCAGCTGGAGGATTGTAGGAGCTGGGCCCCTGGAGACCGGGTGTGGGGACGGCCGCGGCCACTGCAGCCAGTGACCAGTTCATGCCTGGGGCAGAGACAACCAAAGAGAGATCGAGACACAGGTGGGGAGAGCAAGAGACAGGGAGAGAGGGGACTTCCCTGGCGGTCCAGTGGTTAAGACTTCACCTTCCAATGCAGGGGGTGCGGGTTCGATCCCTGGTCAGGGAGCGAAGATCCCACATGCCTCACAGCCAAAAAAACCAAAGCATAAAACAGAAACAATATTGTAACAAATTCAATAAAGACTTAAAAAAAATGGTCCACATAAAAAAAAAATCTTAAAAAACACACAAAAAAGAGGGAGAGGCACAGAGACAGAGAGAGACACACATGCACAGAGGGCCGAGATCAAAATGGGAAATGCTAAGGCAGATACAGGAGAGTGGGGGGCAGAGAGACTTAAACAGAATCCTGGGACTTCCCTGGTGGTCCAGTGGGTAAGACTCCACGCTCCCAATGCAGGGGGCCCAGGTTCGATCCCTGATCGGGGAACTAGATCCGGCATGCCGCAACTAAGACCCAGTGCAACCAGAATAAATACATAAATAAATAAATATTAAAACAAAGAAACAATCCTGAAGCCTAGAGGCTGAGACAGTCAGGGACAGTCAGGGAGAATGAGAGAGCTAGGCCAGGAAACAGGGAGGAGCAGAGACGGGGGACGCGGGGTGGGGGAAGACCGCAGCTACAGCAATACCAATAAAGCTAACGTTTACTGAGTCCCCACTATGTGCCAGAGGCTGTGTTCAGCACTTTCCTTACACTAACTCATTTTATCGTCACATGGTTCTTTCTAGGGAGGGACCAGAATTATTCCCGTTTGACAGGAGACAACTGAGGTCCCAGAAGAGTGAAATCTTGGGAGGGTTGGGGGTAATGCTTTATTCGCAGAGCAAAGGAAAGGCCAGGTTAGACTGGTTCTAAGGGGTTTAACTCAGCCAAGTGGTAGCCCAGCCTAGGATACCTCCAGTGATGGGGAACTCACTACCTCAGCTTTGCCCTCAGTTGTTTCACTGTGAGAGGTTTCTGGCTGGAGAACGTGGTCCTGATCTGACCCCTCTGCCTGAAGGAGGGGTGTGTGGGTGTCTCAGCCCACCAGCTTTTGGCTTTAAGAAAAAGCTGACTCTGTAGAGAGACAGGAGGGTTCTGAGCCCTCCTGTCTGCCCCTGTAGTCTCCAAAGTGTTCCTCCCTGGGCTGAGCCAGTCCCAAGGCCCAGCAACAAACCACTCCCTCTGGGGGTGGCTTCCCGGAGGGAAGTGACCTCAGTTTGGGGGCACCCAGACCCTGACGGGAAGGGGGGCCCGTGGGAGGCAGTCATGGGACATCCTGTCAGGTGGGGGGAGTCCCGCTGCTGGCTGAGGCCTGTGACTGGGGGTCGGGCAGTGGGTTAAGCATGAGTTCAACACCCACTGGATGCCAGGCCCCAGTGGGGTAGTTTCCTGATTCCTCCCCCAACCCAGAAGTCATCATAACCATCATTCTCGCTCAGAGAACACACTTTTGTGGCCCAGGCTCATGTGAACTCATTTAATCCTCACAATGGCCCTATGAGGTAGGGATATTACCATCCCATTTTATTTTATTTTTTTTGGCCGGGCTGCGGAGCGTGAGGGATCTTAGTTCCCTGACAAGGGATGGAACTTAGGCCCCGGCAGTGAAAGCGCCGAGTCTTAACCACTGGACCGCCAGGGAATTCACCATCCCATTTTAGAGGCAAGGAAATAGAGGCACAGAGCAGGGTAGGAACATGTCCAAGGTTATCTGCAAGGAAGTGGTCCAGCCAGAAGCCATCCCAAGGCCACCCAGTTCCAGACGTTCCCTTCACTGCTCCACTTGTACTAGCCCATGTTCCAGGGGAGGAAACTGAGGCACGGAAGTTACACAGTAAGTGAGGGACACAGCTGAGGTTCAAACCCAGACTGTTATATGGCCTTCTGGAATAGCGGCCCTCTCCCTTAACCCCTTGACTGATTATCTGCATGGCTGGCCAACTCCTTGACAGCAATAACAATAACCATCCTGCTTTATCGAATTCTTCGGTGCCAGCTACTGTGCTAAGGGCTTATGTGCGCCCTCCAGTCCTCGCAATAGCCCTAGAGGTTTTGTGCACTATTGTTAGCCCCATTTGGCAGATGAGGAAACTGAGGCTCCTTGGGAGGACTTGGAGGTCCTCCTGTGGGTGGTGGCTGGGCTGGGATTCGAACTGCAGTCTGTGGACCCGGGGCACCTCCCTCTCCCTCCCGCCCTGTGATCAATAATCCCGCAGTGTTCTGTTTCCCTCCAGACTCTCCCAGGGGACTTGTCAACAGAGCCACGGCCCATTAGCGGTTTCTGCACATTTGAAGCTGGTCCAGGCTCCCCAGGGTCTGCTGGCAGCTGGGCAGGCAAGGGGAGGGGGTCTCCCGCTCTGCCTGGGGAAGGCTGAGGGGCTGCACGGCACTCGGAGAGGCTACCACCTTCAAATTGGTTTCAAAAGGCCCTCGCTCTGGAGGCTGCTGGCAGCTGCTAGCTGGCTTTGCCCACTTTATGGGCTGTGTGTATGTCTTCCCAGTCACCTGGCTTCCAACACACTCGGGGGGTCTGCTCTGTGCCAGGTACTGTGCTAAGTGTTTCACATGTTAATTCTTTTTTTTTTTTTTTTTTTTTTTT
>NW_006796432.1:909847-912096 GCF_000442215.2 Lipotes vexillifer | reverse complement strand
TTGCGGTACGCAGGCCTCTCACTGCTGTGGCCTCTCCTGTTGCGGCGCACAGGCTCCGGACGCGCAGGCTCAGCGGCCATGGCTCACGGGCCCAGCTGCTCCGCGGCATGTGGGAGCTTCCCGGACCGGGGCACGAACCCGCATCCCCTGCATCGGCAGGCGGACTCTCAACCACTGCGCCACCAGGGAAGCCCCACATGTTAATTCTTAATCCACATGACACTACAGAACAGGTACCATTATTATCATTGCCTTGTACAATTGCCAAAACAGAGAGGTAAAGTAATTTACCCAAATCACACAGCTAAGTTATTAAGCCAGGATTCAACCCAGCCAGATTTGAACTTCTCCCCGCTTGCACTGCCACCACCCTGGTCCAAGCCACCATGACTGCTTGCCTAGACTACTGCAGCAGCCTCCGTCCTATGTCCCGGTTTCCACCTTTCGCACCCCGTAATGCATTCTCCCAAGGCAGCCAGAGGATCTTTCACAAACTCAGGTTTGACCACATCACTCCTCTGCCCAGCACCCATCAATAGCTCCCTAGTGCCCTTAGGAATGAATCAGTCTAAGCTCTTTAGCTCATCTTCAAGGCCCATTACAAGCTGTTCGCACAGCCTCACACTCTAACGACACCAAACTTCTAGGTATTCTCTGAACACATCACGCATGGCTATGCCTCTGTGTATTTGCACATGCTGTTCCCCCTGTCTGGAATGTCCTTCAACCCACACCACCCCACTTCCCTCCCTGCCGAGTTCCTACACACTTGTCATGGTTCAGCTCAAGCACTGTCCTCTTAAAATCATCTCTGCCACCCTCAGGGAGAATCACTCCCTCCTTGGGACTCACATAGCACCTTCCACCTACAGTACTGCCATTAAAGCACAGAGCTCACTAAGTGTTGAGGCGTCTGTGCCCTCCAACCTGGAAGCCTCTCAAAGGTTGGGCTGGCTTTCAGCCACCTTAACATCCCTTTATAGCCAGGAGCACAGGGAAGTAGGTACTTGGAAAATGCTAGCTAAATGAATGAATGAGTGAGTGAATGAATGAATGACCAAATACACACAAGTGAACCTACCTGAGTACTACAAATGACTAGGCTGGAGATTGCAAGTTGAGGGTGAATTTGATTTTGTCTTGGGTGCCACGCTATTTACATCTTGTAAATATAATGACCAGGCATTTAAAAACTGGGGTGGACTCACTCAAGTCTGGATTTCAAAAATCACCAAGTATCCAAAGAGGCAGCCCCAAGGATTGGTCTTCTTGGCAACAGTTAGCAGAAGCTGAGTCACAGTCACTCCATTCATGTTTTCAAGTATTTACTGGGTGGCTACTGTGTACCAGGCACTAGAGAGCAACAGTTGAACGCCGTAGCCTTCCCAGCCACTGCACACACTTCTGTTCTATTGGCTGTCCGGGCCCTGGAAGCATCTGAATTTTCAGCCTCTTTCTAGATGGGGAAACTGGAACCCAGAAAGCGAAAGTGGCTTTGTCCAAATCACCTACAACTTAGAGATAGATGTTGACCCCAGGCTCCTTGACTCTTATTTTCACAGCCCCAGGTGACTAACACCTTGGCATGAATGAACCTTTGTTCCCTAGAAGAGAGGAACCTGGGGAGGGCTCCATAATGTGCAATTTCAGGTGAACCCTATGCTTCCCCTGGCGTGCTCTGCTTGCTCTGCTTGCAGTGGGCAGGAGCGGGCACAAAGGCTCAGTGGCGGCGGGGCCCAGCCTGTCATCGGCAGAAGAGGTGGCTACGCTGCAGCTGCTGGCAGGACTGTCCCGGTCACCAGCGCTGCCTTCTTTGATTGCTTCCTCCTTTGTTCTGCATTTCAGGGCATTCAGCTCCACGGCCCGGTGCCAGACTCCCTCCCATTGCCCATCACCCGCCTGCCACTCCTATTCAGGCAGGTGGAGGTGGCAGCCTGGAGCAGCTCCAGAGGGACGATGGAAGGAGCCCAGAGAGGGAGAGGTGCTTGGCCAGGGTGACAGAGCAAGGATGCAGCTACACAGGACCTGGGGGAGACTCAGTCTCTAGCCTGCCTACTCCTGGAGCCCAAAGTTCAGGAACAGCCCCATATCCCGGACCTCCTCGGCGTCTGGCCTCCTGTATCATGCCCATCACCCCTACCAAAATACAAGGGCTTTGAGGGCAGCGATTTGTATCTGTCCTGTTCACTGCTGCATCCCTAGTGCCTAGGACAGTGTCTGGCCCATAGTAGGTACTCATTAAATTCCTG
>NW_006796432.1:897852-909576 GCF_000442215.2 Lipotes vexillifer | reverse complement strand
AATGAATGAACAAATTAGTACTGACCGCAATCCCATGAGAGAGTCCTGTTGTTGGGCCCATATTACAGAGGAGGAAACTGAGGCTCATGGAGAGAGTGTGGTTTACCCAGTCAAAAGCCGGCACCCCCTCACACCCTCACCCCACCCCACAGTTACCAGAGGGCTGCGAAGGAGGGAATCTAGAGCCCAGGCCGCACCAACAAAGCTCCCTGAGGCAGCTAGTTCCAGATTTGGGGCCCCCTGCTCTCAGCTGGTATCAGCTGGCGGCTGGTGGGGTGCGTCTGTGGACTGGGAGGTCAGGGGGACTCATGGCGGGGGCAACTGTCTTGGGACCTGGAGGGTGTCCTGCAGAGTGGCTACCACTGGGTGTGATGCAGGAGTGAGAGGAAGGAGGGAGGCCCAGGGAGACACAGGTGTGTGGGGAGGGAGACGTGGGAGGGCCCTGGGCACCTTCCATACCCTGAAAATACCACACTGAGGAGGGAGCTAGGGATCCCACTGCCCACAGCCTGAATGGGCAGCTCCACTGTGACCAGTCCTGCCCCATCACCTCCCCATCCTGGGCCCTCCTCATGACCCTCCCATCACATCCCCCGTCACCCCCTCTGTAGAACCCCCATGCCTCCCCCTTCACTCCCCTCCGTCACAGCCGTTATTACCCTCCCCATCACGGTCCCCTTTATCACACCCCCAACTCCACCCCACCATCAATAGCCCGTCATGGTCCCCAACGCCTCCCCGGCCCCTCCCCGCTCCACGGCTCTCATCACCTTCCCTATCACCTCCCCTACTCCAGCCCCACACTTCTGCATCACAGCTTCCGTCACCTCCTTCATCTCTAGGTCAGACCCTAGCTCCCTTGGACCGATGAAGGGGGGGTGGTTGGAGAGAGCAGGAAAGGATGGAGAGGGGAGGCAGGGTACATGAGAGGAGAGAGAAGAGGCTATGGGGAGGATTTGACCCAGGATCTCTCACACCCACACCCCACAGGACTGGTCCAGCCGTGGGTGGGCGCTGTCCAAGGTGCTGGGGCAGCCAGGCCTGGCGCAGGGTGGGCGCTGCAGACCACCTAGATCTGAATCTCTGATCCATCTCTTCCTAGCTTGGGCAGGTGGCTCCCCACCCTCTGAGCCTCACCTTTGCTATGTATAAAATGGGTCAGGAAGGGCCTACGTCAGCCCCTGCCCAGCCTGCTTCAGCTCTGGCCTCCAAGGGCCCATGATTAACAAGGCTGGTCCTGCAGTGTGACTCTGGGTCCCCTGGGGCCTGGCCGCTAAAGGGTGACAGCTGGCAGCCCGGCCATGCCCGGTGGGACTCAGGAGGCCTCGCTTCCGCTCCTTACTTCTTCCCACTTCTGTCACTGCCTCCGTTTTCCACTCAGGCCTGGGTTTCCTCTAGCCAGAAGTGTTCCTCAAACCATACAGAATCTTGGAGGATTCCTCCTCCAGGAAGTCCTCCCTATCAGAGGCCCCAGGCACACACTGCCCACGTCACTTGGCCAAGGGCAACCTGTACCTCTCCTATGAGGTATTTAGATCTTTTTCCTACTTCAGCGTGAGTACTATGAGCAAAGTAATATTCCCCATGCTTTTACCTACATTGCCTCATTCAGTGCTCACGGTAATAATCCTCTCAGGTAGGAACTATTCTTATTCCCATTTTACAGAGCAGGAATCTGAGGCTCAGAGAGGTTAAGGGGCTTGTGCATGGTCACACAGCCAGCAAGGGGCCAGGCTGGAATTCAGATCTATATCTGAATCCAAGAGTTCAACTGCCATTCCCATGATATGTATTGATATTTGTCTTTGCCCTCACTAGACGCTGAAATCAGTTTGGCAAGGGTCTTGTCCTTCTTTCTGAGTTCCTAGGAACCAGCCCAGGGCCTGGTACTGAGCAGGCACCAATGACTGTCAAATAAAAGTGATGATGAACTTATGGTACCAGAAGAGACTCCAGGAGCCAGACAAGCAGCCAGAGGCAAAAGGATGGATCTGTAAGGGTAGAGATGCAGGCACTGTGACAGGTGATGGTGGGAGACACCCACGTATGGACTAGTTGGACCTGCGGCCACCAGTGGACGGACCCTTCCCAGTCCAGACGCACAGCGTCCTTCTTGCCCCTGGCGTCAGGCCCAGCCCCCTGGGGCCCTCCAGGTTGTCTGCGAGAGGGTCCCAAGGGGTCCTGTAACCGGGTAGCTGGGACCTGGAGGCCTCTGGGGTTGCACAGGCGGTTTCTGCTTTGGTACAGAATCCGGCAACAAGCCAGAGCTCTCAAGGGAGAAGGGGGAGGGGACTCTGTCAGCTGGCTCGTTAAATGTCACTTTATTCTCCACCTTGAGACCTGTCTGAGAGGCCTGGGTTCCAGAAGAGTGATCGACTGTGTGACTTTGGGCAAGTCACTCACCCTCTCTGGGCCTCTGCCTCTCCATCGATACAACGACCTGCCTAGGAGTCTAAATTCTGGTGGTTTCCTTCCCCAGTGATGGCTGCTTTTCCCACTGGGTGGCCCCACCTGGTCTCCAACAGCCTAAGTGTGTCTTCAGACAGGATGTTCCCATAAGGGCACCAGGGCTGAGTGGAGCCCCAGCTACCCAGAGAAGGGATGATGTAGGCTTGGAAGATGCTGAAACCAGCTGCCACCTGTGACTCCAGCCTGACAGCTTGGGAGTGCCAGGCACAGCTGTGCTTTGAGTCATGGGGACAGCAGTTGTGGATGGTCCCCAGCCTGGCCTCACCCAGCCTCAGCTGTCCCATCTACAGAATGGGCAGAAGGCTACCATAAGTGCCCCCAGCAGCAGTGGGAGAAGAGAATGGGCGTCACCAGTCAGTCTGAAAGGTGGCCCTCCCCCTGCCCCCAGCCATGTGAGCTCAGGGAGAAATCTGGAAATTGCCTAGGAATTGGTTAGGTCATATGCCTGTGAAAGGAACACCAGGGTCACAGCATCCCTGCCACTTGGGTTCCAGACCTGCTGGGCTTCAAAGGGAACCTCACCCCCTGTAGAGAGTGATGAAAACAGCCCAGCAGGGGAGAGGTGACGGGGCACCAGCTGAACAAACAGCAGCCCCCATGGGAGCAGGCCTGGCCCTTTCCTTGTGGTCCAAGCCTGACATCTGGGCTTTCTTCCGCTGGCCGCATGACAGGCATATAGACAGGGCATTTGTGGGTCAAGCAGATTGGTGCTGTGTGCGTGTATGCACACACGTGTGCACCTCGGCACACGCCACGAGGCGAGTATTTCTGTACAGGCCACACTGGGCATGCCGTGGCACCACTGCTGTCCTACCCCATGGGCAGGTTAAGAACGTATTAGGGCAGGGGTTGGTGAACTGCAGCCCGCGGGTCAAGTCCACCCGCCGCCTGCCTTTGTACAGCTCACGAGTTGAGTGGTTTTTACATTTTCAAATGTTTGGGAAAAAAAAAAAAAGATTTCATGACCCGTGAAAATGATATGAAATTCAAATGTCAGCGGCTGCAACTAGTTTTATCAGAACACAGACACATTCATTCATTTGCATACTGTCTGGCTGCTTTCAAACTACAGCAGGAGAGTTAAGCTATAGCAGCAGTTACAATAGAGACTGTAGGGCCCACAGAGGCTAAACTATTTACTGTCTGACCTTATCAGAAAGTCTGCAGCTCCAAAGTCAGGGTGCTGGGGCATGCTGCTACCTCCCACAGAACCTTAAAGTGCGGCTTCAATGAACCTATCAAGAATTTTACAATTAGAAAATCTAGAGAGAGGTTGTGTTCGTTTCAGTACATGCACGTGAGCTTTGGGTTTTACAACTTTATATTGTTTGTGTGTGTGTGTGTGTGTGTCTGTGTACCATGATCTTCAAGATGTAGGATCTCCAACTCATCTTTCATGCATCTGTAGTGTTCAGCACATGCTAGGCACATGGTAGGTAATTAGTTAAGGTCTGCGGGATAAAATAACATGTGTGGTTCTCTCCATCAACTCAACAGTCCTGCTAGCAAAGCGATACTCTTGCCCATTTCACAGATGTGGAAACTGAGGTCTGGACAGGTGACAACGCCTGCTTGAGGCTCTTTCCTGGACCATTAACTATGAGGACAAGATGTCCTTCCTTGACTTTGTATTGCTCCTGGGTGAAGTGGGTGATCACATTATAACACGTCTGGTGGGAGATATCTTGCCCCTCCCTCTAGCAGTTTTCCAGGCCTCCTAGGTCCCCTGCCGGCCCCATAGGTTTCCAGGCCTTCCTCCCTTGTTGGGGGTCTTGGCAGGCTCCCAGGGGCCTGTGGAGGGATGAGTATTTTTTTTTTCCCTTTTCCGGCAAACAGGGGGCAGGTGTGGAGTGAGCAGCTCCCGGAGGGGGCAGTGGGAAGACGACTGAAGCTGAACTTCCGTGTCATCCAGCGAGGTTGACCCATAAGAGGGGTGCCATTGAGAGTAAGGGACCTGCTGAAAGGGGGAATGGAGGGAGTTTGGGGCGTTAGGAGCCCAAGTCGGGGTGTGGGGATAGAAAAGGAGCCCCGAACAGGAGTGTGGAGATCAAAGGCAAACTGGCCAAGTTGGCAACCTTGGGTGGGGCTTTCGCTGCTTCTGAGGGACCACAAGTCACGCCCTGGAAAATCCGCCCCCGCCCCCCCAATAGCTTTGAACCTACAGAACGCAGACCACCGAGCCAAGGAGAAAACACACTCCTTCTGCTGTCAGACCCCTGCCCTCCAGCAGAGACGGTTCCAGGATAAACCAGAGAGAATGGGGCAGGGGACGCCTAGCAATTTGCCATCAGGGACTCTGCCTCTCTGGAAGGATTGGCTCCAGGATTCAACGGTGATTTCCTCTACTCTCAGGATAAAATCCAAAGCCCTTTTCACGGCTGTCCAGTGCTGTATGTCTGGTCCCTGCCCCAGCCTCATCTTGTACCACCTTCCCCTCATCCACTGCACTCCAAACGCAATGGATTTGAACATACTCTGCTCCTTCCCACCACAGGGCCTTTGCACTGGCTGTTCCCTCTGCTGGGAGCACTGTCTCCCACACTCATTCTTTAGATTTCTATTCAAACCTGACTTCCTCAGATTAGCCTTCTTGACCACTCCTAGACCAAGTTTATTTCATGTTCTCAGACCTGCAACTGATTATCTGTGTGGTTATGTGTTTGCTTGCTTGCCGACTACATTGGAATCTCCAGCATAAGTCCTCCACAAATAGACCTCTACTAAGGACCCTGGCTGTCTTTTTTTTTCCTTTTTTTTTTTTTTTGGCCGTGCTGCGTGGCTTGCAGGATCTTAGTTTCTTGACCAGGGATCGAACCGGGGCCACGGCAGTGAAAGCACCAAGTCCTAACCCCTGGACCACCAGGGAATTCCCTGACCTTGGCTGTCTTGCTCCTTGCAGTATTCTAGGGCTTAGCACGGGGTCGAACACACAACAGGAGGTCAGTAAAATCGATGATGGCATGAATGAACGATTGGTACCACCAGTGACTGCTGCCAACACCTGGTGTTTTGGAGCACAGACGTACTGAAAAGTAACATCAACAAAGCATCTGTTATGATTTTGCCTGTGTTTCCACACTTGGTGACCACCCTGTAGGCACCAAGCAATGTTCTAGAGCAGAGCTATCTACTAGAACTTTCTTTGGTGATGGTCATGTTCTGGATCTATGCTGCCCAATACAGTAGCCACGAAGACACATGCGGCTATTGAGCACTTGAAATGTGGCTAGTGGGACCGAGGAATTAAATTTTACTTAATTTTAATTAAATGTAAATTTAACTTGCCACATGGGCTTAGTGCCTACCATATTGGACAGCCCAGCTCTAAGAGAGAAGGAAAGTGTCCTCCTGTCCCCAAGGTTGCTACGTGCAGTTTTGTCATCTAGGGATTCACTGTAATTCCCTCAAACCTCCATCAGCTGGTCCTTGGGGGTGAACATGCCAAGGATTCCTTGGCAGCTTCCATGAGGCAGGACCTCACCATTCCCCACTGCCCACCAAGCTTGTCGTAGAGACCACCAGGCAACAATGACTCAGGGAGATCTCTGCAGTGGTGGCAAACAAAAATGCTGAGAGTGGGACCTCCCCACTTTTATCACCATCATCACCTATCACACAGCACCAAGACTGCCACCAACCTCATCCTCTCCATCATTACCATCACACCACTCCCAAGACCACCACCAACACAGCCATCACCACCACCACCACAAATTCCACAATCAATACTACCACTGACACTATCTTCTCCATCATTACCCCCCCCACCATCAACACCACCAACACCCTCACCCCCCCGCATCATTACAACCACCATCACATCACCCCAACAATACCAATACTTAGAGCCAATATAAGATACCAGTTAAGAGTTTCGGTTCTGGAAGTCAATTGGGCTTAAATCCCAGCTTTAAGTTTAAATCACTCAACTTCTGCGAGACTCAGTTTCTTCATCTGTAAAATGGGATGGCTACTACTACCACTACTACCACTAACATAATAGTAAGACTGGCTGTAACAGTTGGAAAAAATCAAACGAGGAAGTGCGTGAAAAGCCTTTTCACTATGATGATTGAGCGCTAATGATCTTCTGGGTTCTTTGCTCAGTGAGCACAATTTTATTGAACCCTCACACAGCTGTGAGAGACACTGACCCATCCATCTTGCAGATGAGGAAACTGAGGCTCAGAGAGGTGATGTAACTTGCCAACAGCCCCACTCCTAATATGAGAGGCTGGACTGGAACCCAGGTCTTCAACAGGACTTTGCTCGACTGTCCCTTTTGGGGGGAGGGGGGCGGATCAGCAGATTGGCCTTCCGCTGTTCTGTGCTCCCTCTTCAGGGATGCCCGGAGGCATTTCAGCATCCCGCCATGAAAGGTGGTATTGATGGTGGTGGTGGGGTGGGGAGCGTAGCGAGTCCACTCACCTGTGTCCTGGCGAAACTGGTGCATGGACTGCAGGTCGATGATGTAGGGCACCAGCTGGGCATCCACTTGCCCCAGGACCACAGAACCACGGGCATCCTCCTTGAGCACGTTCTCGATGTGGTGGCACACGGTGGCTGTGTAGGGCCGCCAGCGGCTGTGCTCATTCAGCCACTCCCACACCACCACCCGGGCTACATTCTGCGGTGGGAAGCCCAGCCCGTTCACTGGCATCATCACACCCTGGCCTGGTCGTGACATGGCCGCTGCTGCCTCAGGGGCCAGGACCCTACTATTACTGGCCCAGCTCCTCCTGGGCCTGGGAGCAGGTGGGGAACGTCCTCTCTCCCCAGGGCGGCAGCAAGGACTCTCCGGCCTCCTTTCTAACTCCCGGCCCTCTCTGAGGCCCAGAGGCCTCAGTTAAAGGAGTGTGGGCTGGTGTTCCAGGCTCCAAGACCCCTTCCCGCAGAGCCGTCTCAGATAAAGGTGCTGCTCCGGAGAGCAAGTGTCTTTCTTACGATGGGGAAAACGGTGCTCTAGATTCCTTGGTTCCCTGGGCTCCAATAAGGGAGCGAAGCAGCCGCCTCTATTCTAGGTCCGGGCTCTTTACTGCTGGTCTCCCGTTCTTCCTGGCCGAGCAGGGCCTGTCACCAGGAGGCCCGGCCCGGGCCCTCTGCGCTCCCCACTGCGTCCCAGACCCTGCACCTGGCTCCAGTGGGGCTGCTTGCCTTGTCTCAGGTCCGCCCCCCCCGACGGCTCCCGCTGAAGGGGGCGTCCCTGTCCCCGTTGTCCCCGATCCACGGCGTCCTGGAAGGCCTGGGTGGCTGAAGAACGCACGGGGGAGGGGTGCGGCGCGTACTCCCTGCCCTCCGGCCGGGCTGCGGCTCCGGAGCTGGGCTGGGGGAAGAGGGGGGCGGGGGCCCGTGGGCACGCCCCACCCCACTCGTGCTCGCGACCTGCCAGGAGACAAGAAGGGGAGAGGGCCCTTTAAGAATAGAGCGCGGCACCCCCTCCCCCCTTCCCGGGAGAGCGACGGGTTGAGAACAATGGGGAACAGATGGGGGGGCAGCAAGGGGGGCTAAAGGGGGTCGCCTGGTCGCGCTCCCTTGGGGCAGGCCTGAAGGGAGGGCTGGGGCCGGGGGCGCGATTTCCCGATACTCCTCGCCTGCTGCGCCCCCTCCTCAGCTCCCTGAGCGCTCCCCTCCCCCGGGGCCCGCTCCTGGCCGAGGGATGCAGGGTGCGCGGGGATGTGCCAGGATGCGCGGCGCTGCAGGCTCGGCCCAGGGCCCCTCGGGGGTCGCGTCACCGAGGAGGCGAAGCCGGGAGCTGGATCGTCTATGCCTCCCTCCCTGGGGGAACAGCCCTCCTTCCCCAGCCCAGACCTCCCCAGAGCGCGCGCGGGCCTCCCAAAGGAGCCGGGCGTGGGGTCCCTAAGCGCCCCGCGCTCTCACCGCCTCTCCTCTGCTCTGCCTCGTTCCCCGGTTCACGCTTCAGCACCGCCGCCTCCTGGGCTCCCCCCGGAGTGGGCGGGAGCCGCTGTCCCCGCTCCGTGCCCTTTGCCTCCCAGGCCGCGCGCCGGGGCGCTGGGCTTTCCGCACGCTTACAGACTACCCCGCCGACCGACGGACGCGTGAGCCTGCCGCCGGCCGCCGGGATCCCGCGGGTGGGAGGCGGCCTCGGCAGTGCTCAGGGGAGGGAAGGGGGAGGGGGCGGAGAAGGAGGAAGGGGAGGAGACAGATCGCGGCCCTAAGCGCCAGCGGCGCTGACACGCGAGTCGCCGGGCGCCCCATATCCTCGGCTAGGCCCGCCTGGGACCCCGCGAGGCCTCCTGACCCAAGCAGGATGCAAGGCTGGGAGTGGGGTGTCCGCTGGAACGCCTGCTTGAATCTTAGTCATCTTTACATTCTAGTTGCCCAGTCCAGGGCCTGGTACAGAATAGATGCTCAATAAATGCTTGAACGAATTGAATACGATCCAGAGATTGTTTAAAGAAAGATCTTAAAGCGTTCTAGGGTAGGCTTCTTTTCTCCTTCCGCTGTTCTGGGGGAGGGGAGTGAGGAGGGACTGGCAGAGGGAATCACAGAACCTGAAGTGTAAGTATGGGACAACTGAGGCCCGTAGAGGGTGAGAAATAGGCCCAGGATCACACCGCAGCTTAGAGCAGTGCCCAGACAGCACCCAGCACCGATTCTCCTCCCAGTCCCCAATTAGCCAGCCGAGAGCCCACTTCCCCAAGGCAACCAGCCCACTCCAGGAAAGTGGGATGGCAACAACATCTTGCCTCCAGGAGGGTGGGGTGGACCTAGGCCAGGAGGCAGAGACCTCGGAGGAAGGTAAGGGTAGGCCCTCCGTCATCTCCTTAGGGGATGCCTGCAAACAACAGGTGCTCGATAAATGCTCGGTGAGAGTTGGCTGGATGGAAAAGGAGGCAGGTGGTGGCAGCAGCTCAAGTGTTAATGGGATGACCAGCTCTCCCTCCTCTGGCAGGCTGAATGCAACTGAGAACACACAGCATCTTGGAGGGGGGTGGACCACCCGGGGCCTGCGGGTGTTTAGATTAGGGAAGATGAAGGATGCGTCCGTCCGGGAACTCCAGCCTGGGTGGCAGATGGAGGTCAGCGGCCTGTTTGGGAGCCTCTCCAGAGCAGCCCACGCTCCTCTTCCTCTCCAGGGCAGCTGGTGATAAACTAGGCAAGGTCAGGGGCAGACTGCTCAGGGGAGCTTTCCCAGAACCGAACTCTGGCTCCCCAAACAGCTGGAGTGATCTCCCCCGGACACTACGCCCCGGGGCCCCTGCTATCTCCTGCTGTCCAGTGCTCAAGGGGCTTTTCCGGGTTGGGCGTGATTCTGTTTGCTTCTGCCTGCTGCAGGCTAAAAGACAGAGGCTCTGTATAGAGCCAGCTCTGCAGTGCTACCGCTCCAACAGGACGGCTGAGCTCTGGGTTTTTAGCCTAGGGTTCACCGATGGCTTTCTAGGGGTCCACGAGCCCTGTCCTCCCATTTACAGGCAAACTTATATGTCTGTGCATTTTTTCTAGAAGGGCTCTGGCTTTCGTCAGATTTTTCTCAAAGGAGGCTGTGACCCAAAAGATTTGGAGCTGATGCTGAACAACCCTATGTTACAGAAGGGGATCTGGACCTCAGGGTAGAGAAGAAACCGGCTCAAGGTCACATGGAAATTTAGCAGCAAGTTGGAAAGAAGAAGCCAAGACTCCAGACTGTATAATGCTATTTAAGGTCTGACTAAATGTCACCTCCTCCAGGAAACCTTCTCTGAACTCATCCCATCTTCCTCTGTGTTCCTTTGCACATACCTTGATGTGACACCCTATATCACAACTAGCCGCTTCAGTGGAATCTGTCCCTGCTAGAGTGAGACATCCATGAGATCAGAGACGGTGTCTTATTCATCTTTGTGTGGTGTGGCTGGTGTTTATTACATAAGCATTGTCATTTATTGAGTGCCTATTATGTGCCAAGGCACTTACATAATGCTCACTCCTCTTCACAGTTGTCCTGCAGGGTAGGTAACATTGTCCTCATTTTACAGGTAGAAA
The DNA here is from genome assembly GCF_000442215.2 of Lipotes vexillifer. Lineage (NCBI taxonomy): Eukaryota > Metazoa > Chordata > Mammalia > Artiodactyla > Lipotidae > Lipotes > Lipotes vexillifer. The sequence continues at coordinate 899,124 of NW_006796432.1, read as the reverse complement.
AAATCTCCTGGAGCTCAAAGGGGTTAGGTGGCTTGCCCAAGTTCCCACAGGGAGTGAGTGGCAGAGCTGGGATTTGAATCCCAAACCCTCTTGCACCACCCACATCACCATACTGCCATGGTGTCTGTTCAGCGATGAATGAATGGCAACCACCTGAGGATCTGGTGCAGCGTGGCCCTAATGGCCCCTCTCAACTAGATTGTGGAGCATCTGGAAGTACAAAGCCCTGCTCCCCAGGCATCCTGGGAGAAAGGGATTCCAAGGAGGGGAAAGGAATCTGGCCTTCAAGGAGCTCACAATCCACTGGGGAGATACTCAGACACCAGTGGGGAAGCCAACAGAGGAAAAGCAATCCATCATGGACTCTTTTAAAAATGTATTGTATGTATGTATGTATGGCATCCCTAGTAGAAGAATCCCAGGATTTTGTCTTCTGTGCGTTTCTGTCTTGCTTCCTTGAGGCCATGATGCTAGCTGAGGTCATCAGTACAGTGAGTTGGGAAGAGATGATTCTGCCACTTTTCCAGATCTTTGAGTGACACGTCAAATCCGAGGCTGATCCCACTTATTTAACCTGTGTGTGAGCTTCACACTGACTTTCTTGCTCTGGGACCATCATTGATTCCAAATTTGCTGATGTAGCCATGCTTCATCATCACAATTAGAAACCAGACGATGACTTTGGAGCATGACCTAAAGGAACTTGGAGTTTTTCTTTCTTCTCAGCATTGTTGATGCTCTTAAGAGCATTGGCCAGGATGTTCATGTGCACCATTATAGCAGCATGGGAGTGCGGCAGAAAGAGATGACTCACTTTTTGTTCTCCTATCCATCCATTTGTCCATCCAACCATCCATCCATCCATTCATCTGTACATTCAGCTGTACAAGTACCCTCCCTCCCTCCCTTTCTCCTACCTACCCATCCCTCCATCCATCTATCCACTCATCTATCTGTCCATCTATCCATCCAAAAAATACCAGACCCAGCCCATGAGCCAGGCACTAGGCTATCTAACCCAAATAGCATGTTTCTTGCTCTCCGGTTTCTCAGAGTCTAGTGGGAGAGTGAGCTGTGAATCAAAGAATCACATAAAGTATGATTAAAACTGTGCAAGAGCCATGAAGTTCAGGATATCATGAGGGCCTCTACCAGGGGTCCTACCAGGTCTAGGGAGTCAGGAAGGGCTTCTCAGAGGAGGTGACATTTCAGCTACTCCCCGAAGGATCCATAGTCTTAATGTGGCTAAGCCAGTGGGAGGAGGAGCAGGAA
>NW_006796432.1:885743-897682 GCF_000442215.2 Lipotes vexillifer | reverse complement strand
GCAGGAATGTGCGAAGGCCCAGAGGTGGGAAAGAGCTTGGTGTGTTAAAGCAACAGAGAGGAGGCTGGAGTGGCCACTGAGAATGGACCAGGGGTGAGCGTGGGGCAAGTCGAGGTGGGCAGGGCCACCATGCAGAACCTAGCATGGGTTTGGGATTTTTATCCTGAGAGCCATGGGGAGTTACTGAAGGGGATTTAATGCAATCTGAGTTGTGTCTGAAAGAACCTGACAGTAACTAGACTTTACTGAGCACCTACTGTATGCCCAGTGCTGGGCTAAGTGCCCCAGAGGGGGAAGTGAAGATGTGGGAACCGTTTTCTCTGGGACACAGAACAGGATGGGTGACCCTGAAGACCATACCAAGGTCATGTATAATCGGGGCATGAGTCCTGGGAGGCAGATGTCACCCCTGCCCTGCACCCCGAAGGGCCAAGTGAGTTAAGACTTTTCCGAATTCTTCTCTCCAGCTCCCTACATCCTGGTGCGTGGACCAGCTGTGACCTTTCCTACAGCAGCGGGGGAAAAGTTTAAGTGGGAAATAAGAAACAGAGCAAGAAAGGTTGTTTGGGTGTCTTGGGGTCTGAAACAGGGACCCTGGAACTCAGAGCGTTCTGCTGAAAACAGGGGACTTCCTCCGGCCTACAGGATGCAGGTGGGGTGGCGAATGGTACAAGGTCATTCGCTGCCAGCTGACAACTGGTGGTGGAATTAGAGAAACCCCAGAATGGTAACATACACAGCTGGCCCTGGTGGGCGAGGAGCGTCCACGGGCACAGCGGCCAGGGTGGGAGCTGCTCTGATGGCCGCATGTCCAGGTCGTGGGGCTGGTGCCAGGTGAACACAGATCCCTGAGCCTCACCCTAAAATTTGGATCCAGCAGGACTTGTGTGGGGCTTGAGTATCTCTGAGTGAGACAAATGGCTTACCTTAGAGCTCTGAGCCTCACTCCGGCATGCACAGGAGAATCTCCTGGGGAGTGGTTAAAAACTATCCATGTCCCAAGCCCCACCCTCAGGAACTCTGATTTAGTTGGACTGGGGGTCCTGGCATCAGTAGATTTTGGCCAGTGGTCATTTCCTGGATTGGGCAATTGAAACTGAGAGAGGGTTAAATCAGCCCAGGTAATTGGGCTGATAATACATAGTATGAGCTCTCAGCTCTCGTTTTGGGCCATCCGCTTGTTCGTCCAATCAGAAGATGTTTATCGAGCATCTACTATGTGCCACACACTGATTTAGGCACTGGGAATAAAATAATGAACAAAAGAGTCAAAAACCTCTGCCCTCCTGGTGCTGACATTCTAGTGGGGTGGAGGGCAGAGATAGACAGTAAACAAAGACATAAGTAAAATACATAGTATATCAGAAAGTGTAAGTGCTGTGGAGAAAAATAAAGCCGTCTTAACATTGCTGGTGGGGATGTGAATTGGTGCTACCATGTTGGAAAACAGTCTGCCTTTATCTCCTAAAGCTGAGCATATACGTATCCTACGACCAAGCAATTCTACTCCGAAGTATGCACCGTGGGGAAATGCTGGCCCATCTACACCAGGAATTACATGGAAGAATATTCATAGGGGCGCTGTCCACTAAGTGGCCAAAATTGGGAAACACCCACATGCCCATCTATGGGAGAGCAAATGAATAAATTCCCATGATGAAATATTACTTGGCAGTCAAAACACAGGAACTACAGCCACACGTTGTAATGTGGATGGATCTCTGAGATAGAATATCCAATGAAAAATGTCCTATTACATAAACACGATATCCTTCCTATCAAGTTAAAAGCAACTAAAAGCATACACACACATATGCAATAATAAACTATAAAGAGGAAACAAGGGAAATATCACTATAGGATTCAGGATGAAGATTATGGTGAGGGGATTATGATGGGGCGGGGGGGAACCATCTGGTTGGATGCAGGTTATTGTCAAGGCTATAGTTTTTGTTTCGAGTGGTGGTTTCACAGGTGTTTATTATATTATTAAATTTAATAATTAAATGCTGATGAGAGTAGGCTATGAATCAAGGGTTATGATTACCCCCTCTTTATTTTTTGTGAACGTGGGTTAAAGAAAAAAAGCAAGCAAGCAGGAGAGGGGCTAGAGCATGCTGCTGGTGGGAGGTGGATTGCAATTTTCTTTCGTTTTTTTTGGCATGTGGGATCTTAGCTCCCCAACCAGGGATTGAACCCGCGCCCCTTACAGTGGAGACCCTTGCAGTGGAAGTGCAGAATCTTAACCACTGGACCGTCAGGGAAGTCCCAGTTTGCAATTTTCAATCAGTTAATCAAGGAAGGTGCCACTGGGGTGACATCTGAGCCGAGACTTGAAGGAGCGGGTAGTGAACCACAGGAGAGATGTAGGGAAGGATGTCCTAGGCAGAGGGCAAAGCAAGTGCAAACGCCCTGAGGTGGGAGTGTGCTTGGCATGCTCTAGGAATGGCAGCAGGGTCCGTGGGCTGGAGGGAGGGAGTGTGGGCACTTGTCCTGCATGGAGGAGAGAATAAAGCAGGTTTCGGGGAGGGGACAGGGAGCATGGTCCAGGGCTCCCCGAAGAGCCCAGATCCTGGATCTGCTCTTCTCAGCAATTTGCTGTTCGATTTTTTTTCTTGGATTCCATGAGACACTTCAGTTTCCTTGAGGTAGTTTAACTGAGCTTCTATTACTTGCAACCCAGTGAGTCCTACTTGGTTAAATCCCTGACCCTGTCTGGTCCAGAAGACCGTGGTGCGGGTTACTTCGGGAGAGGTTTCTCAAGAGATAAGTGCAAACTCGAGAGTGGATGCTGTGCAGTAGAAAACCACCCGGAGACGGGAGGAGACCCAGGCCAGCATCAGATACGGGGCATGGAATGGTAATTAGCCCATCCACTGAGTGCTTTTTAAGCATCAGGGATTTTATTAACTTCTTTCCAGCCTCCTGGGTATTAATATAGATTTTACAGGTGAGGAGACTGAGACCCAGGGAGGTTATGACATACAAAGTGAGCAGCCGAGTGGGAAAACCCCATGTCTTGTTGACGGTGAAGCCCCTGCACCTGGGATACGAGGTCTCTGACTCATTTCCATTGGTGTGTCCCCTCATCTTTGGGTAACTTGGGGGCCGGTGAGTCCTTGTCACTTCTGCCTCTTCTCCAGCCCCTGGGCAATGTGGAGGCCCGCGGGCAGCTAGGCGTGGTGGGCGCACTCCAACCCAGGACCCGCTGTGTCTCCAGCACGGAGGGAAGGGACCCAGAGGAAGAACGGGCTTCAGAGTCGGCTGTGGCGGGCATGTGGCAGGGATGCGGTGCAGCTCTGGGGTTCATGCAGAGCTGGTCCATCTGAGGAAGGCGGGGAGCAGAGAGGAGCTCTGACTTTCTCCAGGATCCTAGTGCATTTTTTTCCGCCTCTAGAAACTGCCAGTTTCGTCCAGGGGAGGGAAGGGCGGGGAGGGCTGCGAATTGAAATGGAAGCATAGCGCCCCCTGGTGGCCTATTTTGGGTCATTGCTCTAATGCCGGAGGGATTTCCAGGTAATTCATTTTATTTTTGTGGTGGTAAAAACGCATAACATAAAAATTATCGTCTTAACCACTTGTAAGCATACAGCTCAGTAGTGTTAAGCATATTCAAATTGTTGTTCAGCCAATCTTCAGAACGTTTTCATCTCATAAAGCTGAAATTCTACACCCATTAAACAACTCCCCATTCCTCCCTCCCCCCAGGTCCTGGCAATCACCGTTTTACTTTGTCTCTATGAATTTGACTGCTCTAGGGACCTCCTATAAATGGCCTCATATAGTATTTGTCTTTCTGTGACTGGCTTATTTCACTTAGCATAATTTCCCCAGGATTCTTTCATACTGTAGCCTGTGTCAGAATCTCCTTCCTTTTTAAGGCTGAGTAATATTCCACTGTATGTACACACCACATTTTGTTTGCTTCCACCTCTTGGTTATTGTAAATAGTACTGCTATGAACATGCGTGTGCAAATATCTGAGATCAAACTTTCAATTCTTTCCAATCTATACCTGGAAGTGGAATTGCTGGATCATATGTGCTATGGACTGACTTGTGTCTCCTCGCCCTCCCCCAATGCATTTGTTGAAGCCCTAACCCCACAATGTGACTCTATTTGGAGACATGGCTTTTAGGAGGTAATTAAGGTTGAACAAGGTCATATTGGGGTCCTGATCTGATAGGACTAGTGGCCTTATAAAAAGAGGAAGAGACAGTTCTCTCTCTCTTTTCCCTGTCTTCATTCACACATTGAGGAAAGGCCACATGAGGCCACAACGAGAAAGCAGTCTTTTTTTTTTTTTTTTTTGCGGTATGCGGGCCTCTCACTGTTGTGGCCTCTTCCGTCGCGGAGCACAGGCTCCGGACGCGCAGGCTCAGTGGCCACGGTTCACAGGCCCAGCCGCTCCGTAGCATGCGGGATCTTCCCGGACCGGGGCACGAACATGCATCCCCTGCATTGGCAGGCGGACTCTCAACCACTGCGACACCAGGGAAATCCCGAGAAAGCGATCATTTACAAGCCAGGAAGAGAGCTCTCACCAGAACCTCACCAAACTGGCACCCTGATCTTAGACTTCCGGGCATACATTTCTGTTGTTTAAGCCTTCCAGTCTATGGTATTTTGTTATGGCAGCCTGGAATGACTAATACAATTTGGTAAATCTACTTTCAGTTTTTGAGGAACCGCTGTATTGTTTTCCACCGCAGCTGCACCATTTTACACTTCCACCAACAGTGCACAAGGGTTCCAATTTCTCTGCATCCTCACCAACACTTGTTATTTCCTATTTTGTTGATAGTAACCATCCTCATGGGTGTTCCAGGTAATTTTCCTCCTGACCATTAGTGAAGGCTTATGTGTGCCCAGTACCGGACTAAGTGGGTTCCATGTTTGCCGTCATTTAATCCTCATGTTAGCAAGAGAAAGTGTTAGCATCATCCACATTTACAGACGAGGAAACTGAGGCAGAGAGGTTGGAGGGACAAGTAACTAACTTTAATGTCACCAGCCAGTAATATTTACATCAAGGGCTCAAACTTAGTTGTGTGTCTCTCTACAGCCCAGGATCTTGACAGCAATCCTATTAATCTTGGTGATGATGGTGGTGATGATGACAGCTAGTGGTCACAGAGCATTATGCCTGTGCCAGGCACTGTCCTCCACTTTTGAACATATATTTTAACCCATTTAAGTTTTACAACAATGCTATGAGATATAATATTACTATCCCCATTTAACAGATAGTGAAACTGAAGCACAGACAACTCAAGTTGCATGCTCAATGTCAGATGGCCACTAAATAGTGGCCAGGATTTGAAGCCAGTGTTTTATGAAACAGTCATTTATGAAGATCCAAATCCTCCCAAAGTAAAAATGAGGGGAGTATTTGCTGTAATAAAAGAATCACCACCACAGCTCTCCCTCCTGGCGTGTATGTGATGCTGTACAGTTTGCAAAGGATTCTCACGGCTCAGAGGGATTAATCCTCATGCCACCTTTGTTGAAAAAGGACTGGTTTTGAGTATGAAAGGGCCCATGACTGACCTGAGATCATCTCTGGGTTTCTGGGAGCTGGTAACTCCAACCCTGGGCTCCCAAGGAAAGCTCAGGCATTTGTATCAAAAATATCAAGCTTGTACCTGGCTCCCTTTTTCTTTTTTGTTTAAATTTTTATTTTAGATTCATTTTGGGGGTCTTCCCTGGTGGCACAGTGGTTAAGAATCTACCTGCAAATGCAGGGGACACGGGTTCGAGCCCTGGTCCGGGAAGATCCCACATGCCGCGGAGCAACTAAGCCCGTGAGCCACAACCACTGAGCCCGTGTGCCACAACTACTGAAGCCCGCATGCCTAGAGCCTGTGCTCTGCAACAAGAGAAGCCACCGCAATAAGAAGCCCGCGCACTGCAACGAAGAGTAGCCCCTGCTCACCGCAACTAGAGAAAGCCCATGTGCAGCAACGAAGACCCAATGCAGCCAACAATAAACAAATAAATAAATAATAAATAAATAAAAAGAAAATTATTAAAAAAAATTCATTTTGGACTTTAAGAGAAGTTGCAAAGAATGCAATGAATTACTGTATATCCTTCACTCAGAGTCTTCAAATATTACCATTTTACCGTATTTGCTTTATCTCTCTCTCTCCGGTTGATTGGATGAGGCCCACCCTCATTACGGAAAGTAATCTGCTTTACTCGAAGTCTTCCAATTTAAATACTAATCACATCTAAAAATACCTTCACAGCAACATCTCAACTGGTATATAACCAAACATGTGAGCACTATAGCCAGGCCAAGAGAACACATAAAATTACCCATCCCAGCTATCAAGTTTCCTTCATCCTTCTGCTTTTCTGTCCTAGATGTGTTGACATTTCAGCCTTAGCATTATCACCTCAAGGTTACAAGATGGCTGCTGAACTCCAGAAATCACAATCTCAGACAACAATACTGTCCAGAGCAGTGGCCAGGGAAAAGAAGATAAAAAAGGTCTTTTCTTTGTCCATCTCTCTCTTAATAGACAGTCTGGGAATAGACTGGAAGACAGTCTTCCCAGAATCCCTTAGCAGACTTCTCTCTATGTTTAATTGGCCAGAATAAGGTCACATGTCCACCTCTAGACCAATCACTGGAAAGGGGACACAGGATGCCAGAACTGGCTTAGACCAATCAAGACTCATCCCCTGGGACCAGGTGGATGAATTTGGGTAGCAAGGGAAAATAGAGGAATTACTGCTGGGTAGGCAACCAACAGTGCTGGTGTGTACTTGATGCTCCATAAACGCTGAGGAGTGAACCAATGGATGACTTAAACTTGGTAGAGGCAAGAGTGAGATAAAGGAAACCAAGTGTGTAGAGAGTTGGCTTGGGTCTCCTTTGCAGGCTTAGCTTTCATGGCTTGCCCAGTGAGTGCCCTTGACGATGAACAGGCTATCTGGGAGACCCTAGCTGGTCAGGTAGACAGGGCAGCCCAGTTGCAGAGGAAGATGTGGCCACCACCAGCCTTTGTCCTCTCTGATGTGACAATCTGGTTCCGTCCCATGGCCTCCCAGCCTGGGCTCTGGCCAACCCTCTGACACCGGGACAGCCATCTACTGTTCTAGAAGCTGACTCTGCAGGCGGGAAACCATGGAGATTTCCCCAGCAGGGAGTGGGGGTGGAAGGAGAGAGGGAAGAGGGGGAGCTCTCAACCCCAAAGCTAACAGCCAGTAAGAGAGGTCAAGGGTGGGCTTCCCTGGTGGCGCAGTGGTTGAGAGTCTGCCTGCCGATGCAGGAGACACGGGTTCGCGCCCCAGGTCCCACATGCCGCGGAGCGGCTGGGCCCGTGAGCCGTGGCCGCTGAGCCTGCGTGTCCGGAGCCTGTGCTTCACAACGGGAGAGGCCACAGCAGTGCCTGCGTACCGCAAAAAAAAGAAAAAAAAAAGAGAAGTCAAGGGTATCCTGAAACGGGTTGGAAAATTCAGTCCTCATTTATAGGATACTTTCCAAACCTTTTTATATTTATCGTCTTAAGTATCCCCACAGGCAAGGGAGACAGACATCATTCTTCTCATTATATGGATGAGGCTCTGGAGGTCCAGAAAGTCAAAAAGCCTTGCCCAAGGCCACTATATGCATTTCCTATTGCTGCTGTAACAGATGACCACAGACTTAGTGGCTTTAAACAATACAAATTTATTATCTTACAGTTCAGGAGGTCAGAAATCCTAAAGTCAAGGTGTTGGCAGGACTGCGTTCATTCTGAAGGCTTCAAGGGAGAGTCTGTTTCTGTGCCTTTTCCAGCTTCTAAAGGCCACTGTGTTCCTTGGCTTGTGGCCCCTTCCTCCATCTTCAAGGCCAGCAGTGTAGCATCTTCCAATCACACCGCCTTTCCTCACTCTGACCTCCTGCCTCCCTCTTCTAAGGACGCTTGCGATTACATTGGGCCCACCATCTGGATAATCCAGGACAATCTCCTCATGTCAAGGTCCTTAACTTAATCACATCTGCAGAGTTCTTTTGCCTTGTGCGCTAACATATTTGTCACTTGTGGGGATCAGGATGTGGACATCTTTGGAAAGACATTATTCAACCTATCGTGGTTACCCTGCTGAGGAGAGACTGAGAACTTCTGAGGCCCTGCATTGCTCCTTTGCCCTTCTCCTCAGCAGTTTCACTGTGGCTGCAGTCACTGACAGATCCTGTCTGTGCCTTGCACACTCCAGTGGCAGCATTTCAGTGGATCCTGCATTTGCCTTTTTTTTTTCAGTACGCGGGCCTCTCACTGTTGCGGCCTCTCCCGTTGCGGAGCACAGGCTCCAGACGCGCAGGCTCAGCGGCCATGGCTCACGGGCCCAGCTGCTCCAGGGCATGTGGGATCTTCTCGGACCGGGGCGCGAACCCGTGTCCCCTGCATCGGCAGGCAGACTCTCAACCACTGCGCCACCAGGGAAGCCCCTAAAGATTATTTTAACGTCTTTTTTCATGAATTGTCCGTTCATAGTTTTCGTCCATTTTTCTATCTGGTTTTCACATTTTCCCCTCAAATTTAAAGGGTTATTCATATGTTAGTGAGAATGGCCCTTTATCCATGATACATGCTATAAATATCTTCTCCCAGTTTGTCACTTGTCTTTTGACTTCGCTTATGGTGTTTTCGACACGCAAAAGTTAATGAAAGTTTTATGTAGTCAAAGGTACTAATCTTTTATTGCATTTGGATTTTGAGTCATAGTTAGAGGCCTTTTTTTCCCACACACAAGTTATGGAGGAATTCACCCACACGTATACTTCTAGGAATTGCAGTTTCATTTTTTACATCTAGATGCTCATCATTTAGGAGTTTATTCTTTTTTAAAAAAATAAATTTATTTATTTATTTTTGGCTGCGTTGGGTCTTCGTTGCTGCACGCGGGCTTTCTCTAGTTGCGGCAAGTGGGGACTATTCTTCATTGTGGTGTGCGGGCTTCTCATTGCGGTGGCTTCTCTTGCTGTGGAGCACGGGCTCTATGTGCGTGGGCTTCGGGAGTTGTGGCTCGCAGGCTCTAGAGCACAGGTTCAGTAGTTGTGGCGCACGGGCTTAAGTTGCTCCGCGGCACGTGGGATCTTCCCAGACTAGGGCTCGAACCCATGTCCCCTGCGTTGGCAGGCGGATTCTTAACCACTGCACCACCCAGGGAAGTCCCAGGAGTTTATTCTTGTGTGTTGTGTGAGGAGTGGATACTGGGTCAAAAGAAAAGAAAAACAGAGAAAGTATTTTGGGGACAACTGGTAAAATTCGAATAAAGACCCTGTATTAGACAATAGTATTAAGTAAATGGTAAATGTCCTGAGTGTTATAATGGTATTGTGGTTATGAAGGATAATGTCTTTTCTCTTATATGACCACCTGCAGTCTTTAGGGTTGATGCGTCACTGTCTTCACTTAACTCTCAAATGGTTGAGCAAAATTACATATAAGTATGAAGAGACACTTAATAAAATGTGACAAAATATTAGCAATTGATGACAGGCATATGGATATTTATTATCCTTTACTATTCTTGCAACTTTTCTTGAGGTTCAAACTTTTGAAAAATAAAAAGCCAGGAGGAAGCGTGCCACTGCAAGGTTTGAGTAGGCTGACGAGAGCGCCGGGCGCCTTTAAGATGGCCCTGTCCCTTATGTCCCGCCCCTGGCCCCGCCCACCCGGAAGGGCTCGGCCCAAGCCCCGCCCCCCCCCCCACTGCCTACCTCCTTTTCCAGCCAGCCCTGGCCGGGCCCTCCGCAGCGGAGTGTAGTCACGTGAGCCGGGCTGCGGCGCCCCGCTCCGCACCGTCATGGTGGACCCGATGTATGGATGCCCGGGAGGCCGCCTGGCCCGGTCGCTGACGCGGGCACTGGCGCTGGCCCTGGTGCTGGCCCTGCTGGTCGGGCTGTTCCTGAGCGGCCTGACCGGCGCGATCCCGACCCCGAGGGGTCACCGGGGACCGGGGAGGCCGGTCCCACCCGCCTCCCGCTGCCGTTCGGTGCTCCTGGACCCTGAGACGGGCCAGCTGCGCCTGGTTGATGGCCGCCACCCTGACGCCGTGGCCTGGGCCAACCTTACCAACGCCATCCGCGAGACCGGGTAAGGGTTGGCCCGATCTCGCCCGGACCAGCCGGGGGAGGGAGTTGCGTGGGCGCCGGACCTCGCCTGCCCTTAGGACCAGCCTCTTGCCGGTGACAGAGTCCCATCCTTGTCTCCCTGGGGGTCAGTGTCCCACCTCTGAGGCTGCTGCACCGTAGTTGGGTGGGGCTGATGCAGCATCCCTCAGCTCATGGGGACCAGTCTTTTGCCTTCAGCCAGGGATGACAGTACCTCTGTTTCCCTAGTGATACAGTAACTCATCCCCACGTAGGCCGGCACTCTCCCCCTCAACCCTCATCTCACCCCCATGACCAGAGGGGTGGTAATGGCTCTCCAGGAGAAATTCTCACTTCCTTGGTTTTAGCTTACCCCATGGGTGCCAGCCCCCCTGCCTTCTTTCCAGAACCAGAGCAGCAGGACTGAGCTTGGATTCCAGGCCAGAGGGTCCCTAAATTCACAAAGACCCAGACTGTATCATTGCTTGGCCTCTGTTCCTTGCTTCCCTCCTCTCTCCTGGTCCAGGGGAAAGTCGCTTGGCCAGATACTTAGTATGGAGTCAAGCACTCCATCTTTGGCAGTCACCGTCACTATCCTTATCACTGGGACCCAGCCTGTCATTCTGTTGTATGGCTCTTACCTAACTCCTCTGCCTGTCTGGGCTCTCATTTCCCCATCTGTGGTCTGGATTTTGATGATGTGCTCTGGCTGGGAAGTTGGGTGGTACCCCTCTCAGGCCTTGTACCAGGGCTGGTGCCCATTCATTCATTCACTCACCTGGTGCTCTTGGCTATGGGGACACAGAGCTGAGGGGGTCCCCATTCAGTCAGGGAGACAGTGCCAGGAGGGAAAATCCTGGGAGTGGGGAACATCTGCCTCAAAGCCTTGTCAGCAAGGCCCAGACCCTGGATCCACGCTGTGTTGGGGATCTTGGGGAACCCTGTGTCCCCCCCCACCCCCTCCCCCACCTGCACTATCCCATCCTGGGGTCATCCCAGTGCTTAGAATACGTTACCCCCTCCAGCAGGCAGGGCTTTTCCCACTGCTGCCTCCATCCATTTGGCTGGCTTGCATTCATTTCTGCAGGTGTTGGGGAGACATAGGACACTGTGGACACCCCCGTTCTGGTGCTTTGTGGCACTTGGGAGTATATTAGATAGACAGACCAGAGATTGTGGGGAGAGGATTTGCTGCAGACACAGGAGCTGGGTGCGACTAATCTGGGAAGGCTCCCAGGGAGAGGAAGCCACAGAATGGGCTGGTGTCTGTGGAGGGAATCAGAACTCTGGGGCAATGTGACTCTGGAATCTGGTGACCCAGTCTCTGCTGACTCATATGTTTTGGGCCCCCGCTTAGCAGAGCTAAGAGAGATGACAGTCTCTGGATGCTAGGGAGGAGGCACAGAGGTAAGGCTCAGCATGGGGAGGGGCTTTGGCCCCAGCACTTCCCCGCTAGGCTGTGTTGCTGCCAATTATGGAAAACAGAGAAGTGGGGAGAGGACTCCCCTGCTTGTGCTGGATGGAAAGTTCTTCCAGGCTCAGCTCTGGCGTTTTGTGACCTTGGGCAAATCACTTCACCTCTCTGAGCCTGTTTCCTTCCTGAAGGTGGGGCTCGAAGTGAAATTCGGGGGATCACAGAAAGCACCTCTGTTTATTTACTAAAGGAAGGAGTTAATGAAAGAGAAAGGAGTGCGTGTCTTCTGCCCCCATTTTGCAGGTGGGGAAACTGAGAAGAGAGCCCTGGCCTCTTCCACACTTCTTGCTCTCACTTCACTGTTCCAGCATGTTTTCTGTCCAGTCTGCCCCTTTCCCTGTGGGTTTGACAGCATTTGGGACTATGATGTAGGGA